>NC_063058.1:1847768-2179474 GCF_018812025.1 Megalobrama amblycephala
GGTGATATGACCAAAATCTTAATTTTACTTCACAGTAACAATATATGGCATGGTTTCACAATTATCAATATCAGTTTTGATACCACAGCAAAAACTGAATTTCAAACTCTTTTGATGCTTTTTTTTACACAAGTAGTATAGTAACTTTTATATTTATTTAATGTAAAGTTTATATTTTTCTAATTATGTATATAGAAACAAATAAAGTTTATCTAAAATAAAATAAAAATTAAATTAATTGATGGAGACAGACAATGATTAACCTAATTATTTCGTCTCTACATAAACAAACATTTGCATAGATGGGTAAACACAATCACAATTTGGAAATGTGTCCAGTTACATTTTCATAAAGCACCATGTTTGTAAAATTTATAATGATTACATTTACAAAATGAGCCTGCATAGCAGAAATAATGAATAAAGTAATGGTCAGTGTTTAATACAATCGTTAATTGAAATAAAATAATTAATGAATTAAAAAACATATATAACAGTATTGTTCAATTTAGTGTTATACATATGTTATCATATTAATATGTTTTGTTCTAATGTCACAAGTCACAATTTCAAGTTTACTTGGTTTAACTTGATTATTTGGTTAGGGTTTAAGAAGTGTACTAAAAAACTTTTTCACGTGTCGTAGGGGTGTGACGAGACAAGACAAGACAAGATTTTTACACACTATTTTTAAGAAATCCTAAATGGTGAAATACATGACTAGGAAAAATATTCTGCAGGTGTATTTGAAATGTTTTAACTAATCATCTTGTAATGCATGTCATTTCAGTTCTTTCTGAGTATGAATCATCATATGCAGTAAAAGACAACAATACTCAAGCACTGTAAAAGGTTTTGCCACTAACTCAACTGACTGACTTCCCTCCTGTATGATTTCAGTCTCTTCAGACCTTACTGTACATGATTTTTGAGCTTCTACAACTTTTGACCTCCTAACTGAACTCCTTTCCACAAACTGATCATAGAAATAGAAAACAGTAAAAATAAAAATCGTAACACTTTACAATAAGGTCTCATTTATTAACATTAATGTATTAACCAACATCAACTAACAATGTGCAATATATTTGCTCCAGTACTTATCAATCTTTGTTTATGTTAGTTAATAAAAATAGTCATTCATTGTTAGTTCATAGTTTACAGTGTATTAACTAATGTTAACAAATGAAACTATTGTTTGTGCTTAATAAGATTAAGAGAAAACTGTTATTCACTTTTATAGTAACACTTTACAATAAGTGCAACCATAATCACACTCTCTCAATATTCAATGTGCAAATAAGACCAACTTTTTCTTTGATACAGAGCTAAGAGATGGTTACAACTACACTGCCCAGCCTAAAATAGCTTTCATATTGGGAGATATTTGCATGCATCAAGGAGCCGCTTTCAAAATGCGGGGTATTGAAATCGGCAACCTGGTCTCATAGGAGAGACGTACCAGTGGGCACGTTTTCGCGAGACACAAAATTACGTACCGACGAGTACGTCTCGCTGCAGTTTCCGACAGAAACGAACGCTAGAGGCCGGTAAAACGTCGATAAGCGCTTTTGCTCATTTTCACGCACGGTTTTCGACGCCGGCCGGGGTCGGATTATGGATTCGTAAAGACTCGTTTCGCTTTTTTTGGCCGTAACCAAGCTTGCTCGGTAGCTCGGCCGATACGGAGTTGGACTTACGGCGAGGAGTCGACTCCCCCTTCCTGGGTACGAATCCCGTGAAAGGCGACTGACGGCAAAAAAAAAAAAAAGAGCTCAAAGAGAGATCTAAACGAGCTGAAAAACGGACGCTTCTTACGTCACGTTTGCTTTTGTTAACACTATCGGGTAGGTTTAGGCGTAGCGTCGGTGGGAAGTTATTTTAAAACGCAACGGAGCGCAAATGTCAAATCGAGAACCGTGGCGATTCGTCTAAAAAGCAAGGTCATAAAAACGTACCGCATTCACCCTATTATCTGCTCCGGCAAAAAAAAACAAAAAAAAAAACACGCTTTTGGCGCCGCTCAGTGGACATTTCAGAGCGAAACTGCAGCGATATGTACTCACTGGTACGTATTTCGTCATGAGACCAGGTTGGAAATCGCGTTTGAATGTGATTTCAGCGATTTTCACTTTCAGCGATCGCGTGTAACTCTGTGAATATGGAGCAGCGGCGACCGTTATCCAACTGAATTCAATGTTTTTTATTTAAATACAAAGCAAAACGACAGTGGAGGCGTAATGTAAACGTAGCGGTGGCATATTCTTTCCTAATCATCCTAACGCTCTGTCATGGCAACATCACGAGACTACTTTTCGCCTCAACGAGAAATCTTGTCACAGTTTAGTCTCGCGAGATCTCATCACACCCCTAATGTGTCGTCAAAATGACCCACAAACCTAATCAGTTTACATGTGAAGAAATCCATTTATTCACAAACTTCTCACGAGACGAGTGTTTGACATAGTATAAGAGGTGTTTGACAAATTATTCGGCAAACTACTTCCTCTCATCGCTGCTTTTTGGTGGTTTGGAGAACAATTACTCAGAGTCGCCCTCTGTCGTTTCACAGAATTATCCAACGGAGAGCACGTCAAGCATAAAACCTCGTAGGTTTACTGAGGAGCGCGCGCAGACAGCAGGTTCATGGCGTAGAGCCATGCAAATTGCGAAAGTATAAACAAGGCTTCAACTGCACAAAGCTAAAGAGAAAGCGCAAAGTCCTATCTATGAATACGATTTTAGAAAAAGTTCCATCGATTCACAATTTATATCATCGCTATGAATAAACGATATTGTCATATGATATCACCCATCCCTAACATGCAGTAACGTTAATGTTTCAAACACATTTGACAAGCTACTTTAATCAACAAGTAGCACATCCTCACTATTCCAGAAAAGTTGCCGATCCAAGGCTGGGTTGTACAGCTGCAGCTCATGTGCATGAATGTTGGGGTTGGGGGGGAGAGGTGTGTTTGGTCTGAACTAGTTGATGCAAGAGGTTGACTGTCGGTCTCAAAGTATTTTGAGTATTTTGAAAATACAAAAATACTCATCTTAAATGTATTTAAATACAAATTACATTTGATTTTTTCCAAAGGCTTTAAAATACAAAATACAAAATAGTATTTTGTATTTCAAATACGTATTTTAAATACATGTATCTGAAATACTGCCCATCCCTGATAATGTGTTATGTGTATGCAAGAGCAAAGAGATGTGTTTTTAGTCTAGATTTAAACTGACAGAGTGTGTCTGCTTCCCGAACAATGCTAGGAAGATTGTTCCAGAGTTTAGGTGCTAAATAGGAAAAGGATCTGCCGCCTTCAGTTGATTTTGATATTCTGGGTATTATCAACTGGCCTGAATTCTGAGATCGCAATAAACGTGAAGGACTATAATGCATTAAGAGCTCACTTAGGTACTGGGGAGCTAAACCATTTAGAGCTTTATAAGTAAGTAGCAAGATTTTAAAATCTATACGATGTTTAATAGGGAGCCAATGTAATGTTGACAGAACTGGGCTAATATGGTCATACTTTCTGGTTCTAGTAAGAACTCTAGCTGCCGCATTTTGGACCAACTGTAGTCTGTTTAAAAGCCGAGCAGAACAACCACCCAGTAGAGCGTTACAATAATCTAGTCTTGAGGTCATGAATGCATGAACCAACTGTTCCGCATTTGTCATTGAGAGCATATGTCGTAATTTAGATATATTTTTTAGATGGAAGAAGGCGGTTTTACAGATACTAGAAACATGACTTTCAAATGAAAGATTGGTATCAAAGAGCACACCCAGGTTCCTAACTGAGGACGAAGGTTTAATGGAGCACCCGTCAAGTGTTAGAGAGTATTCAAGGTTTTTTCGTGAGGAAGTTTTTGGTCCAAAGATTAGGATATCAGTTTTTTCTGAATTTAATAATAAGAAATTTCTTGTCATCCAGTTTTTAATGTCAGCTATGCATTCTGTTAGTTTTGTGAATTTGTAGGTTTTGTCAGGGTGCAAGGAAATATAGAGCTGAGTATCGTCAGCGTAGCAGTGAAAACTAACACCATGCTTCCTAATTATCTCTCCTAAGGGCAGCATGTACAGAGTGAAAAGCAACGGTCCTAGTACTGAGCCTTGTGGTACTCCATACTGAACTTGTGATCGATACGACATCTCTTCATTAACTACTACAGACTGATAACGGTCAGATAAGTAAGATTTGAACCATGCCAAAGCAATTCCACTAATGCCAATATAGTTTTCAAGTCTTTTTAAAAGAATGTTCTGATCGATAGTGTCAAAAGCAGCACTGAGATCTAATAACACTAATAGAGAAATACAGCCACGATCGGATGATAGGAGTAGATCGTTTGTAACTCTAACGAGAGCAGTCTCAGTACTATGGTATGGTCTAAATCCTGACTGGAAATCCTCACAGATTCCATTTCTTTCTAAAAAGGAGCACAGTTGTGTTGAAACTGCCTTTTCTAGTATCTTTGACAGAAAAGGTAGATTCGAGATTGGCCTGTAATTTACTAAATCTCTCGGATCTAGTTGAGGTTTTTTAATAAGAGGTTTAATAATAGCCTGCTTAAGAGTTTTTGGCACGCATCCTAGTGTTAAAGATGAATTAATTATATCAAGAAGTGGACGTACGACCTCTGGAAGCATTTCTTTCAGTAGTTTAGTCGGCATTGGGTCTAACATACTCTGATTGATTTTGATGATTTGATAAGTTTAGATAATTCTTCCTCTCCTATAGCGGCGAATGATTCTAGTTTTACCTCAGGGACACTGCAGTGCACTGTCTGAAGCGAAACTGTAGACGGTTGCATGTTTTTAATTTTCTCTCTAATATTGTCAATCTTGCCAGTAAAGAAGTTCATAAAGTCATTACTGCTGTGCTCTTTGGAAACTTCAGCAGTTGAATCTCTGTTTCTAGTTAATTTAGCCACTGTGTCAAATAAATACCAGGATTATGTTTGTTTTCTATTAAGAGATTTGAAAAATAAGTAGATCTAGCATTTCTTATAGCCGTTCTGTACTCAATCATTTTTTCTTTCCACGAAAGGCGAAAAACTTCTAGTTTTGTTTTCTTCCAACTACGTTCAGCTTTTCTAACAGCTCGTTTTAGAGCCCGAGTGTGCTCATCATACCACGGCGTTGGATTAGTTTCCTTAATCTTCTTTAGACATAAAGGAGCGACTGCATCTAATGTGCTGGAAAAGAGAGAGCCAATAGTTTCTGTTGCAGCATCGAGTTCTTCTAAGTTGTCAGGTATACTAAGGCGATGAAACTGCTCGGGGAGATTATTTATGAAGCAATCTTTAGTGGTAGAAGTGATGGTTCTACCATATTTATGGCTGGGTGGTGGTTTTGTAGCCTTGGCTAACTGTATTATACACGAGACTAAATAATGATCTGATATATCATTGCTCTGCTGTAGAATTTCAACAGCATCAATATCAATTCCATGCGACAGTATTAGATCTAGGGTATGATTACGACAATGAGTGGGTCCTGACACGTGTTGTCTAACTCCAATAGAGTTTAAAATATCTGCAAATGCCAATCCAAATGCGTCTTTATTATTATCTACATGGATATTAAAATCACCAACAACAAGGACTTTATCCGCAGCCAGTACTAACTCTGATAGAAAATCAGCAAATTCTTTGATAAAGTCAGTATGGTGCCCTGGTGGCTTGTAACCTTGAGGACTAGACTCATTTAAAGTAATGTAATCGTCTGGTTTTAGCCAGGTTTCTGTCAAACACAGCAAGTCTAGTTTATTGTCTGTGATAATTTCATTTACAATAAGTGCTTTTGAAGAAATAGATGTAATATTCAGTAACCCAAGCTTTATCATTTGTTTATCTGATTTATCTGTGATTTTCATTTTTTGAACATCAATTAAATTTTTACCCTTAAAAGGTTTCGGAAGTTTTTTGTATTTACTAGTTCGAGGTACAGACACAGTCTCTATGTGATAATATCTAGGTGCGAGAGTTTCTATGTGCTGTGAATTATCTGAGTTCTGTGACGTGAGGCGGCTAGCAGACGGTCGGTTTAGCCAGTTTGTCTGCGTCCTGATCTGGGCCCTGGTTTGTCATGTTTCAGCTCTAAGACTATTTGCCAAATTTCTAGATAGAAGAGCAGCACCATCCCAGGAGGGATGAATACCATCTCTTTTCAACAGATCAGGTCTGCCCCAAAAGCTTTTCCAATTGTCTATGAAACCTATATTATTCTGCGGACACCACTTAGACAGCCAGCCATTGAGTGATGATAACCTGCAAACTATCTCATCACTCCGACGAACAGGAAGAGGGCCAGAACAAATTACTTCTGCTGACATTGAATTTGCGAGTTCACACACCTCTTTAATGTTAATTTTAGTGATCTCCGACTGGCGAAGTCGAACATCATTTGTGCCGACGTGGATAATGATTTTAGAATATTTACGTTTAGCATTAGCCAGCACTTTTAAATTTGCTTTGATGTCAGGTGCTCTGGCCCCCGGCAAACATGTGACTATGGTGGCTGGTGTCTCTATTTCACGTTCCGTGTAATAGAATCGCCAATAACTAGGGCACTTTCAACAGGATTCTCAGTGGGTGCGTCACTGAGTGGGGAGAACCTGTTTGATGTTCTAATCGGAATGGAAGAGTGGTGTTTGTTCTTGCCACTATGCCGCCTCACAGTCACCCAGTTAGCCTGCTGCGTGGCTTCTACAACCGGAACCGAATGTGCAGTGTTTACTAGGCTAGTCGCATCCAAAGCAGGATCTAAGGCCCTTTCATTCTCACTATCCTCAATTAAAGTTTGGATGCGTGTCTCTAATTCTGAGATTCTCTCTGTCAGCCTGACAATATCCCTGCATTTATCACATGTGTAAGTCTCACTGCTGACAGAAAGAGCTAAGCTGTACATGTTGCATTTAGTACACATGATAATCGTCGGACATGACTGACCGTGTGTTTGATGAACGCCGTCCGAAAAACTGCAACGCACACGGGACTCGCTGGCTGGATGTCTCGGTCGCTTGCCGGTGCCTGGGGCAAGGGTGATGTGCGGGACGCTGTACCTCACGGTGGATCTGTGAATGCCGGGCAGCAAAGTCTCCACAGCTTCCCGATCTGGCGAGGACAGATCAGAATAACATACATCGCATAAATCCGCCATGAGATCGACAAGGAAGGTTAGTTTAGTGGAAAAAAAAAAAAAGAAAATAGACGGTAGCTAGCAGGCTAGCGGGCTATGGCTGACACTAGGTGATTACGCTGGTAGATTACTAGTAATAAATCGTTCCGTTTAGTAATACTATGCAATAGGTTAAGTAATCTAGTGAAAAATAAGAAGTTATATTATGTGAATAGGAATAAAGAGAAAGATTTAGGATAAACTCCACGAAGCTCCGAGCGTAGGTCAGACAGCAGGCAGGCAGCAGCGTTGAGCAGCGTTGAACCGGAAGTTGGACCTGCGAGGCTTCACACACACCAGCTCCATAGTATCGTATAGTCAAAGCAGCTTTACAGTGATAACAGGTACATGATGATCAGTAATGCAAAGCGGGTTCATTTTGGCTGTATAACTCTAAAAGAAAATAGTGTCATTGTTCAGCTGAAGTCAGTTCAGTGTTGATTCACTTACATTGTAAAGACCATCAATTACAGTATTTCACAATTGCTAAAACACTAAACCCCATTCTCTGAACCCAATGCTCAGTGGCCTAAACCCATTTGTCGAATCAGTCACTTTGTAGGCAAAACCTTAAACAAGTTCAGGTAGTTAAGACACTGTTTGCAAATCTCATCCACTCTTTTTGCAAAACTCTAAACACATTCTTACTCACTGAAACACATTTTGCACTGTGTTGCAAAATGGTAAATACATGTGGCAAAAGTTAAACACAACTACAACACAGTTGTCATCCTTTAAACACAATGACTCAAAATTATTCACACTTATTTCTAATGATGTGATCAAACCAACTGTATAAAATCAGTTCAGAGTGCACAGGTGACACAGGTGCTGAATGATGATACCAACAATAGATGGAAACAATCTGAAAAGTAGAGGAGGAAGAGTATGTGTAAGAGGATGATGAGGAGAAAGAGCAAGGTGTGTGGAGACAAGGCTGTCAAGGCTGGATCCGGCACAGGTTTTTCCCTTTGCCTGGCAAGAGACGGCATTGCCTGTGATGTGGAAAATGTCCTCAACAATATTCAATAATATTCAACAATGTTATTGATCTGACAGTACTATACTATACTATACTATACTATACTATTGTAACACAGGTTAGAATTCAGTTATATAAGAAACAGAAAGTAAATAATATAATTTTGAAATAATTATAATTCTAATAAAATGTTGAAAGTATTAAACATAAAGCTGATTAAAGTCATTGCAGTGTAAAATAATGAAATAATAAATTGATAAAGTGACAAATTACTTAAATTATATATTGAGACCGCGCGTGACGTCATCGAGACGAGACGCGGGAGCAATGAGAGATACACGCATTGCTGATCACGAGAGAGTGAGCAAAGATCAATCTGAGGCAAATATCAAAATAATGCTTTCTAATATTCAAATAATGAGTGCCTGTCCATATGTGTGTGTGTGTGTGTGTGTGTGTGTGTTGAAGGGATGTGCTGTGTGCTAGTAGATTTCACAGTGAAGGAGGTGGAAAGAGAAAGAATGAGAGCGAGGAAAAGAGAGAGGGAGGGAAGAAAAGGCAAAAAAGTAGGAAAAGAGAGGGTTGTGGGTGTGTTTCACTCGTTCCCCTGCAGCATGCCATGGGTGTGTGTTTCTGGCCACTGCATAGTGTAGGTTCTCTCCATCTTCTACAAAAGATAAGGAGGATTCTCATCGGATTAGAGTTGTGATCAGCTCTGATGCTGCTTCCCTCCTAGCTGGTAAGCAGGTACAGCTGGGGAAGCAATCAGGCTATCTGTGGAGAGGGAGGCACAAACAACAGCAGAAGAAAAAACATCACAGTAGCATGAAGTTATCACAAAAATATATGTCTTTGGACCTAACAACTATATATCAGGTCATCTTTGTCGAGTTCAGATGCCCTCCCTCCACAACACACATTATTCATTCCTGCTCACACGCGCTCTGCCCCACCTCGTGTTTGCTGCTGCCTGACAACTCCTGACAACTTTACCTGGGAAAAGATAACAGCTGTCTGGTGATGAGAAACCAAAAAGAAAAAAGCCTTAGATGAATCCTGTGCGTCTCTTTCAGGTAGCCTATGTATGTTCACAAACATGTGAAAGTTTTGGCTATTTAAAGGTGAGATTATTTACACATTTAACGCTGCATTAATAATTTGTCCACCAGCAATGCATCTGCCTGATTTGATACTAATGCACTTTATGTCATGTTATAATTTAAATTATTTGAACCATGGTAAAGATTTCTGTAGGACTGTCAATACCAGAAGAGGAGCATCCATGAACCACATTATTAGACAGTTTTCTAAGGATACACGATTTATTAAAAGCATTTAAAAATACATCATAATACAGCATTGCATAATGCTATAATTACACAGGAGAATACATAATAAAAGTTTAAGCCCTCACTCTGAGTGTGCATGTTCTGATGTCCACATATTCTTGTTCAAGACGTTACAATCAGCAGGCTTTTGGCGCCCTCTGCAGGCATTTGTTATACCATTATATACTTCAGGGGAAAAGACTCTTGATGTGTTTAAATGCAGATTAGCTTGAATTGGTTAATACAGATATACAGATAATACAGATGCAGACAGACGGAGAGAAATAGGCTTAAAACAAACTCCATCTAAATGTGTATTTTGGAAGTTTTCTTTCCATTAGAGTAGAAGACTTGGAAGCAAAAATAGACCAAAATCTTATTATTGTCCACTACATGAAAGAAGTATTCCAATAACACCAAAAGAATTAAAAATGATTTATTGATTTGTGCAAAAAAAAAAACAAATTATTAGTGAAACTATATGTCCCTCACCTGTGAATACTAAAGAAGACCATGATCTCTGTGTGAACGGATTATTCTGTAGAAATCTGAGTATGAAACAATTGTGTGAGTGTGAGGGAATAGAAATAAATTGGTAAGGAAGTCAGAGTTGTCTCAAAAGCATCAAAATAACAATAAGAACTGTACATGGACCCCTTAATTGAAATATACTTTATTATTCTTAACTGCAAGAAAAGATATGACAGTATAAAGTCAATCACAACTGGCGCGTCTTGATTCTGTGTGTCTTCTTCTTCTGTTTTTTGGCTCATTGTGTCCTGAGTGAATATCACCTACTTTTGCTGTGATGCAGTCATGGATTATTTTTAATCAGTTTCTTCCTTGTTTTTGCTCTTTTCTAATTTCTCACATATACATACAGAGCCAAACAAATATTCATACTCCCACCTCTCTTATTCCTTCTCCAGGACCCTCCTGGCGCTGCGTGTTCGTGGTCTCCTAAGATCCAGAGTATTTTTAAAGATTTATTTTTGGCGTTTTTGCCTTTATTATGATAGGACAGATACTAGACAGGAAACGAAGTGGGAGAGAGAGAGGGGGACGGGATCGCGAAAGGACCACGAGCCGGGACTCGAACTCGGGTCGCCCGAAGCGCATTGGTGCTACATGTCGGCGCGCTGCCCATGAGGCCATTGGCGCCGACTCCTAAGATCCAGAATAGACTCGAGCATCCGCATTCTAGATTCAAATCCTTTCACATAAGCTCTGTCTCTATTAAAATCATATAATAATAAATATTCCAAATCCTTATTTACCTTACCTTTTTTGTTTAAAAATGATATTAATTCCTTTCTTTCTTCATCATACCTTTTACAATCATATATTGCATGCTCCACTGTTTCTTTCTCCACAGTCCAGTCTCAGGGATTCCAGTTATGAACAATGAAGCATTCAATCCTGTATGTCCGAGTCTCAATCCAATTATTTCCTCCTGTTCTTTCCTATTTCTACCACTTATTTTTCTTTTAGTATGTAAACCATGTGTTTTACTACCTTTTTTAATATTATATAAATTTCTTCCCTGCAGTTTACACCACTTCTGTAGAATGGCCCAAATGTCAACTGATCCATTTTTAGCTCATAGGCTAAAGGCTAAACTAATGTGTGTCTTCCAGATCATCTTTAACAGTCCCCTCATGTGTCTTCCATGCACCCTGATTGAACGATCGGTCCTGTGGAGCGGCGTTGCTCAGGGTGGAGGTGGCCAGCATGGAGAGATGACTGTTTGTGTGCTGCACCGGGTAGAGATGACCTCTGTCATATTTGTGTTCTCTGTGTTTTTTAGATTTATCATAGTCTTTATTCACAGCCTGATTATTAATTCTTTTGCGGATACTTAATTCTCATACTCGGATCAGCATTATTTCCCATACATGGATCAGCATCTCTATCCAGCTAAAGGACATGAGAAAAAAAAGCCTGACAGGTCCCGTCAGCTCTGCAATGTTGGGAGAAAATTTTTTGATGTAATTCTCCATGCCGAGGAATATTTTGACATCAGCTACACTTTTAGGCTCTGACATTTCTTTGATAGCGTTTATTTTGTCAGGGTCAGCTCGTATGCCTTCTGCACTGATGACGTGTCCCAACAACCTAACTTGAGGCAAATTGAGCTTTCTCATTCAGTGTCAGACCGTTCTGTTCCGTTCTGCTTAAGAGCGGCAAAACACCATTTATTGTTTGAACTTTGAGATAAAATGTGACCCTTACATTATTTCTACTGAATTGTATTTTGAATTATATCTGAATTTATATCTTTGATATAATCCCTTAAACTGCTATGTATTGTGGGGTGCTCTCAGGCTGACCCCCCTATGTCCGGAGTCTGGAGCTCCAACTCATCTTCCTTGCTGAGTTATGGCCAGTCAAACCTGGACAGGAAGTGGCTGTATCTCAGAAGCGGAAGGTCGCCGGAGCTTGGGACTGCGTGACCATTATAGTCAATCTGGAAGCCCCTCACGCCCGAAGTCTCAATCGCCAAGTCAGCTTGGTTCCCGAGATATGCAACCGGGCCGGACATCCTTCTACTCCAGAAAACAAATGAAAGCATACTAAACTATGGAGGCATACTACTTATTTGTAAGTGGTTGCATATGCAGGTTGCATTAACTAGTGGTAAAAAAGCGGTCACTGCACACACAGGCATTATCCGACTCTGCTTCTCCTGACGGCAGATGCAGGATTACAAGCCATTTATTTTTCTGCGTTTTTCTGTCAAATCCTTACAAGTTCAGTTTGTTGATCAATTAGAGCAACAATAAACAACGCAAAACAGGCTTTTCATAGAGCTTCCCTATATGTAGAAAATCACTTCCTGCCCTCCATCTGCATTTTGATTTATTGCAGTCTGAACATGTTTTTTTCCACAACATTTTGGTTGATGGGATATAATCAGACCTGATTATTGGCTGTTTTTAAACAATCGGTTGATGTCCAATAGGGCCGGGGGCATTTTTGGAGACAGCATTTCTCCGGTCACCTTACCGAATGTTGAATTATGCACATATGCCTGTTGAGTGCAGGATAAGGGAAGGTGGTATATCTGAGAAGACTAGGGTTAATAAATGTTTTAAAAGTGTTTCATCACACACTAAGACACACTTGCACACTATGTTTATTAAATGTAACTGATAATACGTACATCCAGCATTGATTTAAACACATGATAATAACAGTCAAACAATGAAGCTGATAAAGATTATATTGTTTAAAAATAACATAAAGCCAGGTCAGGAGCATGAAGTCATGATCTAGAGAATAAAGAATTGATACCAGCTATTACCAACACCAGTTATAGATATACTGTATATGTCAACTGACCAATTTTTAGCTCATAGGTTAAAGGCTAAACTATTTATTACCACCATCCCGGGGGTCTTTTGGGCCCTGGGGGGTACGCTTGGGAAAATTATAATATTGTAATATTTTTCCAGCTTTTCCTGTAGCTTTGCAATTGATAATTCCTCCACTCTGCCATTGTTATCAGGTCCAAAGTAACCCTTCTCAGTGACCTTATTGTTCTTTAGACACCAGTTGGCTCTCCAGTAATACTTTGAGACAGTAACTATAGGGTTACGTTTTGGAATTTGTTTGTTGATATCAGGAACTACACCAGTCACCACATAAGCCTTGCCTTTACAGCCTTTCAGATCATCAATAACAGCCTTCTCGTGTTTCTTCCATTCCTGCTGATTGAACGTTGGGTCCTGTGGAGCGGCGTTGGTCAGGGTGGAGGTGGCCAGCATGGAGAGATGATTGTTCGTGTGCTGCACCGGGTACAGATGACCTCTGTCATAACCAGAATAAACGTAGTCACAATTCACAGCCTGATTAATAATGCTGTCGCGATCTTGAGGACTCATACACGGCTCAGCAGTAGTTCCTAGATCCAGCTGAAGGACATAAGAGGAAAAAAAAACTGTTTCATTAATAATTCAAATTAATTATTGTCATTGTCATCAAATAAATATACTATAAAAATAGATGAACAATTACCTGAGGTTCAATGTACCAGCGGTCAACCCTCTCAACATTTGGGCTCCCAAACACATACGCTGAGTAGATGGGGATCCTCCATGCTGTGTTGTACAAAGTTGCATAAAGATACTTTATCTTGTTCTTATCCTTAAGACACTGACAGATGTGCTTGACTTGCTTGACTGAGACGTCCGCCGGTAGTGTGATCTGAGGAGGGTCATTATTCAAAAAGAACTGCCTGCATTTACTAAAATCCTTCCCAACCTCACTCAGAGAGAGGTAAGGCAACAGAAGAAACACCAGAAGCTTCATGATGTGAGAGCAGACACTGAATCTGTGAGTTTCTCTGGGTTAGAAGAGAGCGAGAGAGTAGAGAATATAGATGCTCACTGTCTTTTATAGAGTTTAAGACACAAGGGGAGGGAACAGAGTCATCATGTGTTTGTAGGTTTCACAAACAAGTGTTTAAAAAAATAGCTGAAGAGGTTAACAGTGCACTGCTGATGGTCTTAGCTTTACCATGTTAAAGGGTTTGTCTTTTACACTGAAATACATGAGCTGTATCTTATGAATTAGAAATAGACAAGTTTTTAAAATAAGTTTTTTTCAGTTAATTAGTCATTATGTATCGGTAGTCACCTTTTATTAATATGATAATTAGGTTCAACAATTACAAAGTGCCTCCATCTTTCAAAAAGCATATGACTGAAAAAAAAAAAAACATAATTACATAATTACATGGGTTAAAGGAGCTTTTTCTTTTCCATATGTAATATTCACGTAAGCACTGAATATTTGCGACACTGATTTACGGCACGACAGCAAGGGGCTGTGGGAATTGGCTTGGTGCCAGTGGGATGTGACACGTAAATACTGCTGCACGTTTTGCCAGTAAAGCTAAAAGTTTGTTCGGTACTCGCTGTACGTCTCTTTATTTTGCACGCCCTGTGCAACACATAACAAACAAAGAACAAGACATGGTGTCAGAAGAAAATAAGTAAAATGGATTTCGCAGGAGTACCATCGCCGCACATGAATTGGGAATCGTCTAACTTACCAGATGCATGGCCTAAGTTCAGACAGCATGCAGAGCTCATGTTCGCGGGTCCGTTAAAGAAACGGGGTGAAGACGAAAAGTGCAGTTATTTGCTCCTGTGGATAGGAGAGAAAGGAAGAGATATCTTCAATACCTGGGCGTTGACGACAGATGAAGCAAAGGTACTGCAAACATACTACGACAAGTACGAAGCGTATGTGATGCCCAAGACAAACACAATTTTCGCCAGATATAAATTTCATGAGCGAATTCAAGGAGCTCACGAAACTTTTGAGCAATTTGTGACTGAACTAAGACTATTAGTGAAAGACTGTGCTTATGCAGACAACGAGGAAATGGTTAGAGATCGCATCGTGTTTGGCATTCACTCTCCGCGAGTACGGGAGAAGCTGCTGAGCATCGGCTCCGAGTTAACGCTAGACAAGGCCATGGATATAGCCAGATCACACGAAGTTGCACAAGCCCAGCTCAAAACATTTGCAAACAGCGCGTACAGCCACCGCGATCAAGCAGTGCACGCAGTCAGCACACAGAAAGAGTCACAGCAGCGAACAGTAAAAGCTGGGGTGAAAGCCTTGCGTCGGAGCAGCAATGACGTCACGGAGCGCGGCAGAACTTGCGGTTACTGTGGCAACCAGGCCCACGGTCCTTCTGATAAATGTCCTGCAAGAGGTAAACAATGTGGCAAATGTGGAAAACGCAACCACTTCGCTAAAGTGTGTCGCTCTGCTTACAAAAGGAATGTTCATGCAGTGAGCAATGAGGCTTCTTATGATGAGGAAGACCCACATGCAGAGTTTTTCGTGGATACAGTCTTGCAAAAGTCATGTGACACGGAACAAGCATTTGCAGACATACTGTTGGGAAAAGAAAAAAGTGAAGTTAGTTTCAAATTGGACACTGGAGCACAGGTAAATGTCATTCCATTGCACACATTTAATAGGCTACAAGCTCAGTGCAAGCTCACACCGACTAAGCATAGCCTCACTGGATATGGTGGTCAAATGCTCACAGTAAAAGGGACATGTACGTTGCCGTGCAGATATAAAGACAAGGAAACACTGATGAACTTTTACATAGTCAACACGCAAGCACCGCCTGTGTTAGGTCTAAAAGCATGTCTGGACCTGGACTTAATCAAGCTAGTGCTCTCAGTGAATGCACTTAAAGAAGACAAGTCCGTCATGGAGGAATATGCTGATGTATTCGATGGCATTGGATTATTTCCAGGGGAGTGCACAATCCATCTAAAACCCGATGCAACTCCAGTTGTTTACCCACCGAGAAGAATACCCCTGGCTCTTCGTGGCAGACTGAAAGAAGAGCTGCAAAATATGGAAAAACAAGGAGTCATAGTCAAGGTAACAGAGCCCACCGACTGGGTAAATGCACTTGTGGTCGTGGAAAAACCGAGAACCGGCAAACTCAGAGTATGCTTGGATCCTCGCGATCTCAATAAAGCTATCAAGCGTCCACACTACCCCTTGCCAACGATAGAAGACATCACACCCAAGCTAACAGGTGCAAAATACTTCAGTGTTTTAGATGCCCGTTCAGGGTACTGGGCAATAAAACTAACAGAGGAATCTTCCCGGCTGACGACATTCAACACTGTATTTGGACGATACAGATTTCGTCGTCTTCCATTTGGCATCATTTCAGCTCAGGATGAATTTCAGCGCAAAATCGACGAGACATACGAAGGTCTAAATGGTGTCGTTGCAATCGTTGATGACATTCTGGTTTATGGACGGACCAAAAAGGAACATGACGACAACTTACACGCAATGTTGCAAAGGTCTCGTGAAAAAGGCGTGAAACTCAACCCTGAGAAAAGCATTGTGAGTGCTACTGAAGTTCGCTATTTCGGTCACTGTTTATCTGCTGAAGGAGTCAAGCCAGACCCTGAAAAGGTCTCGGCGATCAAGCACATGGAGCCACCAAAGACCAAAGCGGAGCTCGAAACTGTCCTGGGAATGGTAAATTACCTGTCCAAGTTTGCACCATGCTTATCGGACATTAACGCACCACTTCGGCAGCTCCTCAAACAGTCCAGCGAGTTCATATGGGATTCCCAACATGACGCTGCATTCCAAAAAATGAAAGATCTCATAACTAAGGAACCGGGACCAGTACTTGCGTATTATGACCCACAGAAAGAACTGCACCTTCAAGTGGACGCATCGAAATATGGCCTCGGTGCAGTCCTGCTGCAGGATGGGAAGCCGCTCAGCTATGCATCAAGGTCACTGACCGAATGTGAGGTTAGCTACGCTCAAATCGAGAAGGAACTCTACGCGGTCTTATTTGGCTGCAAGCGCTTTCATCAGTACGTGTATGGCCGAAAAGTCATAGTGGAGTCTGATCACAAGCCTCTTGAATCAGTGATGAAAAAGCCACTAGCCGCAGCTCCGCCGCGACTTCAAAGAATGATCCTACAACTTCAAAAATACGACATCACCATCACGCACCGGCCAGGAAAGGAGATTCCTGTGGCAGACACCCTCTCTAGAAAGTTCATCGAGACAGAGCACGACAATCTCAGCGAAGGAATGGACATGCAGGTTCACATGGTTTACGAAAGCTTACCTGTCAGTGATGCAAAACTGCAACAGATCCGTGCTGAGACTGAGTCAGACAGCCAGCTTGTCCAGCTTAGACAGGCGATTCTGGATGGATGGCCTGGAGAAAGGAGAAAGTGCCCCACAGACATCAGTGACTTCTGGAATTTCCGAGACGAACTGTCATTGACAAACGGAATCATTCTCAAAGGTGAGAAAATAGTCATACCCACCTCACTCAGAGAAGATATGCTCACACGCATTCACGTCGGTCACATGGGCATAGAGAAGTCAAAGCAAAGAGCACGAGATGTGTTATTCTGGCCAGGAATGTGTAAACAGATAGAACGGATGGTTGAGAGATGCGATACTTGCCTGGAGCGACGTTGTTCAAACACCAAGGAGCCCATGATTCCTCATGAAATACCAACCAGACCATGGCAGGTAATAGCTTCAGACCTCCTTACCTGGAACAACGAAGAATACATGGTTACCGTAGATTATTACAGCCGATTTTTTGAATTGGACAAACTTACCACCACCACGGCTGCCACTGTCATCAGCAAACTCAAAGTCATCTTTGCGAGACATGGCATTCCAGAGAAAGTTGTCTCTGACAATGGTCCACAATATCGGGGCAAGGAGTTTGAAGATTTTGCGAAGACCTGGGGTTTCACCCACACCACCACTAGCCCCCATTACCCCCAGAGCAATGGCTTGGCTGAGAAGACTGTGCAGATTGCAAAGTCAATCTTGACAAAAGCCAAGATGGACAGGAAAGATCCCTATCTCAGTTTGTTAGAGTATAGGAATACACCTGTTGACAACTTCAAGTCACCTGCCCAGCTTCTCATGAGCCGCAGACTGCGTTCCATAGTGCCAACAACCAACAAACAGCTCCTACCTGAAATTGTCAGTTTTGCAGAGGCACGCTCCAAAAGACTAAAGCAGCAGCAGCATCAGAAAAAGTATTATGATCGTTCAACTCGTCCGCTGTCACAGCTTCACACTGGACAATCTGTTCGTATACAAGAGAATGGCCTTTGGAAACCAGCTGTTGTTGTCCACCCTGCCAATACACAAAGATCCTATCATGTTTGTACTTCAGATGGCCGAGTGTATCGCAGAAACCGTCGCCATCTTCTCAGCACAAAAGAGGAGCCTGTAGAAAACACTTGCGTTTCTGCAAACATAGAGGAAGAGCAAAACACCAAAGCCTCATCAACGCTTCAGGTACACCCTGAAGTACCAGCACAGATTTCAAATGACAGAGAGATCCAGCCCATACAATACCATACCAGATCAGGTCGAGCAGTACGACCAAGAGCAATTCTTGATTTGTGATTTGCAATTCGTCTGGGGTGTAGGCGGATCGCTGCCCCTATGTGAGAAATGGAATCTAGGATCTGGTATGGGCTGTCTGAGTATCATAGACATTTTGTTCATAAATATTGTTGCAGAATGTGCTACGTTAAGTGTCACGGCTGTTAAGATGTTTTGTGAAATGCAGCAACCTCTGTTTATGCTAAAGTAATGTTTGAGTACGTATTATGTATATGTATAATGTTTTTTTTAAAAAAAAGAAAGGGGATGTAATATTCACGTAAGCACTGAATATTTGCGACACTGATTTACGGCACGACAGCAAGGGGCTGTGGGAATTGGCTTGGTGCCAGTGGGATGTGACACGTAAATACTGCTGCACGTTTTGCCAGTAAAGCTAAAAGTTTGTTCGGTACTCGCTGTACGTCTCTTTATTTTGCACGCCCTGTGCAACACATAACAAACAAAGAACAAGACACCATACGACTTTGTAATGTTCTAGTATCACAATCATTAAATACTTTGGTCCTTTTTCTCTAATGTGTTCGTCATTCCATATTTCACCAAATGAATGTCACAAATATAAAGTCAGTGTTTGCTTTTAAGAGTATAGTTAGTGTTTGGTGTGATTGTGGCGCATTTGAACTTTTTTCATGCATTTTCAGCCACATCCATTTCTCACCTATTTAGAGGACAAATAGGGAATTAATTTCACACATCAGCTTGTAACGATCGGCCCTATCGGTCGATTTTACATTGATTGAAATTGGGGTCAGATTATACTGTGTGAGCTTTTAGAGTGTTTAAAAAGATGAGACAGACAACAAATGAATAAATAAAGTGTATTTACAATATTCACAAGGAACTTAAAACAACACAATAAAACTAGAATAACTTAGGCTGTTTAAAAGCGTGGAGTCCATTCGCACCATACCCTAAAACAGTCCTTAAGAGTCCTAGTAGAGTGCTGATAATGTCCCAATGTGAAAGTGAGAAATGTCCACCGGTGTATATACAAAGTCCACGGAAGTGTTAATCCAATGAAAAAAGTGATGTGGTTTGCTGGAGAGGTGAGTCCGTAAAATGTAACTCCACGGTCCAGCTACACGTGATCACGTTTGTAATGAGGGACTGATTGTTTGGCATGCTGCCTCCTTTATACTGGCTTACTTCCTTATTCCTGTCATGTGATCAGTCACATGACAGGCAGACCCAGACTCATTTAAAGACATACACACATTAAATAGTTAAGAGGAATAAAATGGCTAAGACAACATGTAACCCAATTAAAACTCAAATATACATAAAACCATCATGATATATATATTGAGCAGATAAAACATGCGTCTTATGTGACAGTGTCACATAGTCCCCCCCTTTAGCCTTCAGCGCCCCAGGGAAGAAACTAGTCCTTAAAAGGTACTGTCAACCACTGTCCATGTAGTGGGTTTCCTCTCGAATGTGTGTCTTAAAATGTCTTTGCAATAAATTAGATAAAACTAGGCCCTCCCACAGAGGCACTAGTCTGCCGGAGGAATCTATGGGAACACTAGAGAGAGGTGGAAACAGATACCAGCCTGGATGTCCTTGGGTCGGTGACGCCATTCCTCCCAAGGTCCTGAAGCATCCAGCCTTCCTGGCACGCCACTCCCCCCGGCATTTCCTCCTATCCGGCTTGTGGGTCTCTTTGATGGATGATGATGTTGATGATGAACGGTGATGAGGTGGATGATGAGGTGGTTTGCTGCTGGGGTTGATGACTGCACACTCCTTGGTCTCCACACCACACGACTTGCAGTTGCTGACGAATCTCCAGACGTCTCTGCGGATCGTGGGCCACCAGGCAACCTCCAGGATCCTCAGAAGGGTCTTCAACCGCCCATGGTGTCTCTCTGGGGTCTTTTGGTGGAAGTGTTGTATCGTCTGCTGGATCAGGGCCTTGGGGATGAGCTGGATCTTTATGTTGCTGTCCCCCTTCTGGATCTGACGATACAGCACTCCTTGGTGGTCCCGCACTTTGATCTCGTCGGTCGGTGGAGCGGAGGGAGAGATGGAAAGTCTCTGGAAAGTGCCGTCATCACCCTGTGCACTGGTGAGCTGCTCTCTGGAGAAGGGGAGGATGGAGAAGATGGTGTCCAAGTCTGGCCCAGTTGTAACGGTGGCACAGAATTCTCCATCGGTTGCTCTGTTGACTGTTCGTGAAGTTGTTGAGGCAGTGGGATTGTTGGTCGGAGGAAAGCCAGGGGTTGACGTGGGAGGCACTGGGCTGGTCGTCACAGTGGGAGGGGAGATGGTGGTTTCTGGATCCTTTGTCTGTTCCAGCTGTTTCACCCATTTTTTGTCTCTCCTCTTAAAACAGTCGATGACCTCTCTCTCTAGTGTCGCCACGGCATCCTTTATAGATTCCTCCATTTTCTCAAATTTAAAAATCCACAGCCTCTCTAAAATACAGTTCACGGTTAAGATTACTTTCAACAGAGTCTTTAAAATCCTTCTCCAGTTTTAAAACAATGTTTTTAAGAGCAGCCACCTCAGCACGAAGCTGTACACAATCACAATGATGTAAAACCCGTTCATCATTAAAACCAGCAGATGTATTAAAAGAAGCAGCATTAATTGGATTTGTCGTCATCTTAAAACACTCTTCTCAACACAGCTTTTAAAATCTTTAAACGTTCCCCGTACGGGCCACCATATGTAACGATCGGCCCTATCGGTCGATTTTACATTGATTGAAATTGGGGTCAGATTATACTGTGTGAGCTTTTAGAGTGTTTAAAAAGATGAGACAGACAACAAATGAATAAATAAAGTGTATTTACAATATTCACAAGGAACTTAAAACAACACAATAAAACTAGAATAACTTAGGCTGTTTAAAAGCGTGGAGTCCGTTCGCACCATACCCTAAAACAGTCCTTAAGAGTCCTAGTAGAGTGCTGATAACGTCCCAATGTGAAAGTGAGAAATGTCCACCGGTGTATATACAAAGTCCACGGAAGTGTTAATCCAATGAAAAAAGTGATGTGGTTTGCTGGAGAGGTAGTGATGGCCGATTTCGAAACACTGCTTCATGAAGCTCCGAAGCTTCATGAATCTTTTTGTTTCGAATCAGTGAGTCGGAGCGTGTATCAAACTGCCAAAGTCACGTGATTTTAGTAAACGAGGCTTCATTACGTCATCACTGTTTCGAAACAGTTCGAAATTTCAGTGGTTCACCGATAGAGGGCGATGATAAAGTGAGCCCATGAATCATGCAGATTCACTGAGAACTATTGAACAAGTGTCTAGGGCTTTACCCTATGGTTTTACCTGATCTCCGATCAGTTTTATACAGTTGTAGATGTTTTAATTATACATTAGAATAATTAAAATGAATAATGGTTGTTATTAATCTCTTATTGGCCTGTTTAGCTTGAGCCATGGAACAGATACAAGCCTTTAAAATTGATAAAAGAACACAAATTATACAGACACTCGATATTTAATCTTATTAGATGATTAGTTAATTCCATTTAATTGATTTTACTTTAAATAAAACTTTTGAAATACATTTGTTAAAGTGTATTTTTAATGCATGTTTGGCCTGAGTTTTGTTGCATTTGCACTGCTCTGACCACTAGGGGTCACCGTGGAGACGGGTGTCAGATTGTTTCGAAGCCTCGAATCATTACGGCACATTTGATTCAGCTGCTTCAGTGTTTCATGAAGCCTCGATCTGCCCATCACTATGGAGAGGTGAGTCCGTAAAATGTAACTCCACGGTCCAGCTACACGTGATCACGTTTGTAATGAGGGACTGATTGTTTGGCATGCTGCCTCCTTTATACTGGCTTACTTCCTTATTCCTGTCATGTGATCAGTCACATGACAGGCAGACCCAGACTCATTTAAAGACATACACACATTAAATAGTTAAGAGGAATAAAATGGCTAAGACAACATGTAACCCAATTAAAACTCAAATATACATAAAACCATCATGATATATATATTGAGCAGATAAAACATGCGTCTTATGTGACAGTGTCACAAGCTTACTGTCTTACTTTATTTTCTCTTCATAACTGGCCCCAAAGATGCAAATATAATGC
This sequence comes from Megalobrama amblycephala, assembly GCF_018812025.1. Classification (NCBI taxonomy): domain Eukaryota; kingdom Metazoa; phylum Chordata; class Actinopteri; order Cypriniformes; family Xenocyprididae; genus Megalobrama; species Megalobrama amblycephala. The sequence goes on from NC_063058.1 coordinate 1,870,308, forward strand.
ATTTACTGCTAATTCACTAAAATCAAATGCCACAGTACTTGAATAACATCTGGCACAGACACACCTCATATAAAACACGTCAGATGTCAGCATGTGCACTAAACAAATCCATTAAATTTAGCTGTGCTTGCAAGGATTTCACTATAAAGAATACAGTAACCACATTTCAGTGATTATAATTAGGATAGTGATATAATTATAACTAGATAAAAAAGTTTGTAGACAAACTTTAAGTTGGCTTGAAAAAGCCGGTCCAGAAAGTTTGAATTAGTTTTAAAAGTTTTCAGTTTGAAAGTTTTCAGTTTGAAAGTTTAAGTTTGATAGATAGATAGATAGATAGATAGATAGATAGATAGATTTAGTTTGATAGATAGATAGATAGATTTAGTTTGATAGATAGATAGATAGATAGATAGATAGATAGATAGATAGATAGATAGATTTAGTTTGATAGATAGATAGATAGATAGATAGATAGATAGATAGATAGATTTAGTTTGATAGATAGATAGATAGATTTAGTTTGATAGATAGATAGATATATAGATTTAGTTTGATAGATAGATAGATAGATAGATAGATAGATAGATAGATAGATTGTTGTCACAGATGGTTACTATGGAGTTTTTATAGTTATTAGCATCTTCTTAGCCCACTTTAGCACTTAGCTCATCACTATTAGCATGTAGCTATTCACTGCTAGCATGTGTAGCATGTTGGGAGTCCAGATTGCTAGCATGAGTCAAAAGAGCCAACCTCCATGTCTCTATGATGTTCTGATGCAGAGATATAGATCTTGCAAAACGGTTGCTAGGGTACTCTGTTTGTTTGCTAGAGTGTTGCTATGCGGTTGCTAGGGTACTCGGGGTGGTTGCTAGGGTGTTGCTATGCGGTTGCTAGGGTACTCGGGTGGTTGCTAAGGTGTTGCTATGTGGTTGCTAGGGTACTCGGGGTGGTTGCTAGGGTGTTGCTATGCGGTTGCTAGGGTACTCGGGGTGGTTGCTAAGGTGTTGCTATGTGGTTGCTATGGTACTCGGAGTGGTTGCTAAGGTGTTGCTATGTGGTTGCTAGGGTACTCTGTGTGGTTGCTAGGGTGTTGCTAGGGTACTCGGGGTGGTTGCTAGGGTGTTGCTATGTGGTTGCTAGGGTACTCGGGGTGGTTGCTAAGGTGTTGCTATGGTGTTCAAGGTGGTTGCTAGGGTGATCTGGGTGGTTGCTATGATAGATAGATAGATGATTTAGTTTGATAGATAGATAGATAGATAGATAGATAGATAGATTTAGTTAGATAGATAGATAGATTTAGTTTGATAGATAGATAGATAGATAGATAGATTTAGTTTGATAGATAGATAGATAGATTTAGTTTGATAGATAGATAGATAGATAGATAGATATAGTTTGATAGATAGATTTAGTTTGATAGATAGATAGATAGATAGATAGATAGATAGATAGATAGATTTAGTTTGATAGATAGATAGAGCTTGATAGATAGATTTAGTTTGCTAGATAGATAGATAGATAGATAGATTTAGTTTGATAGATAGATAGATAGATAGATAGATAGATAGATAGATAGATAGATAGATAGATAGATTTAGTTTGATAGATAGATTTAGTTTGATAGATAGATATATAGATTTAGTTTGATAGATAGATAGATAGATAGATAGATAGATAGATAGATAGATGAGTTTGAATGAGTTTAAATGGCTTGGAAATAGGAATGGCAGTTTAATTGAGTCTGTGTGTTTGAATTTGAATTTTGACAGTTGGACGGAATGTTCAGATCAGCCAAGGCAGTTCAATGGGAGTCAATGGGAGTTTTTTTTTTGCTAACATGATTAGCATGCTACTAGCATGATGCTAACATGATTAGCATGCTACTAGCATGATGCTAACACATTTTCACTAGTTTGTGTCATGTTTAAACCCTAAGCTAATCACTATTAGCATGTAGCTATTCACTGCTAGCATGTGTAGCATGTTGGAAGTCCAGTTTGCTAGCATGAGTCAAAAGAGCCAACCGCCATGTCTCTATGATGCTCTGATGCAGAGATATAGATCTTGCTAAACGGTTGCTAGGGTACTCTGTTTGGTTGCTAGGGAGTGGCTTGGCAGCTACCAATGATGATACTCCAAAGGCTGCTTGACAATATAAACCAACCCCCATGTCTTTACGATGTTCTGATGCAGAGATATAGATCTTGCAAAACGGTTGCTAGGGTACTCTGTTTGGTTGCTAGGGAGTGGCTTGGCAGCTGCCAATGATGATACACCAAAGGCTGCTTGCCAGTATGAATGATATAAACCAACCCCCATGCCTCTATGATATTCAGATTTGAAGATATCCCTCTATGCTTTGGGTTGCTAGGGTGCTCTAAATGGTTGCTAGGGCGTGGCTATGAAGTCTTGAAGGTGATTCGTGATTGGCCGTTTGCTGCCCCGAGTCAAATGAGCCCACCCTCATGTTTCTATGACACTTCTATCCAAAGATATTCCTTTGATCTTTTTCAATGGAAGTCTATGGAACTTGTTGCTATGGTGCTCTATATGGTTGCTAGGGCGTGGCTTGATAGCTTCACAATGATCCTGAGAGACTGATTGGTTGCCTGAGTGAAATGAGCCCACCCCCTTGTCTCTATGACATTGTGATCCAGAGTTATGTTCAATACAAAATCCCTATGTAATTTCCCATAGTAGGAAAAACACAGTACTTCCTGGTTCATGGGCACGGCTTCACCATAGTATGTCTATGGGGCAACTTTGGGCAGCTCTTGCGCCCCAGGGGTACAACTTACACCCCATTTTGAGGTATGGTCTGAGAGAGCCTTGTCAGCCTCTTCAAACGTGGTAACCCACATGTTTCTACGAAATTCTCGTTAGGAGCTATGACTCGTCAAAGTTTGTCGCAATGCAAAGTCTATGGGATTTTTTCCGCTACTTTTTCGCCCGCCGGACGAACATCATACACCCGATCGCTTATAAAAGTCATAGCACACCACTCCTCAATAGGCCGGTCGATTTGACACCTCATTCGTGGGTCTATGACAAAAACTGCGGGACGAGTTACGCGCCGAAATTTTAGTGGAAGAAGAAGCAGAATAATAATAAGTATGCGGGAGAATAAGAATGGAGCCTTGCCTTTGGCAAGCACCATTAATAATAATAAGCTTAAGACGTAGATTTTTCAAAGCCAACTTAATTAGGATTCAGTGATATAATTAGGATATAATTTTGATCACTATATTTCATGGTTCATAACTGTCTATTTCATTAATGTCACACCACATGGATCTCATCATTATGTTCAGGTGTGTGTGTGTCACGTATCTATATACGTTCAGTTCTGTTTGAGTTTCATAGTCGGGTCTCATCCGTGTGTACATTGCGTTGGACTGCTTATCTGATTTGGAATTTCCCTTGTGGATTATTAAAGCTGGTTATACTTCATTCTTCTTCGTTGTGTGTTTGTCTTACACCACACAACCCATGAGAGAAGACTCAACCCAAAAGTCAAAGTAAGCGGTGACTTCCGTCACCAGTTTGTGTTTTGCTTCCAGCCTCCCTCTCCCACCACCTCTCCTAACTACTATAGCAGATTTGATTTTTCTCATTGGACTATTCATTATTCTCCAGTTTCATCCTTATCCTCATTCTGTATCCTCTGCCTGTTTTGGCATCCCTTTGCCAATCCTTTCACCAGTCTTTCTCCACCTCACCATCCTCCTTGCCTTCTCTCTACGGCGCAAGGACGGGCCTTCCAGGAGGGGACATTATGTCACACCATGTGGACTCTGTTTTTGTTTTGACTTGCATTGTTCCCACCTCAGTTGTCATGGTTATTCATTTGATCTCATCGTTATGTTCACATAGCAATAGTTCAGGCAAGGCAGGCAACTGCCTGGCAGGGCTGATTATTTAGACCAGGGTGTCCAAACTTGGTCCTGAAGGGCCACTGTCCTGCAAAGTTTAGCTCCAACTTGCCTCAACTAACCTGCCTGGAAGTTTCTAGTATGCCTAGTAAGACCTTGATTAGTTGGTTCAGGTGTGTTTATTCAGGGTTTGAGCTAAACTTTGCAGGACAGTGAGCAGGATTGGACACCCCTGATCAGAAATGTTAATATTAATGTGCAGCAACATCTCTGCATCCCCCTTAGTAGGGCCCGCTCTCTCTTTACACTGGTTATGCTTTTGCCACCTCACCTTGGGTGCCTTTTTCAAACTGGCACAGCTCTCATTCGCAGTACTGTAGAAAATGCAAGATTTAATTTATTAAACGTGTAAAGGAACGTTAACCTAGATAAATCTGCGCTACACTATACTGTCAAAAGTATTGGGACACCCTTCTAAATCACTGAATTCAGGGGTTCCAATCACAATATACAGGTGTATAAATCAAGCACTAGGCATGCAGACTGCTTCTACAAACATTTCACACTGCATTCTTTCACAAACATTTGTGAAATGTGGAACGGGTCGCTCTCAGGAGCTCAGTGAATTCAAGTGTGGTACCATGATAGGTTGGCACCTGTTCAATAAGTCCATTCGTGAAATTCCCTCACTACTAAATATTCCACGGTCAACTGTTAGTGGTATCATAACAAAGTGGAACCAGTTGGGAACAACAGCAACTCAGCCATGAAGTGGTGGGCCACGTAAAATCACAGAGTGGGGTCATCCTCATTATCTTCTCAATAGCTACAGACCTCCAAACTTCCTGTGGCCTTCAGATTAGCTCAAGAACAGTGCATAGAGAGCTTCATGGAATGGGTTTCCATGGCCGAGCAGCTGATCCAAGCCTTACATCACCAAGAGCAATGCAAAGCGTGGGATGCAGTGGTGTAAAGCACGCCGTCACTGGACTCTAGAGCAGTGGAGACGTGTTCTCTGGAGTGACCAATCACGCTTCTCTGTCTGGCAATCTGATGGACGAGTCTGGGTTTGGCGGTTCCAGGAGAACGGTACTTGCCTGACTGCATTGTGCCAAGTGTAAAGTTTGGTGGAGGGGGATTATGGTGTGGGGTTGTTTTTAACCCTTAGTTCCAGTGAAAGGAACTCTTAATGCTTCAGCAGAGTCCTGACGTCAACCCGACAGAACACCTTTGGGATGAATTAGAGCGGAGACTGTGAGCCAGACCTTCTCGCCAACACCACTGCCTGATCTCACAAATGAGCTTCTAGAAGAATGGTCAAAAATTCCCATAAACACACTCCTAAACCTTGTGGAAAACCTTCCCAGAAGAGTTGAGGCTGTTATAGCTGCAAAGGGTGGGCCAACTCCATATTAAACCCTACGGATTAAGAATGGGGTGCCATTAAATTAATATAATCTAATATGGAAATTAATATAATGAAATTGCTTAAATGAATGACTACTAGTTGACTAGAAAAATCATTAGTCGCTGGCAGCTCTCATCAATACATTAACTTAGTTAACATTATTTAGTAATTCAGCTCTTCTACAGCTTCTTCTTCATAAGTTGAGTTAATATAATTAGTTGATAAACTAATAAGATAATAAAATAAAGATTAAATTAAGATGCTCACCACATATTTCTATATGTAGGTGCATTGCATGTTCCTGTCACCACCACACAAAGCACCATTTTTAAGATGTCAATCCGTTATAAATATGAAGATTGTACTGTATCTTGAAGATTGTATTGTATCTTCTATTATAAAGATGAAGATAGACATTGTGTTAATAAAAAAAAGCACTTCTTGTAAAAAATAAACAATTTATGCTTCGTTAGATGTGTTTTGAATACTTGTTGTATGTTGTTTCATTATATCTCTAGATAACAAAGATATATTAACAAAAATCTTAGAAGAGTCTCATTGATTAATTTTGCCGCCACTTCATTTTTCATTTGCCCCTGGGTGTGTGAGTCTCATTATCTCCACTACTTACGTTCAGTTCTGTTTGAGTTTCATGGTCGGGTTTCATCCGTGTGTACATTGTGTTGGACTGCTAATCTGATTTGGAATTTGCCTTGTGAATTATTAAAGCTGGTTATACTTAATTCTTCTTCATTTTGGGTTTGTCTTGCGCCACAGCTTGTGACAGCTAATATTCCAGTATCACACAGACATAAAGCACACAGTTTATAATAAACTGATAACCACCATGAATAGACAGATGGTATGACGGAAGGCCTCATAATGACTTAGACATCATCAAAGTGGCCTATCTAAGCTACATGTACAATAGAAATGAACAGACAGTGCACAGTGTTACCCATACACAAGACAAATCAGCATCAGGGTAACATACATGACACTGAAATAACAGAAAATGCAACATAAAGCACCTACATTTTTATAACATCCTCCTTTTGTGATACTTTCTGTCACAATCTTTCTTTTTCTCTCCTTTTCTATCTATTTCCACAATGCAAAACTAGAGCATTTCTGCTGATCAGAGCATGCTCTAGCTAACAGTTAGCACAGATTCTCCAGATACGTTGAGCTGTGATTCTTACCTTCATGAAACCTCATACAGCATGTTACTTAAGATTGGGAGATGCAATGGTGGTACATTGAACCTCAGGCAAACATTCATACAGTGTGTACAGAATTATTAGGCAAGTTGATTTTCTGATCATATTTTTTTCCCAAGCACATTTTACCAATTCCAATCCACATCAATCTTAATAACTACTATTAATATTGTTTTTAATCATTTATAAGTGATATATAATTGTTCATGAAGGCTGGAAATGAAAAATGCCTTATATTTAGGTGTGCAGAATTATTAGGCAGGTTTTCTTTTACAGGCAAAATGAGCCAAAAAAGAGATTTAACTCAGACTGAAAAGTCAAAAATTATTAAATACTCATGAGAAGGACGCAATACTAATGCAATATTAGAAATTGCAAAGTTAAAGCATGACCAAGGGACAGCAAAATGCTCATTGGGTCAGCGGGGTCAGACAAAAACAGGTGGAAAAGAAAAGACACATGTTAACTGCAAAATAATTAAGAATTAAGGTGAAGAATTAAGTGTGAAACCATCAGGAACCCTTTAGTCTCCAGCGCCACCATTTTCCAGAACTGCAACCTACCTGGAGTCTCCAGAAGTGCAAGGTGTTAGGATCTCAGAGACTTAGGTTAGCTAAAGAATCCTAAAAAATGACCCGCACTTGATAAGAATCACAAGCTGAAGTGTTATAAAATACATGAAGACTGGGTTTTTATAGGCCTTATAGACAGACAGCTTGAGAGTGACTCCTGATGGACCAGCACCACATCCTCTTGTACCACTGTTTGAAGAATTTATCCAGAATCTGGCAGTAAAGTGTGGGAGTTCACTTTTAGTCCATCTCTTATCCTGAAATGTCTGTCTTGCAGAGATGGACTAAAAATGATCTTCCAAAACTTACTGCCAGATTCTGGAAGATAAATTCTTCAAACAGTGGTACAAGAGGATGTGGTGCTGGTCCTTCAGGAGTCACTCTCAAGCTGTCTGTTTATAAGGCTGACAGCCTATGCGAGTAATGATCGGGGTTCCCAGCTGTGTATGCTTGTTAGGTACTGTCTAGTCTCGTGTAGCTAGCGCTTCAGACTGACCGCAGAAGGTCTGGACTCTATTGCAGCTTTCATTGGCCAAGGACCACCCAAGAGGACGTTTGACGCAACCAATCACAGTTCGTTTTGCTCCACGTCATGATAGGGGAAATGTAAAGTCGATGTCCCTACAGTAACAGACCGGCATGCATCTAAAAAATTATTCATTCAAGAATGTTATGCAAGTTTACTGCAGCAATGGAGCCTTGAACTTCAGCATTTAGTTGATTTAGTTGACACGACACACACGGCTCCCGGACATCCTGTAGAATTCAACCAACCAGATGACGACTTTGAAAATCTTTAAGTGTTTCTAATTAAGTGTGCCATATGTGTCAGGCCTTCAGCCAACGGTCCATGGGTGTGACGTTTGAGGCTGAGACTAGGCACTGTCATTGTTTGTTCTGTAAGGAAGCCCCCGTCAGCCCAAAAATGGATTCCGATGGCCTGGGCGAAGGTATAATACGTACATGTCTTTTCAGCGCCCCTGTGAAGTTCACTCAATTTTTAGAATTTAGTTTCAATTTTACTTTAGCTGCTTGTTTAATCTGACTCCAATTTCAAATGATTATTACTCTTAGATTGTGTTTCTAATTAGAAATTAATCATTGATCATGTATTAATTTAGATATTTGATATCCCGTACATTTAATAATTTTTTCATTGCGGACACAATATCACTTAGAGTCACAGGGTTACTAATGCATTTGAGTCGAATCACCACATGCTTGTTCATACAAAAACAGTTTTCTTAGTCACGATACTGCAACTTGCTAAGTCAGTGATAGACAGAAATCCGAAGGTCTCACATGATGTGCAACATGCTCCTTTCATTGAGCCTTAGTTAGACCTATCCTGACACAGATTTGCGGAAATATGGACTCCAATAATCTACTGGTCATAATGATTTCAGAAGAATCCAGAGTAAATCAAATATAACATTTTTTTTGTCAGGTAAAAATGTATCATGCCAATTACATAGATAGACAATCAGCAGCCATATCACCCTGTAGCCCAAGACGGGTTGCCCACTGAAGCTAAGCAGGGCTGAGCCTGGTTAGTACCTGGATGGGAGACCTCCTGGGAAAACTAGGTTGCTGCAGTTCCTGCACTAGCTCTGGCCTGCATTCTGTGATGTCTGATGTGTCATCCACTCTGATCACTGTTTCGCCATCACTGGCCACTGGCTGCTGTCCTTTCTCCCTGCATCTTAGTAATTAAACTGGGCGGAGTGCTTAGCCCTTCACAAATCTACATGTTTGAGCCTGTATAACGTGCCACACATCCACATAAGACCGCAGATTCATCTTTCCCAAACACTGACCTCTCCACCTCCGGCCGTGCGGCCTCCAGGTGAGTTTCAGTCTGAAGATGTTCACCGACATTAAGCTCTGGGAGGTCTTTGGCTTTCACGTCATAATGGAATTTTGTCATGGGCCGTTTCCAACTTAGTTTCTCTGAAACTAACCACCGGACAACTCTTAGTAGTTTATCTCCTTATCTATTGACATATTAAAGCACATCAAACATAGTGAAACAAATATGTAAGCTAGAAGCTGCGTCGGCATGTCAGCCACAGGCACATTAGAAAGGTCACTCGTGACGTAGGAGGAAGTACCGATCAAATGTTTACATAGTGAATGTGCAAAGACTAAGTCAAACAGCCTTTACAAAAAAGATAAAACAACGATATTGGATGATTTTGAAGTTGTAAGAGAAAAGGAGATGGAGTTTTTCACCCTACCGTGGTACTTTCTGCGTCACACGGGCTTTCCAACGTGATTATGTAATATATGGTGCATTGCAGAGCAATGCAAGAAGAGCATTTGTGGTTAAAAAGTATAAATATGTATATATTTATTTATTTATTTGAAAAAGACTAGTGACCTTATACCTCGTCTGGGATCATGTAGAGCTCTTTGAAGCTACACTGAAACTGACATTTGGATCTTCAGCCCGTTGAACCCCAGTGAAGTCCACTATATGGAGAAAAATCCTGTAATGTTTTCCTCAAAAACCTTCATTTCTTTTCCACTGAAGAAAGAAAGACATGAACATCTTGGATGACATGCTCATGAGTAAATTATCAGAAAATTTGAATTCTGAAGTGAACTAATCCTTTAAAAAGAGACCAATCTTAGGTATATGATTATGAATTACAACTGTTTGTGCTGAGAAAGACATTGAACAGGTTAATCTAGTGTCTTTTCTCCAGCTGGACTGAGTCTCGTATCTGTACAGATTTACGGTCATACAGCTTTAAAAGCATTCATGCCACCTCAGAGCAGCATGAAACAGTCTGTGTAGAGACCCTTAAAACCACTTAAGTGTTTCTGCAGTGTCGATTTGGCAACATGCTGCGTAAGACGAGAATGAACCTCATTGGTTCTTGAAGAAGCTCAAATGTGCTGCGTAACACGAGAACGAACCTCATTGGTTCTTGCTGAAGCTCAAACGTGCTGCGTAACACGAGAACGAACCTCATTGGTTCTTGCTGAAGCTCAAACGTGCTGCGTAACACGAGAATGAACCTCATTGGTTCTTGCTGAAGCTCAAACGTGCTGCGTAACACGAGAACGAACCTCATTGGTTCTTGCTGAAGCTCAAACGCGCTGCGTAACACGAGAATGAACCTCATTGGTTCTTGCTGAAGCTCAAACGTGCTGTGTAACAAGAGAATGAACCTCATTGGTTCTTGCTGAAGCTCAAATGTGCTGCGTAACACGAGAATGAACCTCATTGGTTCTTGCTGAAGCTCAAACGTGCTGCGTAACACGAGAATGAACCTCATTGGTTCTTGCTGAAGCTCAAACGTGCTGCATAACACACGAAAATGAACCTCATTGGTTCTTAAAGCTCAAACATGCTGCGTAACAAGAGAATGAACCTCATTGGTTCTTGTTGAAGCTCAAACGTGCTGCGTAACAAGAGAATGAACCTCATTGGTTCTTGAAGCTCAAACGTGCTGCGTAACACGAGAATGAACCTCATTGGTTCTTGCTGAAGCTCAAACGTGCTGCGTAACACGAGAATGAACCTCATTGGTTCTTGCTGAAGCTCAAACGTGCTGCGTAACACGAGAACGAACCTCATTGGTTCTTGCTGAAGCTCAAACGTGCTGCGTAACACGAGAACGAACCTCATTGGTTTTTGCTGAAGCTCAAACGTGCTGCGTAACAAGAGAATGAACCTCATTGGTTCTTGCTGAAGCTCAAACGTGCTGCATAACAAGAGAATGAAGCTCATTGGTTCTTGCTGAAGCTCAAACGTGCTGCGTAACACACGAGAATGAACCTCATTGGTTCTTGTTGAAGCTCAAACGTGCTGCCTAACAAGAGAATGAACCTCATTGGTTCTTGATGAAGCTCAAACGTGCTGCGTAACACGAGAATGAACCTCATTGGTTCTTGTTGAAGCTCAAACGTGCTGCGTAACAAGAGAATGAACCTCATTGGTTCTTGTTGAAGCTCAAACGTGCTGCGTAACAAGAGAATGAACCTCATTGGTTCTTGTTGAAGCTCAAACGTGCTGCGTAACACACGAGAATGAACCTCATTGGTTCTTGTTGAAGCTCAAACGTGATGCTTAACAAGAGAATGAACCTCATTGGTTCTTGCTGAAGCTCAAACGTGCTGCGTAACACGAGAATGAACCTCATTGGTTCTTGTTGAAGCTCAAACGTGCTGTGTAACAAGAGAATGAACCTCATTGGTTCTTGCTGAAGCTCAAACGTGCTGCGTAACACGAGAATGAACCTCATTGGTTCTTACTGAAGCTCAAACGTGCTTGCGTAACACAAGAATAAACCTCATTGGTTCTTGCAGAAGCTCAAACGTGCTGCGTAACAGGAGAATGAACCTCATTGGTTCTGGTTGAAGCTCAAACGTGCTGCGTAACAAGAGAATGAACCTCATTGGTTCTTGCTGAAGCTCAAACGTGCTGCGTAACATGAGAACGAACCTGATTGGTTCTTGTTGAAGCTTAAATGTGCTGCGTAATACAGTTTCAGCAGAAAAAACATCATTGATGCAAGTGAACCTATATTTGCTTTGGTTGGTGATATTGAACATATTAGTCCCTTGAGCTGTCACATCCTTTTTGCCGCTCTTTAATGTGGCATGACAGATAATGAGTGAAATGTGCCACTTCTCAGGAGCAGGAGTCTTGAATGGGATTGATGGGTACCGCTGACGACAGGCCGGCGGTGACATGACCTGTATATCAGAAATTTATACAATCTATAACTTTTGTGTTTAGCTGTTACGTTGGTGTTGAAGTGAAGCACAAATGAAACATTTTCAGACAATTAGTAAAGGCCTTCTTTTTGCGCTTGGACACTACAAATAGAGAAGCCAGTGCCGCCCTGTTTTAAAATGACATTATTAGGTATATGCGTCAACTTATTTTATCACCCTTGCCCATTATTTCACAAAGTATTAAGCTGTATTTCACAACACTGAAGAACAATTCCAGACTGTCATTTCTACTACTTCACCCCGTGTCCTGCATATCAAGTCTGCATATCAGTCTCGACATCAAATGAGGGAAACCTCATTGATTTCCAAGTCTTAAAAAGCAATGAATGAAAAATCACAGCTTTAGATAAACATACAGGTTTTATGCACAAGTTGAGGCCAATAATTAGAAATATCCCAACTGATACCTGAAATTGGTGTTATAAAGACGAGACTTGCAGTAAACATTTTGTTATTTATTTAAATATCTATATCTACACAAAAGGTGTGTGTGTGAAAGAGCATGCATAATGGGGTTAACATGGAAATTTGTGGTGGAAAACATAAACATAAAATAACCATTATAAGCAGTAGATGGCAGCAGAGGACAACTTATTGGCTCATTCTACTCACTGATATGATCAAAGTTTACCACTTCATTTGGTTTCACTAGTTTTCAGAATCAGAATGAGATTTATTGTCAAGTATCCTTACACGCACAAGGAATTTGTCTTGGTGACAGATCCACAGTCCAGTGCACAGACAGAAGGACAACAATAAGACAGATAATAAAAATGAAATAAGTGAATAAATATATATACGTATGCAATAGACAAAAATAGAGTATGAGTATAAATAAGTATGTACAGATGTTATATACAACATATATAGCAAATAAATATAATCATGTTGGGTATTGCACATGTTTTTAGTGGGGAGATCTTTAAACTGTTCAAGAGGTAGATGGTCTGAGGAGATGGTCTCATCTACTTTCTTGTGTCTGGCAGTTCTGGTGTTCAGCTCTCTGTAGCACTGACAAGATGACAATAGTTCCAAGAGGAGCTCTGGATGAGTCCAGGGTGATTTCCTTTTCCTCCCTCTGGATGAGTACAGTTCTTGGAGAGTGGGAAGAGGAGTACCAATAATTCTCTCAGCAGACCTGTAGTCTTCTGAAGTCTGATTTAGTAGCTGAACCGAACCTGACAGTTATTAAAGTGAAGTTTTTACAATTAAGCCACATTGTGATTACAGTGAAACAGTGTCAGACATACATTTAGGGGTGGCCAAGACCCTAACAGCATAAGTAATAAAACTCTTAAAGGGGGCATATCATGACTTTTTCTGTGTTTAAGTTTTTATGTAAATAAATTATAGCTGCGTTAATCTGCACGTTTCCACCCACGGGGCTGCCATTGTGTTTTCACAAGCGACAATGGTGTACCAGTTCTAATGCCAAGACAAAACATGCAACAAAGGCCATGTTGGGCTGCTTTAGAGAAGAGGAAGAGTAGTTGTAGTAGAGTGTTGTTGCCATCATTTTACACCGGACTGCTTCACAAACGAGGGTCAATTCAATTCTTCCTGAGTCTCTCCATCAGTGTCGACTCCGGTTTGAACAATGTAAGGCTGAACACCGTTACTGACAATCCTCATTTTGGCTGCGTGAGATTCTCCAGCTTTTTTGTTGTTGAGCAACCGAAGAGTGAGCTGTTAAAGTTCCGCCCTCTTCTGGAGCAGCAGTTCATTTGCATTTAAAGGGACACACACAAAAACACCCAAATAGGGGCAAATTTGATAAGCTATAATACAAACCCGATTCCAAAAAAGTTGGGACACTGTACAAATTGTGAATAAAAACAGAATGCAATGATGTGGAAGTTTCAAATTCCAATATTTTATTCAGAATACAACATAGATGACATATCAAATGTTTAAACTGAGAAAATGTATCATTTTAAGGGAAAAATAACTTGATTTTAAATTTCATGGCATCAACACGTCTCAAAAAGTTGGGACAAGGCCATGTTTACCACTGTGTGGCATCCCCTCTTCTTTTTATAACAGCCTGCAAACGTCTGAGGACTGAGGAGACAAGTTGCTCAAGTTTAGGAATAGGAATGTTGTCCCATTCTTGTCTAATACAGGCATCTAGTTGCTCAAATGTCTTAGGTCTTCTTTGTCACATCTTCCTCTTTATGATGCGCCAAATGTTTTCTATGGGTGAAAGATCTGGACTGCAGGCTGGCCATTTCAGTACCTGGATCCTTCTTCTATGCAGCCATGATGTTGTAATTGATGCAGTATGTGGTCTGGCATTGTCATGTTGGAAAATGCAAGGTCTTCCCTGAAAGAGACGACGTCTGGATGGGAGCATATGTTGTTCTAGAACTTGGATATACCTTTCAGCATTGATGGTGCCTTTCCAGATGTGTAAGCTGCCCATGCCACACGCACTCATGCAACCCCATACCATCAGAGATGCAGGCTTCTGAACGGAGCGCTGATAACAACTTGGGTTGTCCTTGTCCTCTTTAGTCCGGATGACATGGTGTCCCAGTTTTCCAAAAAGAACTTCAAATTTCGATTCGTCTGACCACAGAACAGTTTTCCACTTTGCCACAGTCCATTTTAAATGAGCCTTGGCCCAGAGAAAACGCCTACGCTTCTGGATCATGTTTAGATATGGCTTCTTTTTTGACCTATAGAGATTTAGCCGGCAACGGCGAATGGAACGGTGGATTGTGTTCACCGACAATGTTTTCTGGAAGTATTCCTGAACCCATGTTGTGATTTCCATTACAGTAGCATTCCTGTATGTGATGCAGTGCCGTCTAAGGGCCCGAAGATCACGGGCATCCAGTATGGTTTTCTGGCCTTGACCCTTATGCACAGAGATTGTTCCAGATTCTCTGAATCTTTGGATGATATTATGCACTGTAGATGATGATAACTTCAAACTCTTTGCAATTTTTCTCTGAGAAACTCCTTTCTGATATTGCTCCACTATTTTTCGCCGCAGCATTGGGGGAATTGGTGATCCTCTGCCCATCTTGACTTCTGAGAGACACTGCCACTCTGAGAGGCTCTTTTTATACCCAATCATGTTGCCAATTGACCTAATAAGTTGCAGATTGGTCCTCCAGCTGTTCCTTATATGTACATTTAACTTTTCCGCCCTCTTATTGCTACCTGTCCCAACTTTTTTGGAATGCGTAGCTCTCATGAAATCCAAAATGAGCCAATATTTGGCATGACATTTCAAAATGTCTCACTTTCAACATTTGATATGTTATCTATATTCTATTGTGAATAAAATATAAGTTTATGAGATTTGTAAATTATTGCATTCCTTTGTTATTCACAATTTGTACAGTGTCCCAACTTTTTTGGAATCGGGTTTGTAAATGATCTGTGGGGTATTTTGAGCTGAAACTTCACAGACACATTCTGGAGACACCAGAGACTTATATTACATCTTGTGAAAGGGGCATAATAGCGTTTGAACCCCGATAATTGCCTGCAGATTTCTTAGAATTTTTTTTATTAATCTAGTATTCTGACAACCCAAAACTTATAATGATTGAGTAAGTTATTATGGCTTGAGTTGACAGACCACTTCCCCCAATATACAATATTGCAGTGACAATTTTTTCATTCTTAGCTTTATTCCATTGAGCAAGCACAAACAGTGCTTTCAAGTGATTGCATCTGAAAACAGCAAAACACAGAGTCAACAAAAATAAATTAGAATGGGAAAAAAATACTCAAAAAAAGGATAAACAATCAATTGACAGGTTGAAGGCTAAAACTGATAAACAGGTATTATAAATATTACTGGTGTCAAGTTTACTGAAGCAAATCAATAAAATGAGCCATTGTGTTTATTATGAGGAAGCCAAAAATCATATCATTGAGGGACTTGGACAGCTTCTGCGACTTTGGTAAACAACCAGGGAGACAGGGACAGCCCAAGGGTGAAGACCTTTTATTGGTACGCCCGACCCTCGAAGGTAAACCGAAGAAACGGTCTGTGTTGAGGTAGAATCGAGACATAAAAGTACACATCCTTCAGGCCGATTGCTGCGAACCAATCTTAGGAATGAACCCATGTGAACCCATGTCCGTCTGCTTCTGGCCTGCCGAAAACTGATGGACGAAGTCCTCGACAGTACTGCCAAAGAGCTCACCTTGCAAGATGAGGGCTAGCCAAAGATGCCACCTGTGGACCACCAAGGTGGACATCATCTGGGCGAGGGCCTGTGCTGTGAATGTCATCACCTGGAGGGTGAGGTCAGTCTCCGTACGCAGGTCCTGCATCAACCCCAGCTCAGAACTACCCTACTGTGCAGTTAGTTCGGTGCTTTGGCCTGGTGTACTTGCAGGATGGCCATTGCATGCAAGGCAGAGGCGGCCTGACCAATGGCACTGTAAGCATTAGCAGCCAGGGCTGTCGTCATCTTACAGGCTTTGGATGGGAAACACGGACGGTACTGCCAGGTGGCCACAATTTGCGGGCACTAGTGCACCACAATTGCACGCTCCACCTAGGAGAATATCCACATACCTTCTGGTGGCCCCACCATTGAGCATAGTGAGAGTGGGTAGGCTGCAGAGTGGCTTTGGGCAGTAAAATGTACTTTCCACAAATTCTGAACCTCATGCACTTCCGGGAAGAAAGGCACCAGGGCAAAACGTGGCTGTGAACCGGGCGCCACACCCAGGAACCAATCATCCATCTGTGAGGACTCAAGGTGGAGGATTCCATTTGAGTCAGATACACGCGGCAGCCTGGGCAAGCATGGCCGTCAACTCTGAATCAGACTCAGTATGAGTAATCAACCTGAAGGGGAAAGCTAAGCCTCATCTTCCTCTCCAGAGTCAATCGACATCTGATCCTCAGCTAGAACAACGAATGACATGATGGGTCCCCTGTAAAGCCCGGGTATACTTCACTTTCCGCACCCGGACGCGTCACGCGCGCAGTCACGTCCGCGCATCTTTCAAAGTATACTAAACCAAGGATGTGTGCGGATGAACGAGTTCGACATGCGCAGTGCAACTTTTTCTGTACTTTTACCAGACATAATGTCATCAACCGGACATTCGCTGGGCAAGATCGGAGAAGAAAAATAGTGCATCCACCATTGCAGCATAGTTCAGAAGATACACCAAGAGAACAGGAATCAAAAACGATGGAAAAGGCATGCTTTTGAGTTTATTCATCTTATTTTTGAATCACTCTTCTTCGACGACTGCACATTGTGCTCAGTACTGTGCATATTGCCACCTAGTGGACTCTTCTTTCCTGCGTGCGCATGCACTGTTGTCCGCGCGGTCTCGAAATTTGGGCTGCACGCGGACAGGGTGTGCGGCTGGCCGCGAGCCCTCCGCGTGACGAAAATTACGTCATGTGGACTGTGCACGAACACGGACGGCTGAAGTATACCTGGGGCTTAAGAAGAAGGCTTAGGGGCACACGACACCCTAGAGGAGCGGGGACTGGCCTGGTGGAAACGCTCCCACTACAACCCTCTGGACTGCAGTGTTGACATGATTGTCTTCGCAGGCAAAACACCACTGACTGCACCTTAGATCTTCCAGCTAAGAGAGATCCCTTCTGCAACTCTTTTAAGCTCTTTTTAGCAGGTGAATGGAAAGACCGACTGCTGTGTGCAACCACTCGGCTCCGAAGTAAAAATCTGAATGAGTAGATGCTTATATACGGGGGAGAGGCTCGGCATGCAAATTCTAATTTCATTGGCCGGCGAGAGCCTGGCATGAGAGTGACAAAGACCACACAATAATAGCACAAACACATCTTTCCATTGATTTGTCTTTGGGGGCTTTGGGTTTTTTACATAAAAACAACCATCCAGACATACAGTGTGACTACTGACTCTAATAGTAATAGATAATAGACTCTAATAGACTCTAATAATAACAGCTCTTTTAATGAATTATTCAAAGACTCGCAAACTCACGAGTTACCTGTTTAAATAAGTCTGACAAATCCTTCACTGAAAGAACTCATCCGAATCTGTTGAAATATTTGTTAATAAATCAGATTTAAAATTAATTACAGACATCCTGAAATTAATCAAAGATGGTGTGATCAGTCATAGAGAAAATCGTAATTGCAGCTGTCGGGCATATGGATTAATCTGACATTACAACCCAAAATACTTCCACCTACACAAAATTACTTACTAAATTATATAATTACAACTAAATTACTGAAACTGCAAAAGTAAGCAATACAATTTGACAACTGAAGTAGACTTTATTTCTTTGAAGTCATACATTACAGTACACAGCTACACAAATCACTAAAGAACATTGTGTTTCTGGTTTAAGGCAAGCAAACAAGATATAATTTATATGCGTTAATTTAGTAGACATGTAAGGCAGTAAATAATAAACATCATACTTAAAAAAACAATATGACTGTTCTGCTTTATATTTAAGACCATATAAATATAACAGCACAGAAATGGTTTATCTTTGGAGCTTGAAAGTTAGTTTGTGTCTTTATGTGGTTCCTCGTGAGGTTGAGCTGTGTTTGCTTTTACTGTACAATCCATTTGGTGCAAAAGTAAATGTTGATCAAACCCAGAAACCTCAGTATACAGATGTGTTAAAAATCTAACAGTCTATGTGACTTTCTAAATGATTCTGTATAAAAGCTAAAACATTACTGGACCTATCATGGAATTTATGGTTTTCAAGTCTGTTACACTCTATGAACACGATGTGAATAATGTTCCACAAAGTTAATGCTTGCTCAATGTACAGATAATGAATACGCTATTAAGCACCATTAAATATGAAAAGCGTCAAATGTACAAAAGAATTAAAGGCATCAGAAAAATACCATCATACAACGAATGTGAAAACATGAATTTCCGAGGTACGTTAGATTAAAAGAATTAAAGAATCATCACAACGACGGTGTCTTCTGTCAGGGAGCCTCGCATTCAGAAGAATCAGTAAAGGCCGTCCACTTAAAATAAGCTTGGACGATCCAAAAATTAATATAAATATTTAAAATTAATATCTATAAGGATCAGCGTAGGATCTAACTGCATTGTGACCTCTGATTATGTTTTGATGTCAATTTGTCCTAATAATTGAAATGTTCATTAAATTAATAAAGTTCCTATAAATCCTTACGATTTCTCCCATATTTAGGCTTTGTCATTAAATAAGGATTGGAGATATTTTCAATCACATGAAACTGCAAACAAAACAACCAGAAACCTTAAGGGTTGAAATAAACTAAATTAAATATCACATTTCAATCAAAATATCTAGCAGCCCTTTTTATGGTCAAACTGGTAAATTGTTAATTCGATGGAGGTTTTTAATGCCTATGAGCATTTCATCAATGTATAAAAACAGTTCAATTTGATTTAATGTGATGGTTAAGATATTTACATATGTAATTTGTTTAAAGAATCAATTAGTAGGAATAATAATTATTCATAGGCTAGAAACATACTCAAGTATGTAAAAGTGAATGCTTGGCCAACGTGTTGCAAGCATGTGGTTTCGTACCTTACATACTTTAACATTTGAGCTTGGTATCAATCTATGATAATAGGTGCTAAAAACCTCAGGACTCATATGGGCGATAGATTTACAATGTTTGTTTTTATTTCATAGGACTACTTGAATATTACAGGCAGGTAAACTGCTTTACGCTGATGTCCGCCACCTGCTACATTATGAATCATACTCTGACGCAAAGATGCACAAAACCAAGCTCACGTAGCCAGAAATGTTTTTGTTCACATGCTTGCGTAGAGTATGTTTTGGGCCTTAGCACTTTCCCAGGCAACAGGGAACGTTCTCAGAACTTTAACGTTCTGGCAAGGTTCTCTCAAAGTTATGAACAAACGTTATTCCAGTAACATTAATAGAATGTTCGTTTAAAGTGATCTGCTCTTTAATAATGTTCTCAAAATGTTAGCACAAAAACATTATTTATACATCAGTCGTGGAATTTTTTCTGAAACGTTTTAGTTGGACGTGCAACTAATGTTTTTTAATGTTACTATTTGTTTCAGAACATTCAAAAGTAACGTTGCCATAATGTTTGAAGAATGAGAAAATGGAAAAAACTGGACATTTTGAATGTTGAGAGAACATTCCGAAATAACGTTTTCCTAACTTAATGGGAACGTTCTTAGAACATATTTTGTTAGCTGGGTTGTTGTCATTAGTAAAGTTCATGGCTGCTGTGGCACATTCATTGAAAGAGAAAAACTGAGGAAAATGAATATGATAAAAAGAAGCGTTGAGCACACAAATCAGTGTGAAGAACTGTACAATATGAAGGCAAAGGCAGTGTGCACTGGTCACAGGCTTTACTTTAGACCTAACGGCACGTCTTCATCAGTGGAATGTAAGGGTAGAGACTCTGAGGCTGCTGACGTCAGTAGTTTTTGCAGGGCGTGTGCGATATGGAGCGTGAGCGCATTAGAGGACTGTGACGCGTCTCCTTACTCGTCACGCTGTCCTCCGTCCGTGTTTTTCCCTTCTCCTCCTTCATGAACAGATCCATCATGAGGATCTTCTCCTTATGGATCTGCAAGCTGATGTCTTTGGGAATATCTGGGATGATCCAGTCCACAACATCACTCATCAACATCACCACATTCTGCACAAATAAATCACAAAGTTCACCACAGTCTCATCCATGACGGCACTACAATAAGAAACATCCAGGGGAGCATTTCCCGAAAGCATCGTTAGGCAACTATGGTCGTAAGTCCCATTGAACTCTATTGGTAACGACGAAACTTGCGACCATAGTTCGCTTTGGGAAACGCACCCCAGTTCAACTGATGTTCTGTACTCATTTTCTGAGCAACTAATTGTATTTGATTTTATTTTTATTGACTTAATCATTTAAGGTAGCGCTGCACTGATACCGTAAGTCTCCATGAGCCGTTAGATATCAGACACTCACCTGAAAGACAATGACAAATGCTAGTCTGGCTGCCAACACAGCCCAGAACTCCTTAGAGATCTCGTACGGTGTTGGAGACCATGGAGGCTCTCTGTAGTCTTTATACCTGGAGGAGAAGGTCATTAAACACTATGTAGAGTGGTAATGGAGTTGTTCTGATAGTGAGTACTCCGTACCTGCAGATGTCCACACGGAAGCCCAGGTGGAACGGCTCCAATGGGGCGGTGCCGTTCTGGAAGTGACTGACGTTGAAGTAAGACAGCGTGTGATTGACAAAGCCGTGCATCGAGCCATCTGGACTGTACATGTACTGATAGACCAGCCGTGGAATGAAGTCTGAAGTGAAGGAGATCACAAATGCCTGCAGGAAAGATGGTGGTTTATAAGAGGTTTCTGAGATGTGATTGCGCAAAGGTGTTGTACTAATGGTATAGTTACTTTTTTCATAAATTTAGAAAAATATTAATGAGGACCTATAATGCCCCTTTTTACAAGATGTAAAATAAGTCTCTAGTGTCCCCAGTGTGTGTGTGTGAAGTTTTAGCTCAAAATACCCAACAGGTAATTTTTTTATAGCATGATAAAATTGCCACTTTTTGGGGGTGAGCAAACAAATGTTTTTGTGTGTGTCCCTGTAAATGCAAATGAGCTGCTGCTCCCAGCCACATTTCAAGAAGAGGGCGAAGATTTAAGAGCTGATACTCCGGCATACCAGCAACAAAACAAAAACAGGACAATCTCACGCACTGAAAATGTCAGAAACTGTCAGTAGCAGTGTTCGGCCTTATATTTTCAGCTATCTGACTGTATTGTGCATAATAAATGTGCGTTTATGAATTATGCAGGTGGTGAGCATGGTGGGACAAAAATAATGACATAGCCCTGGTCTCCTGGTGCCTTCACGTGCTATCAGAAAATTACAAGCTTTCTTCGGGACATTTCCTCTGAAAATAAATTTAAACCACGGTGTCCTCAGTGACTCAGATGGCAGGAGTCTATGGAGAATCTTATGTGCATTGTTACATCCTAAAACAACACTTATAATGCCTCTTTGGTGCAGATATTGTACAACTCCAGCTGCTACAGCGAGGATACAGAAATGGCGGACTGTGTGCTACTCACTCAGGGCAGTGTCTCTGCTAATGGAGCAGATCCAAAGATAAACCGTCTGTGAGCGGGGCTTCTCCTTACCATGATGCATTGTTGGGGGGAATGTGAATCAATGCATTTGAAGAGACTCTTTTGATTTATGGGAATTCTAAAATAAATGAGTGAGTGGATTTTTATTACAGGCTGGTTTTTCTCACACTGCGGACACCTTATTAAAGTGAATTTGGAATAATAGGTACCCTTTAATATGAACTCATGAATCATAATCAATTTGTAGAATCTTTAGCTTTCAGGTTTTACAACTTCTGAGCAGTTTTACAATCTTAAGACCCTGAAGATGACTCGTTTGTGGTCATTTTTGACTTCTCTCCAATTCCTGTCAAGTGAAGCTCGCAGACATCCCAAGTCTCCCGGAAGTTCCGGGAGTCTCCTGCATATTGATAGCGGCTCCCTGATGCCCGCAATGTTAAAATCTCCCGGAATCTAGAGCGAGCAAGCAAGAGCGCGCATGCGAGACAGAGACTGAGTTTCAAACCGTGAGTGGTCTCAAACTGACTTCGGTAAAGTTGGTTTTATGTTCGCACATTCGGACATCCGTATTCAATAGCCTTGTTAATCACACTATGGGAATTCAGTGGACATTCAAAGTAAAATGCCATTAAAACAATACTTGCCTATTTTGATCGACTGGAAAAATGTTTAAGTTGACAATCGTTGGTTTCAACACATGTCGCTGCTTAAAATTCGCAAACATTAATTTATTGCACATTTCACGAGTTCACACTAACAAATAAGTCAGGTAAATAAATTGGTAAACGTATTTGGCGTGCTGTCCGGGGAGAGGGCTCCGAGCTCGGTAATCGGCCCGAACACAGAGTAGCTTTCTCCTTCTTTTCAAAGCGCTTGCGCTCCCGTGGCGTCTGTCGTTGCTATGGAACCTGAACTACGATTCCAAAGAGCAAAGAAAAATGGATTTCTAGCCCTTGCAATAGCTCTACTAATAATTTGGAGATATAGCTATGATAGTTCGGCTGAGCTTTCGAGTTGTAAGGAAAGGCCGAAGCTCATTGGTTGGTCCTTTAATAGTTGAGATGTTTTCACTGCCGCGGCATAAGCACGCCTGGAAAAACGAGCGCGCCGTACCAATGCCTAAATTAAATAAAAGCATTGCGCAAGTCGCGAGCGTCGATTTAAACCACAACGCTCCGATGCGCTCAAACGGATCTTGGCATGTGGCTCCGCGTGTGAGCAGAAGCGCTTACAGAAGCGCTGTCAGGTGTTGGCAAGACCTCTGTATTCAGGGATTGATTTGTTCAGTACAGTGTTGTTCAGTCAAGATTTTGATGTTATTTAAGCAAAAATAAAGTAGGGAAAATATTTCATAACATGATAGAGACACTGCTGTTTAATGGGGGGTCTCGGGATACCTCCCTGAAAAGACTTTTTGCAGGTTGGGATGTCTGAGCTCGCCAAAATAAAAACAGGAAAGGTGCAAACATAAACTGTTGTTATGTGACTTTTGGAGTATTTGTGGAGCAACTTTAGTTTAGACCGTCTCTAGTTTTAGTCTTTTAATAAGTTTAAGTGAAATCTGGAAAAACATTTAGTTGTTGTGTTTGTTGAGGGATATCTCTGGATCTGGATTGTGAGTATGACAACAGCTATTCAGAAACTCATTGGTTTCTGCTACATCAATCACACTGCCTCCAATGTTATCAAATAGAACGGGTAACAGACGTAGGCTGGTAAGAGCTGTGCGTGTAAACCTCACTCTAGCGCGTTACTTCGTTAGCGCGACTAATGCTAGAGACTGTGTTCTTTAGCTTCTTTGTTAGAGCACCCGACTCACGTGCGGATGGACCGGGGTTCAAGTCCCGCTTAGAGCGGGCAGTTCGAACTGGAGAGGCTACAGTGGTGGCACCGTATGGGAATGGGAGTGTGGTTTAGGGGTGTGAGTGTAACAGCAGTAGGGTAGTAAGAGCTGTGCATGTAAACCTCACTCCCCTGAACTCAAGAGGCACAACTAGAGACTGCGGTCTTTAGCCTCCTTGTTAGAGTACCAGTCTCCAGGGTTTGAGTCTCACTTAGAGTGGGCTGTTTAAACCGGAGGGGCTACAACACAAGTCCTATTGCTACAATTTTAGATTTCAATGGAATTAACTGAATGGGGAGTTGAGGCACTAGAGCAGGGGTAGGCAAGTTCAGTCCTAGAGAGCCACTGTCCTGCTCCAACCTTCTAATCAAGCTCTTCAGGATTACTAAGGCTATAGGCAGCTGAAGGTTTTTTTTTTCAGGGTTGGAGCTAAACTCTGCAGGACAGCGTCTCTCTAGGACCGAACTTGCCTACCCCTGCACTAGAGTTTGATTAATTCATCTCATCTAAGTCATCACAGTTGGAATCCACACTGAAAATCAGTGGTCTCAAACTCCTGGAGAGCACTGTCCTGCAGAGTTCAGCTGTAATCCTAATGAAACACACCTGAATCAGGCTCATCAAGCTCTTCAGGATCACTAGGAACTTCCAGACAGGTGAGTTGGAGCTGGTTGGAGCTAAACTCTGCAGGAGCAGCATTTGAGACCACTGCTGTGAAGAATCCTGCCTGATGGACTATAGCCCTATATGGAATGTAATTGCTTCTCATGCGGACATAAGATAATTTCAACATTTACAGGGGTTTGTCAGTGATTTTATTGCCGTCCGACTCCAGATTGTTAGTCTTTTTCTCTTGCCTCCCTCATAAAAATTCCTAGTCGAATCACAGACAAACAACAAGGTCTGAGTTTATAAGAGGGGATCAATCCAGAAGTCATTTTGTAAATTCTTTCTGTCCTACTGTCGAGCACCATACGGTAATTGTTGCGCTTCATGATAAAGTGCACACTTTTCAAAGATGAAGGCAATAACAGACATTTGTTTACGTGAGCAGCGTGTTCCCGGGTTCGTAGGATCACAGAACTCAGACACCATGCAGTTTCTACAGAAGTCCTTCATGAGAAACTGTTATCATCTGAATAGGTTGAGAAATGTTCACATGCAAATTTGACTAGTGAATTTGCAGTGCTGACCGATAAGAAGTTGCTTGCTTTGGCAGTGACGTCGGTGTGGGCGATGCTTCATCAACGCAACACTAAACTTTCAGTATCTATTCAGACACTTCTTTATAATGGCACTGTTCAAGACTATGAAGTGCAGGAGAAATAGAGGTGGATTCTGTTCAAAGGTAAATGTGATTCACTAGCATTAGAAGGACCACATAACAAACAAACAGACTTACATTGACAATAACTGCCACTTTTGCGACTCCTCTGAGAATATTATACCAGATTCCTGTAAAGACATCATGAAGAACACCATCAGTTCATCAGGTGAACCTCTTATAATACACCCAATGGATGATGCAAAAAGAGTTATTGATGTAAAGCTTTGCAAAAATATTTCAATAATATAATCTATATTCCATAAATATTCCACTCTTTTTCTCAAACTGGTGGACAAGTTCAAATGTTTTTTTTTTAAAAGTGCAAATACAGACCGATGTCTTTGCCTCTGGCTGCATCTGGTCTTCTGAGTTCTGCCACGAACTTCTTGGCATCCAGTCGTATTTCAATGATGTTGTTGAGGAGGGCAAACAGAGGCGCCAGCGGGAAAGATGCCACAAACAGAGTCACAAAGCCAAACTGGATTACTGCAGGAATGGAACAGTAATAATTACTGCAGTAATACCAGAAATGAGCCATCTTACAGCTGAAGCTTTATTACAAGATCATTACAGCTCATGAGTCAGCGTTTCTGGTGTTAGTTTGACCCATATCAGATCTAAATGAGAATTAAAAAAGACCCACACCATTCTGTTCCAGTGAAATAGATATGAAAACAGAGAAGTGATGAAGAGTTTATGTGGTCTGATGATTTGGTCTGGACACTCACTCATCTCCATGTACTCAGGCGTGAGGCCAACAAAGGGCTCCAGGAAATAATCCGTCTCATAACGCTGCAACTTCTTCTCATTTTCCTGTTCCTGGTAAGAGCCTCTCTTGGATTTAATGTATCTGATCAGTTTCTTCAGTTTACTGCAATAAAGCAAATATGACCCAAACCACAGCAAGGCAAAGCGTTCAGCATGTCCATAAAGCCGGTCATGTTAAAGTGTGTGTTAGTTGCAGTACTCACGGGATGCCGATCTCAAACAAGTTGTTCTGGATGAGCTGTTTTCCCAGCATTGTGATGCTGAGCTGGATGCAGAGCTCCATGAGACAGCCGCCGTGAGCGCACTGATCAAACACATCAAAGCAGCCGTCATTCACCCGCTGCAATCAATCTGCTCATTACAGAATTCACATGTGTCTGATTTATACCTCCTCCATGCGATAGGACTCAAACACGTAGAGATAACTGCCTGGACGCCCACCGAGTCTGTGCGGAAACACGGCTTCAGCATGAACACATTCATATTCAGCGTGGATTCAACAATACCTTTTAATGATAAGTCTTTAATAAACTCTCCTCATCATTTCAAAAAGACTGTGAGATAAAACTGGTCTGCAAATGATGGAAGCTTGTTTCCACCACAGAATAAAAAAAATAAAAAAATGTAATTGCTACTTTTTCTCACAATTCTGACTTTTTCTTGTAAGTTCGCATTTATAACTCACAATTCTGACTTTTTCCTCACAATTTCGAGTTTATATCCCACAGTTCTGACTTTATTTCTTACAATTCAGATTTTTTCTGGGAATTTTAAGTTTATATCTCACAATTCTGACTTTTTTCCTCACAATTGCGAGTTTATATCAATATTTGGTTTATTTCTCGCAATTCTGACTTTATTTCTCACAATTCTGACTTTTTCTTGCAATTTTGAGTTTATATACCACAATTCTGATTTTATTTCTTACAATTCTGACTTTTTTCTTGCAATTCCAAGTTTATATCCAGCAATTCTGTTGTTTTCTTCCAATTTCGAGTTTATATCCTAAAATTCTGACTTTATTTCTTACATTTCTGGCTCTTTTTTTGCAATTCCATGTTTATTTCTCATAATTCTGACTTTTTCTCACAATTGTGAGTTTATATCTTACAATTCAGACTTTTTCTTGCAATTTCGAGTTTATATCCCACAATTCTGACTTTATTTCTTACAATTCTGACTTTTTTTTTTGCAATTACAAGTTTATTTTCTCATAATTTCGTGTTCATATCTCACAATTCTGACTTTTTCTTGCAAATTCGAGATTATATACCACAATTCTGATTTTATTTCTTACAATTCTGACTTTTTTCTTGCAATTCTAAGTTTATATCTCACAATTCTGACTTTTTTCTCACAATTTTGAGTTTATATCCCACAGTTCTGACTTTATTTCTTACAATTCAGATTTTTTCTTGAAATTCTAAGTTTATATCTCACAATTCTGACTTTTTTCACACAATTGCAAGTTTATATCAATATTTGGTTTATTTCTCACAATTCTGACTTTTTCTTGCAAGTTTGAGTTTATATCCAGCAATTCTTGATTTTATTTCTTACAATTCTGACTTTTTTCTTGCAACTCCAAGTTTATATCCAGCAATTCTGATGTTTTCTTCCAATTTCGAGTTTATATCCTACAATTCTGACTTTATTTCTTACAGTTCTGGCTCTTTTTTTGCAATTCCATGTTTATTTCTCATAATTCTGACTTTTTCTCGCAATTGTGAGTTTATATCTTACAATTCAGACTTTTTCTTGCAATTTCGAGTTTATATCCCACAATTCTGACTTTATTTCTTACAATTCTGACTTTTTTTTTGCAATTCCAAGTTTATTTTCTCATAATTTCGTGTTCATATCTCACAATTCTGACTTTTTCTTGCAAATCAAGATTATATCACAATTCTGACTTTTTCTTGCAAATTCGAGATTATATACCACAATTCTGACTTTATTACAATTCTGACTTTTTTCTTGCAATTCCATGTTTAGATGTAAACTCAAAATTGTGAGATATAAACTTGGAATTGCAAGAAAAAAGAATTGTGAGATAAAAAGTTGCAATTAATTGCTTCATTTTGTGGCAGAAACAAGCATCCATAGGATATTGAATACCCACCTGCCTCTGAAAAATGCGATGTATATGATGGGAGTGAACGCATTCACAAACTTCAGGATGAAGGTTTTGAAGATCAACCTTTCTTCAAAGCTCTTGTCTGTTTTAGGAACCTCTGGGAAAACCAACAGAAGACAAATGATTGAAGTAACCCTTCCGTTTAAAGTTTCACACAAGAAGTCAAATGTCATTAAGCCTGGTGAGATAAACGGCATCACATGATGAGAGAAGCACTGCTAATCGAAGCGACTGACCGAGGACAGTGAGCCAGCGTGCCACGGCCCCGTACACTTCATCCAGGATGAGAATGACCACCAGGTTGATGATGGCCGCAGTGGTTTTAACCGTCAGCCTGACGTTGGAGCGGGTCATGGGGTTTGAGCTCATAGCGAGAGCGGCTTTGGTGGAGATCCGGTATAAAATCACACCAAACACAATAGCAAAAGTCACACCGATCTGTAAAACAGTGAGGGTGCACTTCATTCAGCGTGTTTTCAAGCACATACATGCGTTTTATTTTAAATGAAGACAGCTATCATGAGTACACAACTGAAAGTACAATCAGATAAACACTAGAATGAAAGCTGTGAAAAACAGGATAAAATAATAAAAATGATATGCCGTGATATGATGATGATATTAAGTATTTAAGTACATGTTGAATGCACTTACTATATCAATGACAGTAAATTATGTATAATTACATGCAACTAACCCAAAACCAAGTTTAGGTTTAGTTGCATGTTGTTAATTAATAGTATGCAGTACTTAAATGTATATTCTACACAGTAACAACAACACCTCAAAATAAAGTAACTAAAAATCTATATATATATATAAAAAACACTGAACAGATTTTGAGTATCATATTAAATGAATATTTGCAGGTGTTTATTTACCAATTATTGCTTTGAGTCAGGATGAAAAAAAATAAACAATAATATAAAAGTTACTATGAATCTTTCAGTGCATTATCAACAAAGGACACATTGCTTTATTAAATTAAAACAATCTTTAATTTAATATTTTTAGTTTTCATGTTAATTTTAGTTTAATTTTTAGTCGTTTTTTAGTAATTTTTAACATTTAATTTTTTGCTGTGGCTTTTTATTTTATTAGTATTTATTTATTTATTTATTTATTTTTATTTCCACTTAATTTTAGTGCTTCAAGTTTTTCAGCTAATATGTTTATTTCAGCTTTATTTTAAGGAACAGAAATGCCTTTAATAGTTTTAGTTAAGGATAATAACCTCGCTCTGTACTTGACATTTAAACAGTCAACAGGGTGTGCGAGACTCATCAGATTGTGTTGAGAAGCTGGAGGCGTTTTGGCCCAGTCCCCGTTATACTGAACTATTTCTGTTCATGTGTATTTTTGGGATGTCCCAAAAGCTTCAGTGTTTGACCGTAAGGTCGTGATTCTGGACCAGTTTTTTTGCTTTTCTTGCCATGTGTTGTGAGTTTGAGATAACAGCAGATGCCTGGACATTCTGCTGGAGAACGTATGACTACATGATGGGGATGAAACCAGAAAATTCTGCCCTCTTTACCAGCCCAAAACAAACTGCGTGCCACATTTAAGGATAAGACAGCTGTTCATTTTGTAGGGGTTCATATCAGGAACTTTCAATAGACAACTGTCTACTGAATACATTCAATAGACAGCTGCAACCTCATTTAAAGCAAAAAAGTTGGAAGACTATCTGGAATCTGGATCACCTCAGACACATTAATGGGTGTAGGACTCGAGAATAAACAGCAAACAATATAGAAAAAAATAAGATTCAGTTTTCAGTGGGCAACAAGAACTGACCCACACTACCAATCAGACATTTGTTTTTGTTTTTTTAAAATGTTTTTTGAAAAAAAGTATTTTATGCTCACCAAGTCTGCATTTATTTAAACAAACATGCAATCTCACAACTTAATGCTTAAGTAAATTTTCAATACTGAAATTTTAAAAATGTAACGATACTAGTAATACCAAGTACTGACTCATTTCGGTACCGGATACTTTCAAACACTATTTGCATTTGTGCAAAGGTTTCTATTACAATGTGTATCTGCAGCATTGAGCACTGTTTATTCAAGCACATCATTATTTGTTTAAATTCATGTGCCTCAGAAGCTTGGATCAAAATAACGTCCTTTCCTCTTGCAGCAACAATCTTTTCTCTTCTCTGATGATGAGGGCGGGGCAACCTGTCACTCACATGAGATCCACTAACAGCAAACCACAACCATCCAATCAATTCCTCATGGACAAAATCAATGTGAATATATTGTAAAATGTAATTTATTCCTGTGGTCAAAGCTAAATTTTCAGCATCGTTACTCCAGTCTTCAATGTCACGTGATACTTCAGAAATCATTCTATTATGCTGATTTGCTGCTCAAGAAACATTTATGATTATTATCAATATTAAAAGTGGTTCCCTTTCAAAGTGGAACTTCAACGCTGTGTCTTGGTGTTGATGGTATGGGGAACCCCATCAGCGTGACAGGTGTCTGAGGCAAAGGTAAACAAATGTGCCACAGTAGTCATTGGTAGAATGCAGTCCATGATGTCACATGCAGAACGCCAGTGAGTATAAAAGGGAGCTTGTGTTACACTTCATCAGCTTTTTTGTTTTCAGGATTTGCTTGATTGTATGTGTAAGATAAGAGTCTGTTGGAGCGTGTTCAACTCTTCGAGGGAGCTGTTGCATTCCCGGTAAGAATCTTTCTCCTCGATGCTTTGATCTCACACTCTGAACTCTTGGGTCTCCCGATGAAGATTACAGTTGTAAGAAGATTACAGAGCTGGGGTCTCAATCAGCAGCTTTCAGGAGATGTATCCCTCTCTGGGGGTCTGTGAGGGCTAAAGGTTACACCATTATGGTTGATGCAGGGTGAATGGAGTTATGCAGGGCAGTATAGATTCCCTCTACTTCATTCACCTCCTTCCCAAATACTGTTGGGTTTTGAAGTAGGAATATATGCTTTCCTTTGGATGGGTGCTCTACTATAGCTCTGGTTCGACAAAACTCATAGGTAGAGGAAATTTGATGTGGGACAACCGTCCTTATCTGTCGCATACTGTGGTCTAGTACTAAAAGATAAAGATGAAGTGCTAGCTATAGCGGGAGTTAGGTATAGTGCCTTGACTCAAGGCAGTGTATGATCTGCTCTCCCCAAGTTACATTGAAGCCCCTATGCCCCTTGGGCTTTACAGCCTGGGTGATAAGAGTTATGTCCTGCTCTCGTTTGCCTCCCTTTCCTGAGTAAGGGTAAGGATGTATGCTTCCCCTTGGATGAGTGGCAATAGCAATTACTGAGGTTGTTAGCATTTTACATGCTCCCTTTGGTAGGCTGCTCAAGTACCCTTTAGGGAGCTATGATGGGCAATTCACAAGAGTCCCTCTGTTTCATTTACCTCCCACCCAAACTGTTGTTGGGTCTTGAAGAATGGATATTCTCCCCTCTATAGGGATGATCAATGTTACAAACTGATGAGTAGAGGTGGCTCACTGATGGCATCCCACCTTATCATTGTAGCATTCTATAATTTAGTCATAGAGTCCTGAAGAAGTGCCTTTACTGTCAGGGTATGAGATATTCTCCCCTGATCACTCTAGGATCATTAAAATGGAGTAGAAGCTCCCCTGCAGTAGGCTGCTCCCTAAGAGCCTTGTCAAATATTGCTAAGCTATGCCTGACATGGCTGAGGCTATGTTGGGTATTTCCCCTTAGAGCTCTGCTCTTGGGGCCGTATAAGGCTAAGGTATGTCCCACAGGGAGGAGGAAGGTGTAACAGCGGGGACTTCCCTTCCTGTAGAGCATAGAAGCTTGGGGATCCTTCTTAGTATTGCGGGGTATTGGCTTAGGGAGCAGCGCCACTATATGAGTCACATGGGATGTGCCCCTGGGGTTGAAACGCTCCTGACACCAGCTGGGTAATCAATAGTGTCAATTTACGTTATGCCCACTTTGTTTGTGCATATTCACAGCCCAGTGAGACAGGCATTCCCTCAGCATGGTGTAGTAAGTATTGGTTCCCCATAGCGTCATTACCAAAATGCAGCATTGAGGTTCCATTTTGAAAGAGAACCTTTTAAGTTACGACTGTAACCCTGGTTCCCTGAGAAGGGGAATGAGACCCCTTTTCCACCAAGGCGGTTTGAGTGCTGGTTCAGAGCCAGAGCCTAGTTTCAAATCAGTTTTTTGTCTTTCAACACCCAAACACCAGTTCTGAACCAGGAAAAGTGGTTCTTAAGTAGCACCCAAACATTGCTGTTCTAGAAGTAAGAACCATTTGCGTCAGGGGCTGGGTTACCGTGACCAACAAGATGAACAGAAACTTGTGACTGCCATTTTTGAAATAGCTGCTAATCGAGCTAATAGCAGCTCAATTGTAATCTCAGTTTATACAAATTATGGCAAGCTGCACAAACGAGTTGGATTCAGCATGTTTGGATGCCAATGTAGGTTCACAAAGCCATGAGCATCAATAGTAATGCAACATCTGCCATTGATGATGGAAGGCTTGTTCGAGATGCATTGGCGCTTTGCAGACTGATCAGCATATGACCTATATTAAAGTACAGTGAGAGCGTTTGGAGAGCATATGACTCCTTATGCTTTTGAATCACTTTCACAGTACTTTGATGTCATACATGGATCGGGCTGCGAGAAGCCGATGCATCTCAAACAAGCCTGGTGTATTTGTGGTTGGCACTGCTGCGAGACATATACAGTGACAAAAGACCTGGCTCTTTGGTGGCTCTCCAGCCTGTGGAAAGGCAAACGAGTTCTTAGAAGGCTCGTCAGTCGAACCAAATTTCGAACCGGCAATAGCACTAGCTCTGAACTAGCACCACAGTTCATGCTGGTGGAAAAGGGGTATGAGACGCTACTTCTATGGCACCTGCCCATCTCCTTTAGACAAAATGATGACATGTAACTCAGGCACCCTTTTATACTTGCAGGTGCTCTGTGTGTGACGTCATGGACTGCTGTCTGCCATTGATTATTAATGTTTGTTCACACGTGTTTCAGACACCGGTCACACTGATGGCGTTCCCCATTCGCATCGATACCAAGACCCAGCGTATCGTTCCCCTTCTCAGGGAACCAGGGTTACAGTCATAAGAGGAGATGTTTTCAACACTGCAATACATCTTTTCAGACTTTTTATTCTTTACTGTCACTTTTGACTTTTGATCAGTTTAATGCATCCTTTCTGACTCTACGTATTCATTGCTGACCTCAAACTGTTGAATGTTAGTTTATATTGTAAATGCCCAGCGAAGAGATGTACATGATGCATGGTGCCCACTACCACAGTGAATAGCAACAAATACATTAACAATACCCAGTGTTCCTAAGATTGTATTCTATTGAAAAGTGTATTTTTACCTGTCTGGATCTCCTGGAATAAAAGACAGAAGCTGATATTCCAGAGGCAGTTGATGCTTCATCACTTTCGTCAGCCATGTTGAATTTATGTTGTCGTAAATAAAGAACACAACGACATATAAAGAGCACAGTCATATAGAGTGATGGGTAAGGGTCAAAGGTCATCGCCCGTGGTGGTTTGGATGGTTAAAATGGTAAAGATCTCTAGTGGACACCATGCATCAGAGGGTTACATGAAATCATGATTTCTATCTGTGCTATTCATGACATTCATGACATGCTATTCTATCTGTGGTATTCATGACAAAATATTCATATTCACATGCGAGACTGAATATGAATATTGGATTTCAAATGGGGGTAACACTTTACATTAAGGTTTCATTTATTAGCATTATTTAATAGCAATTACCAATGCTTTTACAGCATTTATTCATCTTAGTCTATGCTAATTTCGACATTTACTACTGCAAAATCAAACACTGTATCAACAGTTAATGAACATGAACAAACATTAAATAACTGCATCTCTATTAATAACATGAAGGTTAAGAAATGCTGTTAGCTAACGCATGAACTAATGTTAACAAATAAGACTTTATGGTAAAGTGTTACCCAGAGGTGGGGTCAGATGTATGGATTCATAGGAAACACAAACCTTACCATTAAAAGCATCATGATGAGGTTTGTCATGTATGCAGGGAATCTGTCTCTACATGTCAGCTTCTCTTTCTCTGGCTAAAGAAGAAAAGATCAATAAAACATGTCAGAAAGAGACTGAAGCACAAAACATATTGAGCTACGCTGCAAAAAAAAAATGATGTTCTTCCTCAGTATTTTTGCCTTTTTTTGCAGTACAAATATCTAAACATTCTTAAAGGGGACCTATAATGCCCCCTTCACAAGATGTAATATCAGTCTCTGGTGTCTCCAGAATGTGTCTGTGAAGTTTCAGCACAAAATACCCCACAGATCATTTATAATAGCATGTCAAATTTGGGTGTGAGCAAAAACACGCCGTTTTTGTGTGTGTCCCTTTAAATGCAAATGGGCTGCTGCTCCCGCCCCCTTTCCAGAAGAGGGCGGAGCTTTAACAGCTCAACAACAACAAAGCTGGAGAATCTCACGCAGCCAAAATGAGGATTGTCAGTAACGGTGTTCAGCCTTACATTGTTCAAACCGGAGTCGACACTGATGGAGAGACTCAGGAAGAAGTTACAACTTTTAGACGTTTCTGAATGGTTAGTGGATAAATTTATGTAGTTGCTGTGGAGTTGATTCAACTCATCCACTAGCATGTGCCGTCATGTTCATCTTTTGTGTTGAATTGACCCTCGTTTGTGAAGCAGTCCGGCGTAAAATGACGGCATGACAACAACACTCTACTACAACAACTCTTCCTCTTCTCTAAAGCAGCCCAACATGGTCCCGCCCCCTTTGTTGTGTGTTCTCGGGGGCGGGGTTTATGTAAATTTTAGGGTTTGTGATGTCACCAACCCAGGAAGAAGCTCGTTGTAGTCCCTATCAGCCATTTGTTGTAGTCCTTAAACAGAGATTTCTGTAAAAGAAAATATCTCTCTTTGCATTGAACTTTGAGCGTCATAACTTTGCAGATGTTGTTTATGATCAAACAGCAACATTACACACTAACTAAAGTTAAAAAGTCAAATCATAATCAAGGACCCCTTTAAAGATAATTTTACTGGAGAAGAAAAAGTCTTGTTTACTAAAAAAAATAAACAAAACTGAGTGACTTTGTGCTTAAAACAAGACCAAATGTAATATCTGGCAATGGGTTCAGAAAAATAACTAGTTTCGCCTTTTAATTAATTCTGTTTTTTCTGACCCCACTGGCAGATACTTGTTCTTGTTTTCAGCAAAAAAAAAAAAAAAAAAATTGCTTCTCTAGTAAATCTTTCTTGATTTAAGAATGTTTACATATTTGTGCTGGAAAACAAAGACAGAGATACTGAGGAAGAACACCATTTCTTTCAGTGCATTTTTAGTGCTGGCAAGGTCAGGTATCTTATTTTAATCTAGTAATTCTATGGTTATAAATATTTAATAAAAATCTATAACTATTAAATAATTTAAATAATAGATGTACTTGCAAACATTATAGGCTACTGCACATATTTCCTTTCATTTCGGCAATACATACTGTTTCAAAGCAGCTTCACAGAAATACTATAGAGCAGCGCAAACATATTCATAACAAAATCACCTTCTGTGATTTGTGGTCTTTCTTCAACGTTTTTTGCATGACTCTGAATTCATATTCGGCTCGCGGGTGATCCTGACATAAACAAATGACAAAATATATGAAAAATTGACACAAAACCATTGCGAAAGAAAGAAAGAAAGAAAGAAAGAAAGAAAGAAAGAAAGAAAGAAAGAAAGAAAGAAGCAAATTCTTTCTGTATGGTTTTCTTCAGGTGAGTGTTTCTGAGAGCTTTCAGCACTGTAAGAAAGCGCATGCTAGAAATCCTGCGAAAGATTGGTTAGGAAAGTTGTGAGTGGAGGATAAAGGGAAAACAGTCAGAGATGATGTGGAGAGATTTTAACATGTTCAAACCTTTAGTGCTTCCTACACACACACACACCGGGGAAGAAGAGGATGACAACATTAAATGACAGACTAGAGAAATGAGCTGCAGTGATCATGTGACTGTGTGTGTGTGGTCATGTGTTCAGACCTCCTCGTCCTCAAAGCCGGTGAGATCCCACTCGTAGTTGAGGCGCATCTGTCTCCTCTTCCAGTGCTCCATGAAGAACGCCGCTGAAACACACACATTAATCACACTGACACCAGGAAATGAACTCCATCACACACCTGAGGAACTGCTGCTAAATGTAGCAGGAAATGATCAAATATTAACATTTCAATTATAAAGGTGACTAATAATGATGAGAGCAGCTAAATCAGTCTGAGTGTGCAGCAGACTTTCACACATTGGCCGAATTAATGGATGAGAATTCAAATGATCGAACACAGACGCTTCAGTTTTCCATCCATACAAGAGCTCAAATAAAGAACAATGAAGATTTCTGCCCACGGCTCTTGAGCTGTTCCTCCAGGCCTTCGGTGTACTTTAAAACCTTCGCTGATACTCGTATCTTTGTATTCAAAGAGCAGCAGCTGTCATGTCTCTCTTCCAAACAGATGGAAGCGCACTAAATCTGGTGTGTGAACTTCTGCCCTCCTAACAGAGCCGAAGTCACGACTTCCTGTCCAAATCCCACAGCACACGACACTGAGCAGAGCAGAGAAACCTCACAGAAACGAGCAGGTCTGCCTACAGTCACACAGACACACGGATGATAAACCCACCAGACGAGAGATGTTTAGTTTAAAACAGAGAGAACGGTGAGATATAGAGACGCACACTGAGAGAACGGCTCCAGATTCTCCAACAAACACAAATTCACAAAATAGTTGCTAAATTGAGCTACTCACAGATTGCACTTGTAAGGCAATATACTAAACTGTGTCTAGAACACAGAAAATGATAATTTAAGACACTTGTAAACAGCTAATATTCAGCATATGATGGTTAGTTTTGACCCTTGAATGTGTGTTTTTTTTATTTTTTGTTTTTTTCGAGGGACGATCCAAGCCTGCTGATATAACAGTCCAACAGCACAGCGATGCTTCACTGTTACAGACCGAGCGCTCAAGCTCAAGATCTGAACCATTTTATTCTAGCTTCATGCATTCTGCATTCTTGAATTCTTGAAAATCATGTTTTTGTAAAAGACTTTATCCAGATGGGATTCCGAGCGATGATCAAAACACAGATGGAGTAGATTGAGTCCATCAACACCTCAAATCGTCACAGTCCTATAGCTCGTCCTGGGTCGACATTTCATTCAGTAACGTTACGCAGTTTTGATTTAAGCAATGCTTCTATCGCTCGATTCTGCTTCTTCTTCACCTGTGTTTTGATCGGGAGATTCAGTACTCTTTCAGAAGATGTGTAATAGCGCCTCCTACTGTATAACATTAAAAACATGGATTGACGGAAAAGAGTTAAGATTTGTCACAGTGTTTACAATTACACAAACAAGTACTGAGTATTATTAATGAACAACATTATGGTTTAGTTGCTTAGTTGTTATGGATAATTTACTGTTATTTACTGGAGGAAGTACATGTGACATGTAACAAGCACACTGTACACTCTTATAAAAAAGGTTCTATGGGGTTCTATAGAACTCTATTGTTCTCGACTTGATTTTAAAGAACTCTTTAAGCCAAAAAGGGTTCTACATAAGGAGAAATGTCTTAACTGACAGCATAATACTTTCATTTTTAATGGGTTATTTCCATCTTTTTTCTAGAGATAAAGTATTTTACAAGCTGCTTAATTCATAAAATGTAACTAAACAAAAATGAATTAAAACTAAATTAATGAATAATAACTAAATCCATAAAATTATCCCATAAAAGGCTCTAATTATAAAGCTCCTGGCAAGCTTTTAAACAAATTTTCTTCTAAGGGGCTGTTTACATTTTCAACAAAAAACGGAAAACTTTTTATGCGTTTTGGCCATTCATTTACATGATAATGGTGTTTTAGTGGCCTGAAAAATCAAACTTTTGAAACTGGGTTTCATAGTTTTAAAAAATGGTACAATTATCATCTCTGTGTAAACTACAAAAAAGCAAATCTGTGAAAACGTGTGTATTAAGCGTTTAGTCTATCCAGCTTATATTTCAGAGAGTTTTCTGTGAATGTGCGAGACTTCTTTATTAGCCGCTACAGGGAAATAGTGATAATATCAAAGTGCAGTAAACTATAAAAATAAGGTGGATAGACATGCGCGAGGCGAGTGCTCTGTAAAAGAATGCATATGCGCAGGTGTTTGCGCAGATCGGTGTGAACAAAGATAGTTTTAATAATGTTGTCATCTGTACAAAGAAAAAACTTTTACATTTTTAGTACATCGTTGTCATGTAAACATACCCTAAGGGTGTAAAATAAAGTGTTACCAAATTTGGTAAAAGTTTGGCCTATTATAGTTTGGCACAAGTTTTCATTTTGCAACTAAAATTATTTTATATTTCAGTCAGAGTGAAATGTACTAGGATGACAATGAAATGTTGACTAAAATTATAGGATTTCTTTGTCAAAAACAAATAAAAGTACAAATCAAAGACACTGTCAAAGAGAGCTGTTGTCTTGGCCAATGATGAGAAATTATGGAGAAGAGTGTTATGACCAGGTATATATTCAGATATATACAGCACAGATTGGGTGTCTTTAACTTAAATTAAATTTGGTAACATTATTTAGTAGCAATTTATTTTACAGTCCTGCTCTGCATGTACATATTATCTACTTATTATAGCAATTACAATACCTGGGTGATAACTAGGTACTAACCCTGAACCTACCTCTAAACCACACCTTAACCCCAAGTTACCCAGTAGTCTCTTTGGTAAGTTCACTGTTAGTGAATGTAACTGTACTGTACTGTAAACTTCAGCACAACCCTTTTGGCACATGCATTTAAAGGTGCCCTTTATAAAATTCTTTTTCACAAGATGTAATATAAGTCTAAGGTGTCCCCTGAATGTGTCTGTGAAGTTTCAGCTCAAAATACCCCATAGATTTTTTTTATAAATTGTTGTAACTGCCTATTTTGGGGCATCATTAGCTATGCACCGATTCAGGCTGCGGCCCCTTTAAATCGCGCGCTCCCTGCCGCCCGAGCTCTCGACTATAATACAGTGCATTTACAAAGTTCACACAGCTGATATAACCCTCAAAATGGATCTTTACAAATGTTCGTCATGCATGCTTCGGATCATGTAAGTATAGTATTTATTTGGATGTTTACATTTGATTCTGAATGAGTTTGAGGCTATATGCTCCGTGGCTAAAGCTAACATTACACACTGTTGGAGAGATTTATAAAGAATGAAGTTTGTTTATGAATTATATAGACTGCAAGTGTTTAATAATGAAAATAACAACATGACTCTGATCTCCGTGAATACAGTAATAAACGATGGTAGCTTTAACCACATTTAACAGTACATTAGCAACATGCTAACGAAACGTTTAGAAAAACAGTTTACAAACATCACTAAAAATATCATGATATCATGAATCATGTCAGTTATTTTCCATTCTCTGGCACCTTTAAAGGACATCGCTGACTGCCTTTCAACCCTGAATCACCTGCATCTACCCGTATACAATCCTCAGTAGGTGCAAAAGTAAATCTGGCGAGAGTGTGCAGAACAGCATGTGTGTGAGTCCGAACAAACAGGAGTAGAAATGAGGAAGGCCTGATCTCACCCCACAGTGCCATGAAGATGGAGAAGAAGACGGTGGTGGGGTTATCAAACAGATGGCTGGCCCGGGCCGTCCCACACGCGATGCTCAGGTTCCAGTAACTGCACACGCGGTCACACAGCGGACACATGGTGATGTTCTTCCGCTGGTCACAGATTTCCATACTGCCAAACAGGAAAAAAAGGCTTGTGTAGAGTTACTAACACATGTAACTACCCCACAACTGATTCAGGGTCAGTTTACAACCCTGTTACCTGTTTTTACATACTTCTCTTCATTTCATTTTCTGAAGGTTAATCAATTTCCAACTCCCGTTCTGTCTTCACTCTCATGGACAAACACTATAAAGCATAATTTTAAATTAAACTAAAATTAAACTATTTTATAGCTATTAAACTATTTTAGGTGTAGTTTCTGGATAAAAGCCGCAGGATCAGTTCCAGCAGGCTCTTTTCAGACTGTCATAATATCCTGACAGTGACAAACTCCAGAGGGACTTTCAGACAGATGTTTGGTTTTATATGCTCTTTCTCAGAGTATGAACTTCCTCTTGAGCAGTTTGAGGGTTTAAGCTCAGGATGGGGGGCTCGCACTTTATTACCCAACAGTGTTTTTTGGCGTCACAAAGCAAGACTGTTCAGAAACTGTTATGCAACTGTGCTTAACTGAGACATGAGTTAAAAGTAGTTCCAGTTATTAAAATAGAACTTGTCAAAGATGTTATGGAGAATACACTGTTATTTTTTACCCAGACTGCTGGGTTCGGTCGTTTTGGTGAGTTATTTTAAAAAGTGTTGGGTAATGTTGGGTTCCTAGATAAATGTAATTGTTTAGCAATATACAATGCTGGGTAGTAACTGATTACATGTAATGTGGATTACGTAATCAGATATATATAGTGCTGGGTAGAGCTAAATTCTATCATACTTAATAATATGTTATTTTGGTCCATTATTTAATTATTTGGTCCGTACTAAAATAAGGTGAACCACTTTACTTCTGACATCTAACATTTGTCATTTTCTGATTGAGAGTAATTATGAAAACGCAATGATAACACTGCTTTCTTTTACAGTTATTAACAACAAACGCATATGAGATTGTGTCTCGCACTTTAGAGCATTTTGATTGGTGTCCACTGACCTGGGAATGTCATCATCAACAGTAACACATCCATAGAGGAACACAATGACGCCTACTAAGGAAGCAGGGATCAGCATTTGGGTATAAACCCCAAGCCAAGCGAAGTAGAGGCCGATCTTCTCCCCGAAGTACTTCCTGTCAGATAAGCGAGAGATTACTAATGAACCTGCAGCTCTGAAAGAGCAGTTTGAGAGTTTGAGATGTACCTGATCAAGCCGATGGGCTGGTACTTATAGAAGACACTGTAGCTGGCCCACTCTTCATACAGCAGCTGGAATACAGGCAGAAACATCATGACCGGCCTCACACACAGAACTCGTCTTCACAATCAAATGAGACCGTCGGCTTTTCAACTGCTTGCTGCGGCAAGCAGGGCGGGGCCGAGAGCCATGGGAACGGAGCGAGGCCGGTAGTGCGAGTGTTAATGAGCGTCACCTGCATGACACATCGGTCTTGAGCCACACAGAGGAGCTCCGGAAGGGTAAAAGGAGGAGTGATGACAATGAAGGATGAGAGAGAACAAGTCCAGGACGTTACGTTGTGTTTTGTTTATGTTTGTGAAGCAGTCGTCCGTGAGGGGCTACCACTTTACTTTCATTCTGTTGTTTGTTTATTTTATGATTAAAGTTACGTTGATCATTTGCCGGTTCCTGTCTCCTTCTTCCTTGAACTTTAAACATGGTGGGTCTCCAAACTCTTAAAAGTAAAAGTTTTTATTTGCATCGATGGTTCCATGAAGAACCATCAACATCCGTGGAATCTTTCTTTTGCACAGAAAGTTCTTATATTATTAAAATGTTCTTCACACTAAGAAAAAGTAGTTCTTTTAAGAAATGATCACAGGTTTTCTTTGGGAAACCAAAATGGTTCTTCTATGGCATCACCTTTTGGAGACTTTATTTTTAGGAGTACAGGACCAGGATTGAAAACCTGATGGATATGGTGACGGATGAATAGTTTATTGTGTTCTGCACATGTGGCTTCCTCAAGCTGATGACACATTAGCTACGTTTACCTGCACTCAAATCATCTGTTAGTGATGGGATTGATGGCTCAATTGGAGTGAAAAGACATGTAAACACCTCAATCCGACTGAGCTCGATCCCAGTGACATTTCGAGAAAACTGAAAGCTCTGCTGACGTTATTGCAGTGGCTCTCTCAGCGACCGACTCACTGCGCATACGCTGAAGTTTTGTTCGGAATACGTGTAATGCACATATAAAAGAATATGTTAATCAGATTGCAACATTTAAATAAACAGAGCATTCAGAATCTGAAATTGGTTTGGTTTCATTTCAATTGATGAAAATTAGTGCATGCAACCTATGTTTGGCTCAACCCATGCTGTTAGCCACCATCTAAGCCACCACTATGCTGTTATCAGGGTGTTGTGTTTGGTCAGTATCCTGATTTATAAAGAGATCAGCTCTAGTTTCTTCCAAATGGTTTGGGTTTTTTCCACAGACATGACGTAATTAACTTCATTCTACCGTTTCAATGACTATTGGTTTCTCTCGATGAGACACTGTCAGTCAGTGTGAACTTCTTGTCTGGTTGCTTAATTGCACAAATCCATTTACTTCTGTTAAAAGTCTCAATCCTTTTTTCACATTCACACAGAAGACACTACACACATCTAGAGGTACAGACGGCACTGAAACTCACCTTCCTGTCATTTGGTTCAGCATTTTCCCCTTCTACATCACCCTGTTAGTAAAGAAAATAATCTATCATATTTAACAGATCTGAAAAAGCCCATACATTTACCCACCCATAGACCCTCCCCTCGAAGAAACAAAGAGACAGATTAAAACACCAGGCGTAAACAGGAATGTCTTCCTCGTCTACTTGTGATCCAAATGCATCTTAATGCCATGTGGAAACAGAGCCCTACAGATCCATCCAGTGCTACTAATGTGCTTCCATTAATCAAACAAGTCTGTCACTACAATAATGCAACTGTTGATCAGCTCTGTACATATAGCTTAAGATCCACAGAAACAGTTCAACAGCAGTAGTGACGGATACTCACATCATGTAGTGGATAGGCAGCCAGATAAACGCCGCTCCCAAGCAGGCTAGTTATTCCTGAACAACATGTCAAAAGGATTATTCCGTCAAGTAATTGTCAATGGTGCAAATTAACTGGGTACCAAAGTGTATGGAGCACTGGAACGTATGTACAAACAAAACAAAAACTGTATAGACAAAGTAGCTACTTACCCATGCTAAATTTGGCTTTTGTGCACTTGGTTCGCTTCAAAACTTCACATACCTAAAACAATACA
The DNA here is from genome assembly GCF_018812025.1 of Megalobrama amblycephala. NCBI lineage: Eukaryota > Metazoa > Chordata > Actinopteri > Cypriniformes > Xenocyprididae > Megalobrama > Megalobrama amblycephala. The sequence continues at coordinate 1,913,418 of NC_063058.1, forward strand.
CATTATAAACCTCAAAACATTCAAATGATAAAATATGGCAGTAACACTGCGCATTTGACAATACTTTATACTTACTAATGAACTTCTTGTTTTACTGTCGAAAAAGGAATCTCTGTCGGACAAATCAAACCTGTAAAGACAAAAGGTCACAAGTATGTTTTTCAATGCGTTTTCTGCATCCATCCGATGATTTGATCATTTTCTAGTTTTAAGGCCCATTCACACAAATTATATGTGAAAATCTCATTCTAAACACCTGAACAAAATCAACTGCACTCTGGCCATTAACTTGCTGTAAACATTGATCAAATGTCAGGTAACAATTTAATTTAATTTTGAATCACTTGTTTTAAACAAACGCCGAACAGAGGAAGAGTCTGCTGGCAAAAAGACAACGAGACAGAGCTCGTAATAAAACAAGAATCAACATCGGCTCGGCTTTTCAGAGATGGCGAGAACTGAGGGATGTGAAAGATGTGAAGATGTGGAGATGATTGTTTTTTTTATTAGTTAACAGGTGAGTAAGGTGTGAACAGCTAAATTACTATATGTAGCGCTCTAATAGAGTTTCACTGTAAAGCATTATCTATTGTGAAGGCTCATTTCATTATGGTTGTTGTAGCTGTGCTGGAATTTATTTTCAAGGAAGTACCTGTCTATTAATGGGTAAAGCTACAGTAACGTCTTCAGTTAGTCAGCTTGAGATCCTTTCCATCTAAACTGGTTATAAGCCTTAACCTCTTAGCCTCTTAAGCCTAGTAGAGAATGTTTTATGAGCAGTAGGATAAACATATTCATCCGCATAGTCCTGCAGAGTCAAAGCACAACCAAAACAATGTTCTTCCGCAAAATATATTTAGTTTTTTAACCACTAGACGGTGAAAAGTTACATAGTGTACCTTTAAGCATGAAGGTCTTTTGAAAAAGTAGTTAGTAGCACTACAAGCTACTGACAAACACCACGCATCAAAGCTGAATTATACTTGTGCAGAACATCTCAAGGGGCGTGTTCCTCTTTATATTCTTGTCACGCTGAAAACTGAACTCAGTGAGAATAGGCCTTTGAAAGGTGAGCATGATGAAAGTGTCACACTGACCGTCTAACCGTACATGCAACAGACATTAAGATGTGTTTGGTGCTTGAGAATGGAGGCAGACACTAACAGATGCTGCTTTTCTCTGGAGAACGGGTACGAGAGGTGCTTCACGTTCTGTATCCGGTTCTCTTCTAGGTTGGGATGAAGAGGATCTGTGAGCTTGCTGATGAACGCGTTGATCTTTTCCATGACGCCGCTGCTGTGTTTGACTTCATACACCTACAGTAGGAGCACAGCATCATCACAGTCACTCATCACATCTCTGCTTCACACACAGCAGCCCTGCATGCTGGACAAACCTTACTTTTTTGGTAGGCATCTTCAGTTTCATGAACTCAGCCTCGCGGCAGAGCACGTTCCACGGAGCATGAATCTTCACAAAGCCCACTCCTGGAGTCTTGGTCTGGAAACACACAACAGATTTTGAAGCAAACACTTTTCATGATGTCGCCATGTAGGTAGAAGCTCTGTTTGCTTCTGCAACTTCAGAGTCTGAACTTCACTGTTGGAGCATAAAGCAACTGGCTCATCCCTGCAGAAGCACACATTAATACAGGCACAGTCTCTCTGAAACCTGGGAACGACTTTATTTCCTGGAGGACTGATATAAATCCAATCAGACTGGAGCTCTCGGTTTAGCTTGACATGTTTGAACGCAGTGTATCTCAGACCTGTGTTTTCTGCAGCACTACACAGAACCAGCAAAATATGTGATTTGTGAACTTGCAGTCTGAATAAAATGAAAGGAGTTAAAAGACAGTGAAATAGCCACAAAATAACACTCAATATAAACATATTGCATGCAAACTCTCAACATAAACGCACTAATGTAGCCTCATATTTATAATAAATCGCACAAAATTACTCACTGTGTGCCTAATATATAATATTAAAGATTTTTTTTACTGTACTTGCAGATAATATAATATTAATGAAATAAAAAGTCCACTTAAATGTACTTTAAGCGAAAACACTTTCATAATTATGTTTCTTACAGAACTTCTGCTTTTAAACAAACAAAAATTTTATTCTAGCTTCATGCATTCCTTTTCATCAACACTTGAATGTGGGTAAGTTTCTTTAAAAAAGTAACATTTTGAACAAAAAGCTAAGAAAATTGTGTTTTTATAAAAAACTTCACAGTCTTCACAGTCCTATAGCTCGACTTTATACGCTGTTTAATGTTTGATGAACATGAGCATCAGCAATTTTATATCACTTGTTTCTGCTTCTTCTTCACCTGTGTTTTGATCCGGAGATTCTGTACTCTTTCAGAAGATGCAATAGCAGCGCCCCCTATAGTATAACAGTGAAAACATGGATTGCTGGCGGGGAAAGTGAAAAAATTAAAAAGTGCACTTTCTCTATCAAATAATATCAAATTAAAAATTGTACTGTAAAGTACATTTACAATTATTATGTTGTACAAATCTTCTGTCATGTTTTAAAGAAGCATGCTTATTTTGTTGTTAACAGACTAAAGCACATGTGAAGTCCTTGAAACTTAATCATTAAAAGGGTGTAATTACAAATACATTAAATACATGACGTTCAAGTTTCAACAGAAATGACATTAATATAAAGTATATTTTAGTTTACCATAAATGCCTGTCAGTACATTCAGCAGATACACTTCTTTGGAACATTCATGCTCCATGTTTTGTCTCTTGTTGTGAGCTCACGGGTTAAAGGATTAGTTCACTTTAAAATAAAAATTAGCCCAAGCTTTACTCTCCCTCAAGCCATCCTAGGTGTATATGACTTTCTTCTTCCTGATGAACACAATCGGAGTTATATTAATAAACATCCTGACGCATCCGAGCTTTATAATGGCACTGAACGGGATCAATGAGTATGAGCTGAAGAAAGTACCTCCATCCATCATAAACGTACTCCACACGGCTGCAGGGGGGTTAATAAAGGCCTTCTGAAGCGAAGCGATGCATTTGTGTAAGAAAAATATCCATATTTAACAATTTATGAAGTAAAATATCTAGCTTCTGCCAGACCGCCTTCTGTATACAACTTAAGAAGAAGTTCAAAATGCTTCCTATGCCTTCCATACTCAAATTACAACTTTTTCCTAAATTGAATATGGAAGGCAGTCTGGGAGAATCTAGTTATTTTACTTTATAATGTGTTAAATATGGATACATATATGTATATATATATATATATATATATATTTTTTTTTTTTTTTTTTTTTTTTTTTTTACACAAACGCATCGCTTCACTTCAGAAGGCTTTTATTAACCCCCCTGGAGCCGTGTGGAGTACGTTTATGATGGATGGATGTACTTTTTTGAGTTTCAAATAGGTGGATTTAGTTCACTGCCATTATAAAGCTCGGATGCATCAGGATATTTATTAATATTTCTCAGATTGTGTTCATCAGAAAGAAGAAAGTCATGTACACCTAGGATGGCTTGAGGGTGAGTAAAGCTTGGGCTAATTTTCACTTTAAAGTCAACTAATCCTTTGAGTGTTCATTGACTCATTGTGTGCTCGTGTCTCGTGTATTTTTGTAGAGCGTCTGGTTTATGTGTTCAGTGTAGCACACGGCTTGTGTTTTCCATTGGCCATGTGCTTTTATGTAATGTTTTGTGTGACACACAGTGGGTGAGAGCTCTCATTGGCCGTGTGTTCTTGTGTCATGTTTTGTGCGGACACATGGTATTGTTTTGTTTGTTTCTATGTGCCATGCTCTTCGCTGTCTAATGTGTTAACCCCGCACGTCTTGTTACCTGATTTAACTGCCCCACCTGCTCTCCCTTGTTACCCTCATAATTTCCTCTCGTATTTATTCCCCTAGTGTTTTCTGTCCTGTGCCAGTTCATTTTGTAACCCTACTTGTGCTTCCAGTTGCCATCTAGTCTATAGTCTGTGTATCTACTGCCCATTTTCCCTGTTGTGTTTTGTTTCACAGATCTGCTGGCTGATGTCTGGGTTTGTTTTTGCCCAGTTTTTTTTTTTTTTTTCTATTGCCTTTTTAATTTGTGTTAATAAAGATATTTTTGAGATATTTTTTTTGCTTCCCTGGCTGTCCTTTGCTTGGTTTCTGTTTGCAAATCTGTATTTTTACTGACTGGCTATCTACAATGACACAAAGTAAAATAAATGCAGGGTTTTGTTAAAAAAATCTATTTAAATTTCGATAAAAACGTTACATTATATTTTACATAATTAAAACATCTAAATATGCTATCAACATATCAACAAGTATTCATATAACTTTAACGGCGTGTCTATTTACAGTAAGAGTAAATAGCCCACACGGTTGGCAGAGGCTGTTTTCAGTAACTCCGCCCACCAACATGTGATTGAGCCAGACAAAATCACATAGAAACCTGTTTGCTCAGGTTTGAATCTGCCTTTTTTCCAAGCTCATTGTTCACCCTTTTCCCATCGCATATCATCTCGGAGAGGAAAATATTCGAAAGGTGGAAATAAAATGTCCCAATAAGGCAGCATCCATTTATGATTTTAATAAATATAAATATATACACTGAATATGTTGTTTTGTTGCTGCCTATATTTAAAGAGACCCTGCTTTGGAAGCACTTCAGTGAAGACATGCCAAGAAGTGACAGTGAGAAGACGGAGTGTTGGAATCAGGAAATGAGGCGATCAGATTGGGTTTCCTCACACACAAGCGTCACACACGGTATGTTGGAGCATGTGCACTACTATGAGCCCTACATAGACTGCAGCACAGCGGATCCCATGTCACAGTCTCACAGCCAAGACCAAAAAAACAAACAGCTGCTATCATCATTACTTTTGCCAATTATCAAATTCATAAAACTTTACAAGGCATTTAATGACATAAGCACATGAGCTGGACTATACGTGGTTTTATATGCATTCACACACTCTCAGAAACCATGTACTGAGACATCATGTACATGTACAGAACATCATCTCATTCATTCAATAGACCAGATTAATCACAGTCTGAAGAAGACACATTACGACACATCTAAAGGCCGTTATGTCTAGATTCACAACATTGCACGGTCCTTCATTGCTAATAAGGCCACACACCAGTTAAAAAAAACAACCTGCTGTTTTATTTAAATATACTGTATAAATAACAGAGAAACAATTTCACAGCAGATGCATGTGATTCATTTGACCCTTGGAACCGATTGAATGAGTTCTTGAGTTATTTGGATCATGTGTTGCTACTGTCTCACTGCTGAAGTTGTGCCAAAACTGGTATCAGGTGACAAAACTAGTTTGCTTTATTAAAAAAATATATTAATAAATCAAACACAGTCTAATATGATTTGAGCCAAAATAAGATTTAATGCTGTCTGTAATTATATTCCAGAAATATACATATGTCTTTCCAGCCATGCAATATTCTACAAGTATCACCACCGTTTCACATTTAAATATAGTAATAATAGGTGAGAATGTAGTTGTTTTGACCTTAAATATGCGATTTATATGAAAACATAGTACCTAAATTTGTTTAAATGCTCTTGGAGATGTGAGCTCCAGGCCGTCAGCAGCCGTTCAGCGCTCATGTACCCGCAGAGAACAGCCTCATCTCTGCCATTCCTTTGGGAATTTGCCGCTGGATCTTATGTAGATAGTGTTGAAACATGAGGTATAATTCGTTTCGGGTACATCAAATGGGCAGTCTTTGGTATTATTAATATATTACTTGTTCCAGAGCTAATAGATTTGGCTTAAGGGCTATATAGCACTGCTTTTGTACGTTTGACTGAACTGTTTGCTTGTGTTTATTTCCTATTTTATACTTTTTATACTGTTATAATGGCTGTTGTTGTTAATTATAAATATTATTGTTCAATAAATAATATTTTATACAAATAACATTGAAAAAGTCCGTTATTGATTTCGACTTCAGTGAAAGTTAGACTTTTATATTGAAAGGGACTGAAACAAGGAAACAAGGACGTTGTTTTTATTTTAAACAACATCTTATGGGATGCAACTGACAGATGCATTGACTAGCGCTGTCATAGGAAATCCTCTTAAATGTTAAAAGGACCAAAATATTGTTTTCCTCAGCAGACATTCAAACTGATTTTGTGATTATGAATATAAGATTGACCTGAAGAATATCAGCTAGACACAGGTAATACACTCACTCAGGCGATCTCTCTTTCATAATACTCTACATATTACAATGAGTTTCATTTAAGCGACTCAACGTTACTTCGTTACTTGTTTTACGAATTAGTAACGAAGGCTTGGGCTCAACTGTTAAACTATATATATATATATATATATATATATATATATATATATATATATATATATATATATATATATATATATATATATACAGTACAGTCCAAAAGTTTGGAACCACTAAGATTTTTAATGTTTTTAAAAGAAGTTTCGTCTGCTCACCAAGGCTACATTTATTTAATTAAAAATACAGTAAAAAACAGTAATATTGTGAAATATTATTACAATTTAAAATAACTGTGTACTATTTAAATATATTTGACAAAGTAATTTATTCCTGTGATGCAAAGCTGAATTTTCAGCATCGTTACTCCAGTCTTCAGTGTCACATGATCCTTCAGAAATCATTCTAATATGCTGATTTGCTGCTCAATGAATTTCCTTCATCTATGACTTTTATTGTATGGAAAAAAAATTGAGATAGTATACATTAAAAGAATAAGTGTGAACTGAATGTAATGTCTGCCAAATAAATAAATGTAAATGTAAAATGTAATGTTTCTGGACAATTAATTGCATGTTAAAAGAAATTAAATGAAAATGTATTATAGTTTACATTTGTATCAAATGCAGTTAGCTGAATTTGACAAGCATTTATGGCAAAATAAATTATACTATAATGTCATTGATATTGAAACTTGAATGTCATGTTTTTAAATACATTTGTAATCACATATTTTAATGAAGTAGAAATTTCATACATTTAAAATTTAATAACGGATATAATTATAATTTTGTGCTGTATGTGCTTTATTATGTTAGTCAACACATCAAAATGAGTGTGAAATTACAATAAAAGATGATTACAACATAATGTTTTAATATGTACTTTACAGTAAAGTGTTTAATTTGACATCACATTACTTTTTAAAAGTTAAAACGTAAAGTATGTTAAGAAAATGTCATGAAAGTGTATCCTCTTTACGTAAACTTAAGTGGCCTTTTATTTCATTATATAATCTGCAAGTACATGTTTCATGAGTGTTTGAATAAGACATTATTCTTTGACGTAATTCCCTTCTTTCTGGAAAGCTATTCAGAAACAAGAATGCATGGAAATTTGGTCGAGCAAATTAAGTTAAGGTCACAAATCAAATGTTCTTTTACTGGTGTTACTATATATTGTAGTTCGCTCCTCAAACGTGATTGTTTGAGCAATAAGTGCTGACAGTCCAACAGCAATGAGACGTTTCACTGTTTGTAATTGCTTCCAGTACAGAGAGAGCGAGTGATATTCAGTGCAACAACACTATTGAGCAATATGTTAGCATGGCTGGACTGCTTTACTGACCAATCAGCATTCAGGACCACAGCTTGAATTGTACAACAGCAAACAGCACGAACGAGCAGCTGCAAGTGTGTCCGCTCCACACAGGAGTTTTGAGTCATAGTCAGAGCCGTGTGACACGACAATGTGTCTTTTGTGCTGAAGTAAAACAGCTGAGCTCAGCCGAAAGACAAAACAAACCTGCAGCAGACAAAAGCCCTGTGAAGCAGGACTGGACAAACACACGTACCTCCTCGTCTCGCTCCAGCTCCAGGCCCATCTCCAGCAGGTTGCTCTCGAACTCTTCCCGCCGTAAAGCCTTGTCGTCGTCGTGGTGGTCCGCGCTGTGGTCGGGCGAGCCCAGCTCGGCGTCGCCTCGGTGCGCGGGCGGAGGCGGGTGGCGACCCCGCCGCAGGGTGCGCGTGAAGGCGTTGTCTCTGAGACGGGACGCGTGCCGCCACGTGCTGCTGCTCTTCTTGATGTGGTAGGTGAGGATGTAGTCCACTCGCCTCCTGCCGTCCTGGAAGTACAGACCCTGCCGGCATTGAGTGTTCTCCTCGGGAGTGAGAGACTTCAGGAGCTGAGAGGAGAGAGGAGGCCAGAACATGAGTGAGTGTGTGTGTGTGTATGTGTGTGTGTGGGACTGCAGTGGCCGGTCAAAGGTCAAGATCAGGCAGCATCTGAACTCAACACATCAGCTCTAAGTGTTTGTTAGACCTCATTGTCCTCAATAATGAGTTGAGCAAGTAAACTCAAATCAGCAGATGATGATGATCGTTTTGGATCAAAAGTTTTGGAATGTATGTTTCATGACCTTAAAAAACGTTTTGATCTCAGGGCTTCTGCTTGGACGTAGTTTGAAGACAAATATAAGTTGTTGCTTATTATCATATTCTTTAGTAAACTAAAGGCACAGTTGCAGTGGATGTGGAATGAAAAGGAAGAGTGAATGTTCAGAGTCAGCAGAAAGTGTTCAGGTGTGTCACTACATCATTCTCATACTTGCATTATTTCACAGACATGGTAAAAATGATTTTTCGGATGACTGGAGTGCATATTACAAGAAAACACTTTCTCGTTTAATTAAGTGTGTTACTGGACATTTCTTTGGAATTATTTGTGAAATTTACTAGCAATTCCTGAGTAAAAATTGTTTCAAAGTCATTTCCCCCCCAGTGTATTTACTGTTATTCTAAAATGTGAAAAGCAGTAGGCTGATTATCTGACTTATGGCACAGGATCCAACAGGAGGACATTGACATTTGACAAATGTGACTCTGAACCACAAAACCAGTCAATTTTTTTTTAAATTGTGGATTTATACAACATCTGAAAGCTGAATAAGTAAGCTTTCCATATATGTATGGTTGTATGGAAAATCGCCTTCAAAGTTGTCCAAATGAAGTCCTTAGCAATGCATATCCACTCACAAAAATAAATCTTTTGATATATTTACAGTAGGAAATTTACAAAATATCTTCATGGAACATAATCTTTACTTAATATGATATTTTTGGCATAAAATAAAAATCTTTAATTTTGACTCATACAATGTATTGTTGGCTATTTTGTTGTTGCTATAATATTGTTGACTGGATTTTGTGGTCCAGGGTCACAAATGTGTATTGAGCAAATCACAAGTGATCAATGTGATGGAAATCTTTTAGCTTTCTTAAGTTAATCAAAGACAATAGGGACACAATATGAATGATGGTAATGCACTTTGGTTATTGAAAATGTACACAATAACCAAGAATACAAAAGCATTTGGTAAATGCCTTTATAAGACACTCAGTGCTACCATTCAAAAGTATAGAACAATTCAGATTTTTTTTTTATGTTTATTTTAAATTTAACTATTAATTTATTTGATCAAAAATACAGTATTAAAAATTGTAATTTATTCCTGTGATGCAATTTTTCATTTTTTTTTTTGTGGAAACTGATACACCACCATTCAAAAGTTTGGAGTGAGATTTTTTTGTTTAATTATTCAACAATATCATTAAATTGATAAAAAGTGACAGTACAGACATTTATAATGATTTCTATTTCAAATAAATGCTTTCAAAAAAAATATATCCACAAAAATATGAGCAGCAAAATCTGTTTTCAACACTGATAATAGTAGGAATCATTATTAATTATTGCACACCAATAACAACTGATAACTGAGCAGTAAATCACCATATTAGAATGATTTCTGACAGATCATGTCAAAATACAGTTATCTGAAATTGTAATATTTCACAATATTACTGTTTTTACTGTATTAATGGAGCCTTTGTGTCTTTTTTCCAGAAACATTTCAAAAACTGATTTAATCCAAACTTTTGACTGGTACTGTAATAAATATAAATGAAGATAAAAAAAAAAAATAAGGTCCAACATTAATATAGGCCTTCTTTGATCTGCCAAATGAATATATTCTTAATTATGAAAATTATTTCACATGAAATTTGTGACTAATATGTTTTACACAAACGGACAAAAGAATTAATGGTGAGTCTATGCTAAATGTCTGCCTTTCTTCCTCCTCCTCATCCTCTTCTATACAGTAGAATATGGTAGTCATGAGTAATATTGCACAATGCAGTGATGATCTATGAATGAACCGGTGTTAACCAGCAATGTGAGGTTCAGCATGACTTGATAATCTTATCGTCAGTTGAAGGAGCACGACTCAATCAGGTGAATATTCATTCATCTCTGTGTAGTTTTGTGAAAGCCATAATTATTACTCCTATAATGTTTCTTAACTTCTCAACCTCTCAACAAAACAAAAGGAACATTAATTTTAGCGTTGGAGTTTAAACTGCTGGAGGTGTTGGTGAATGTTTTGATCTTAGTTCAGCACCTTTGTTCCTGACAGCTCCCAAAACGATGGCAGATCTGAGTCATGTTTGACATGCAGCTGCTAATACACTGTTAAATCATGTTCGACATTAACAACCTTGAACTTGAGACTGTCAACTATGAGCTTCTATTACATCCATATGAACCACAATTAATAACAGAACATAAATAAATGGTGCACAATATGAGATTTATATATACTATGGACAACTGAGGTACAGTAAGCAGGTTTCTGTTGCACTGTTTAGATAAGTAGGTCTGATGTGTTCCCTGCGAAATGTGCTCTGGACTCCAGCACAAACACACTATGCGACAGTAATCTTAGATAGAAAATATTTTTTGAAGTCCATATTTATGAGGTCAGCTTTTTCTGTAGAGCGACTGCAACAGATCCAGCAACTGCTGACTGTGTTATGGGGTGTAAGATTTCCTCTGGCATCCCCCTTCATCTTATGGGGACATGCGCTCATATTTTAGGAGCAAAAAGCATTAGTACATATAGATCTAGCACGTACTCGTGTACTGTACCTATTGATCTATATGTACTTCAAGTACGTTTATCAAACTGTCAATTTCCGTAATATTCATCATTAACAGCAGATATTGGGTATACATTATTAAATATTGGGTATAAAAAGTCCTAAAACTTCCTGAATAATCATTGATACATGCCACACGCACCTGAAATTTGCCATGAAACAGCACATCCCTTAAGAAGTGTGCTTGCGTGCAGGCAGTCTGAGGTTGAGAGCCGCCAATTTCATTCTCTGTTAAATCCATCTCCCAATCACAGTAAGAAACCTGCCTCCAATCTGTTCTCACACTCCCTTAATCTATAACTCTGTTCTCTTTCTGTCTGTTCTTTCTGTCTTTCAGATTGAAGCAAGCCGCGGGTCACCAAGTGATCCCTGTTGTTACTTGAGAGGAGTGAGAGGAGCCAGGAGCTAATATTAGATTCAACTATAAAGCCATACATCAAAGCCTCCAAGATGCCCTTACTCACACACATGGCTTTTGGTAAGAAGTCAGCTTAAGTCTGTGTATAAATGGAACTTTTGGAATTGTGTCAACATAATTAGGTATGTTGTTTTTACCTTTGTAAAATCTCTGTAATATGGAAACTTATTTCCACCATGGAATAAAAAAATAAAAAAGGTAAATGCGACTCTTTATCTCGCAATTCTGACTTTTTTTCTCGCAGTTCTGACACATTATCTGTCACGATTATATCTTGCCTCGCCCACACTCCCGTCGCTGAGGTTTATGCTATGAGCTGGGTCCCCGCTAAATTATAGTTATGTGATAAACTGGATTATGACCTACAGTCTCCACTGGTCCTGCCTAGCTCCAAGTCTTTTTCATCACGGATAGCCCCATCTAGCGTCAAGTCTCCTTCACTGTGGTTGGTCCCGTCGAGCTCCAAGTCTCCTTCATCTCAGATGGTTCTGTCGAGCTCCAAGTCTCCTTCATCATGGATGATCTCGTCCAACTCCAACTCTCCTTTACCATGGTTGGTCCCGTCCAACTACAAGTTTCCTTTATTGCAGATGGTCCCGTCCAGCTCCAAGTCTCCTTCATCGTGGATGGTCCGGTCCAGCTCCAAGTTTTTTTCATCATGGATGGTCCCACTCAGCTCCAAGTCTCCTTCATCGCAGATGGTCCCATCCAGCTCCAAGTCTCCTTCATCGCAGTTGGTAGCGTCCAGCTCCAAATCTCCTTCATCATAGATGATCCTATCCAGCTCTAAGTCTCCTGCATCACAAATGGTCCCACTCAGCTCCAAGTCCCCTTCATCGTGGATGGTCCAGACCAGCTCCAAGTCTTCTTCATTGCAAATGGTCCCATCCAGCTCCAAGTCTTCTTCATCGCAGAGGGTCTTGTCCAGCTCCAAGTCTCCATGTCAGATGGTCCCATCCAGCTCCAAGTTTCCTTCATCATGGATGGTCCCATCTAACTCCAAGTCTCCTTCACTGTGGATGGTCCCATCCAGCTCCAAGTCTCCTTCATCATAGGTGGTCCCATCTAGCTCCAAATCTCCTTCATCACAGATGGTCCCATCTAGCTCCAAGTCTCCTTCACTGTGGATGGTCCCGTCCAGCTCCAAGTTTCATCATGGATGGTCCCATCTAGCTCCAAGTCTCCTTCATCATGGATGCTCTCGTCCAGCTCCAAGTCTCCTTCATCATGGATGCTCTCGTCCAGCTCCAAGTCTCCTTCATTGCAGATGGTCACGTCCAGCTTCAAGCCTCCTTCATCATGGATGCTCTCGTCCAGCTCCAAGTCTCCTTCATTGCAGATGGTCACGTCCAGCTCCAAGTCTCCTTCACTGTGGATGGTCCCGTCCAGCTCCAAGTTTCATCATGGATGGTCCCATCTAGCTCCAAGTCTCCTTCATCATGGATGCTCTCGTCCAGCTCCAAGTCTCCTTCATCATGGATGCTCTCGTCCAGCTCCAAGTCTCCTTCATTGCAGATGGTCACGTCCAGCTTCAAGCCTCCTTCATCATGGATGGTCCCACCCAGCTCCAAGTCTCCGTTGTGGATGGTCCCATCCAGTTCCAAGTCTTGTTCATTGTGAATGGTCCCTTCCAGATCCAAGTCTTCTTCATCACGTACGGTCTCGTCCAGCTCCAAGTCTCCTTCATCATGGATGGTCCCATCTAGCTCCAAGTCTATGTCACTGTGGATGGTCCCATCCAGCTCCAAGTGTCCTTCATCACAGATGGTCCCATTTAGCTCCAAGTCTCCTTCATCATGGATGGTCTCATCTAGCTCCAAGTCTCCTTCATCGCAAATGGTCACACCCAGCTCCAAGTCTCCTTCATCATGGATATTCACATCCAGCTACAAGTCTCCACCATGGATGGTCCCGTCCAACTACAAGTCTCCTTCATTGCAGATGGTCCCGTCCAGATCCAAGTGGATATTCCTGCCAACTCCAAGTCTCCTTCACAGTGGATGGTCCCATCCAGTTCCAAGTCTCCTTCATCACAGATGGTCCGGTCCAGCTCCAAGTCTCCTTCATCATGGATGGTCCCATCTAGCTCCAAGTCTATGTCACTGTGGATGGTCCCATCCAGCTCCAAGTGTCCTTCATCACAGATGGTCCCATTTAGCTCCAAGTCTCCTTCATCATGGATGGTCTCATCTAGCTCCAAGTCTCCTTCATCGCAAATGGTCACACCCAGCTCCAAGTCTCCTTCATCATGGATATTCACATCCAGCTACAAGTCTCCACCATGGATGGTCCCGTCCAACTACAAGTCTCCTTCATTGCAGATGGTCCCGTCCAGATCCAAGTGGATATTCCTGCCAACTCCAAGTCTCCTTCACCGTGGATGGTCCCATCCAGTTCCAAGTCTCCTTCATCGCAGATGGTCCGGTCCAGCTCCAAGTCTCCTTCATCACGGTATAGTCCCATCCAGCTCCAAGTCTCCTTTGTCACTGCTGTTCCCACTCAACTCCAAGTCTCCTTCATTATGGATATTCCTGCCAAATCCAAGTCTCCTTCATTGCAGATTGTCCCATCCAGCTCCAAGTCTCCTTCATCATGGATGGTCCCACCAGCTCCAAGTCTCCTTCATCGCAGTTGGTCCCATCCAGCTCCAAGTCTCCTTTGTTGCTGCTGGTGCCTCCCAGCTCTAAATCTCCTTCATCATGGATATTCCCGCCAACTCCAAGTCTCCTTCATTGCGGATGGTCCAGTCCAGCTCCAAGTCTCCTTCATCGCAGTTGGTCCCGTCCAGCTCCAAGTCTCCTTTGTTGCTGCTGGTCCCTCCCTGCTCCAAGTCTCCTTCATTGCAGATAGTCCCATCCAGGTCCAAGTCTCCTTCGTCGCTGCTGGTCCCACCCAACTCCAAGTCTCCTTCATTGTGGATATTCCTGCAAACTCCAAGTCTCCTTCATCACAGATTGTCCCATCCAGCTCCAAGTCTCCTTCATCGTGGATGGTCCTGCCAGCTCCAAGTCTCCTTTATCACAGATGGTCTCATCCAGCTCCAAGTCTCCTTTATCATGGATGGTCCCATCCAACTCCAAGTCTCCTTCGTCACTGCTGGTCCCACCCAGCTCCAAGTCTCCTTCATCGTGGATGGTCCCACCAGCACCAAGTCTTCTTCATCATGGATGGTCCCAATCAGCTCCAAGTCTCCTTCAACATGGATTTCCCTGCCCAGCTCCAAGTCTACATCGTGGATGGTCCTGTCCAGTTCCAAGTCTTCTTCATTGTGGATGGTCCCATCCAGCTCCAAGTCTCCTTTGTCACTGCTGTTCCCACTCAACTCCAAGTCTCCTTCATTATGGATATTCCTGCCAACTCCAAGTCTCCTTCATTGCAGATTGTCCCATCTAGCTCCAAGTCTATGTCACTGTGGATGGTCCCATCCAGCTACAAGTGTCCTTCATCACAGATGGTCCCATTTAGCTCCAAGTCTCCTTCATCATGGATGGTCTCATTCTAGCTCCAAGTCTCCTTCATCGCAAATGGTCACACCCAGCTCCAAGTCTCCTTCATCATGGATATTCACATCCAGCTACAAGTCTCCACCATGGATGGTCCCGTCCAACTACAAGTCTTCTTCATTGCAGATGGTCCCGTCCAGATCCAAGTGGATATTCCTGCCAACTCCAAGTCTCCTTCACCGTGGATGGTCCCATCCAGTTCCAAGTCTCCTTCATCGCAGATGGTCCAGTCCAGCTCCAAGTCTCCTTCATCATGGATAGTCCCATCCAGCTCCAAGTCTCCTTTGTCACTGCTGTTCCCACTCAACTCCAAGTCTCCTTCATTATGGATATTCCTGCCAACTCCAAGTCTCCTTCATTGCAGATTGTCCCATCCAGCTCCAAGTCTCCTTCATCGTGGATGGTCCCACCAGCTCCAAGTCTCCTTCATCGCAGTTGGTCCCATCCAGCTCCAAGTCTCCTTTGTTGCTGCTGGTGCCTCCCAGCTCTAAATCTCCTTCATCATGGATATTCCCGACAACTCCAAGTCTCCTTCATCGCGGATGGTCCAGTCCAGCTCCAAGTCTCCTTCATCGCAGTTGGTCCCGTCCAGCTCCAAGTCTCCTTTGTTGCTGCTGGTCCCTCCCTGCTCCAAGTCTTCTTCATCATGGATGGTCCCACCCAACTCCAAGTCTCCTTCATTGTGGATATTCCTGCAAACTCCAAGTCTCCTTCATCACAGATTGTCCCATCCAGCTCCAAGTCTCCTTCATTGTGGATGGTCCTGCCAGCTCCAAGTCTCCTTTATCACAGATGGTCTCATCCAGCTCCAAGTCTCCTTTATCATGGATGGTCCCATCCAACTCCAAGTCTCCTTCGTCACTGCTTGTCCCACCCAGCTCCAAGTCTCCTTCATTGTGGATGGTCCCACCAGCACCAAGTCTTCTTCATCATGGATGGTCCCAATCAGCTCCAAGTCTCCTTCAACATGGATTTCCCTGCCCAGCTCCAAGTCTCCATCGTGGATGGTCCTGTCCAGTTCCAAGTCTTCTTCATTGTGGATGGTCCCATCCAGCTCAAAGTCTTAGGGTGCGTTCACACTTGTAGTTCGGTTCATTTGGTTCATTTGGTCAAAAAAAAAAAACAACAAAAAAAAACCATTTAGTCCAGGTCCGATTAGCATTTAGATTTTATCACTGAACGAAAAGATACCGAACCTAAAGGCACAGGGATACCTTCACAACCTGATTGGTCTGATTTTATGACATATTGTCTATTTTGAGACAGAACTTGCCAAACATCCAAAACAATGCTGTGTGCTGAAATAAATGCACTTGTTGTGTGTGCGTAGCCTGCATATGATGGTATTTTGGCCAGCTGGGAACTCGTGAAGAGCTTATAAAATCTGTAAAAGAGTCAAAACAGTGGCGGGAATCCCTCCGTCACACACACAAACGATCTTCTGCCTGGAGATGTGCGTCTGATGCCTGTGATGGGCAAACCCGCGACTATGACAAGAAAAACCAATATGTGTGAGGATTCTGTCCTTTTTAGGGTCTCATCTTCCTGTTTTTGGTTCGTTCTCTGTGTCATCTCCTCAGCTCCTCCATCACCTCAGTCGGTCAGGCTTCTGCCCTGGGCCTTCATCCTGGCTCTGCTCTGGGTCATCCTCTGGTTCCTTCGTCTATTCCCTGTCCCAGTATCCTTAGTTCTTAGTTCTTAAGTTTGCCTTAGTTCTCATTTGTTGTTTGTTACTATGGTTTCTGAGTTTACATATAAACTAGGAAGTGCAAAAAAGTAAGAATTGTTAGATATAAACTCACAATTCTGAGAAAAACATCAGAATTGTGAGATAAATGTCGCAATTATCTTTTTATTTTTATTTTTTATTATGTGGTGGAAACAAGCTTCCATTATGTCATCTCTTTTTAAACTTTTAGACTTTTTAAGTTTATGAGACAAGTGCCACAGTGTGTTGTCTTGCATGTTGGCCATCATTCAAAGTAAAAAGTGTTGCTTGTGTAAAACGTATAAATAAATTTGAATGGACTTACTACAGAATCTTGAGGATCATAACAAATAGCACTAACGATGTTCTGTTGCTTGTCTTTGATTGGTACAGAAGGGAACTCTTCATTGTTCATGATGGGCGCTTGTGTTTCCAGCACTGAATTCCTCCAATAGATTGTGGATCAGAGTTTAACCTGTAGATGAAAAACAACATGAAATACAGGTAAACGTCACAAAATCACAACTACAATTACGAATCCCATCTGAGTGTAAAACACATGTTAAAATGAAAAATAATA
Source organism: Megalobrama amblycephala (assembly GCF_018812025.1). Lineage (NCBI taxonomy): Eukaryota > Metazoa > Chordata > Actinopteri > Cypriniformes > Xenocyprididae > Megalobrama > Megalobrama amblycephala. The sequence continues at coordinate 1,930,612 of NC_063058.1, forward strand.
AACAGAATTAACCCATCCTACAAACACCCATCTGATTAAGGGCCGCTGATCACAAACATGGTTGTGTCCCAGGAATGTGTGCCGAATTTCTTCCAATAGTGATGATTGATTCTTGAACTAATCATTCTTTTAAGCCAGTATCCAGTCGAGCTGGTTCACAGATTGAACTGAATCGAGAACTTCCATTAAGTAAACTGAATGAGAACTTAATTTGTTGAATTAATATCTGGTCCTTTACATGCAGTCTGTAAGTAATCACATCATTACCGAATGGCACAAGCTGATTGGCCTCTGCTGATCCTGCAGCCAATGAGATTGCTTGTTTATCATTTAAATATTCTAGTTCAGCGTTTGCTGTAGGCTAGTCCAGCAGTGCACTCCGAGTTCCTCTCTTAAAATAGTCAATGGTCTTTTTATTATTTCAAAACACTAAACAATGTTGAATGATCTGCATTATCAATGAATCAAACACGTTCAAAATCATGTTTGATGTTTTACAGTTGCGCATGATGCAAAAGAGTGAATAACTAAGCATATAAGCAAAGCTAGCTTGAAAATATGCATTCACACATGAAAGTTGAGACATATGCACTGTGACAGCAGGTTTAGAGGTTCAGAGTCTGCAAAGCAGATGTATGCAAATACATATGTGACACGTGCTGGCAAAATGAGTCTGAATGTGCATGGGCTAAATGCGAGCTAGAGGCAAAACAAGTGAAAAAATGCCAATTTTGGTCGAATTTGAGGTTTTCACAAAAATTAGCTCATTAAGCCCTCATCTAGTGATCCCAATGCTCCAAATATCAATTAAACATCTAAAAGTATCTTTATTTGTACGTTTTCTGAGAGGAGTACCTTTCCTTTGTCCATGAAAAATGCAGTTTTTCTCTGCTCGCTTCTGGACGACTGGCGCTTCCCTCAGCACAAGTTTGATATCATTTTAAAGCATAGCATTCCAACTTTGTAAATATTCATAGCGAATTTTCAATGGCATGTGATTTTCAAATTCATGCTGATGTAAATGTAATGATCTTACTCATGCTGACTGACAGATCCAAAGTGCTCGCACAAAGACACCTCAGACAGCGCACGATCCCGATATACACATATACACAGAATTACAGTATTTCAAAAAATGTGTTTTAGCGAGTATTCACGCAAACATTGGGCCCTATCATACACCCGGTGCAATGCGGCGCCAGGCTCATCACAAGTGTTTTTTGCTAGTTTCAACCCTTTGAGACCATGTGCCAGGCACGCTGACCATTTTATCCATCGTTAAACTAGCAAAAGAGGATTCAGACATGCCCTAAGTGCACTTGCGCCATGCGCTTTAGACCATGCCCTTAGATCATTAAAATAGGGCGCTCAATCTGTTATGTCTTAAGTGAACGTTTAGTTAACTGTTGGGGAAAAAAAAACATCTGATGTGTAACATTATATTTGGTACAGTAGGTCTTAATATATAGGCTGTCTGTTTCATTAATGTTAATCAAACAATTGTAGAATTATGGAAAAAAGGTTGAATATAGGCCTATATTTTCCTATAGATATTTGGTTTTGACTTGGTGTGTGTCAGATTTGGTGTTATTACCAGGGATTTAAGGTTGTTTTGGAACATTTATAAAACTTTAACTCGATTTTTCTCAAAATTGACTTTGCTAACTCTATTGACTTCAAACAGGTGTAGCTCAGTCATTCTTTGTCTGATTCCAACAAATCATACATTGAAGGTTTTTTGGAAAAAAAAACTCATTTTTGAAAATTTGCTCATTGCGACCCATTTTGCTAGCACGGGTCTCGTATGTTTTAGGGATGTGTCACGATTTTTGAATATTCGATTAGTTTATTTAATTATAGAATATTGAATAGGTTGTGCGATTGTCGTCCTTAAAAAAATCCGTCATGTTTTCAATGGCGACACGTTCATGTAACCAGAGGGTGGCGCACGCTGCCAATAACGCACCTAAAGAGCTGTCAATCAACTTCAAATCAACAGTAGAACACAGACTAGCGTGGCATATAACAGAGACGTTAAAATTAATGTTCACATGACACAAGTGCCGTCATTTAGGCTGTTCACAATGTTTGAAATGCGTTTAGGCAGCCTAAAATCAACATGGCTTGAGGTAGGCTTGCTGCGATAGTCGGTGTTGCCGGTGTTCAGGAAAAACACCGGTATCATCACTTGTCACCGCTCCTGAATTGGCGCTAATTTGAAAGTGAAAGTGAAATCCCCTCGGTCATTCATGGTGCGTGTCCACTGGCGGAGAGCGAGCGTTTTCAGCTAATTCCTATGGAAGCTCAACGTAAGAATTAATTGAAAACGCTTGCTCGGCTTTGCACCGTTATGAATGGCCGTGCAGATTTTACTTTCACTTATATATATGCATTACAATCATTATATGGCTTGAGTTAAGACAGCATATTCCCCAATGAATTAACAAGTTAACGAGAATTAACGAGTTTCAACCAGTATAAGAAAAAGTGCATATGTTAAAAAATTGCTTACTGTACCTTTAACATTGCCATATTCATTAATATGCTAAAACAACATGCAGCAAAATTCACTTGCCCTTTTTGATCGAGCTACTTTTGAAATTAAAGCATTGAGCCAAAGAGTAACTGTTTCAAGTCAATTTAACATGAAACAATCAATGTTTCAAGGACAAACCTGATTCAGTGGTGTAAAATGAATTGTTCAAATACAGTGAACAGCATCAAACATCTTGTTTAAACCCATTCTTTCCCATTATTCTCTCTAGCTTTAATGTGCCCAAGAACTATGAGCATAACTGTGGGCTTTTACATGATGTTTGATGTTTACGACCTGTGATTGTTGCTTGTAGCAATATTTATTATTTGTTTCTTTGTTTACGATCAAGTTTTTATCATTCAAATGAACTGTTTGACTTATCCCTTTGTAATCTTCTTCTAACAATGAAGTTTAACATGAAAACTTAGGAAAATCACAAAACACTGACCATCCTCAAAGCTCTGGATCTGCTTATTACTCTCTATAAATACATTAGGATGCTTGACTTGACTTTTCTGACTAAATGAATAAGAGTAATGCAATAATGTTAACAACAAGCTGATCGCCGTCTATAAAACATTATCATCCATTTTTTCCAACAGGGATTCTGCATTTCTGACAGTTACATTTTACATTCATGTTTAACTCGTGAATGTGTAAGGAGACTTTAAATCAGCAAGTATTAATCAAACAACTTCATCTTGTGAGAACTCTGGCATACATTAAAAGGGAGCGCTTATTATGAAAATAATGCACTTTAAAAGATTAAACTTCATTGCGAAATGAATGTAGTTTTCTGGATGTAAATTGCAATTAATTGAATATGTATTATAGTTTAAATTTATCAAATGCAATTAGTCCACTTAAGCAGGACTTAAAATACAGCTTATGTAATTTCATAATTTCACTTGTATTGTCTTTGAAATACGGTTAAAGTTTAGTGAATGTACTGACAAGCATTTACGGTAAACTAAAATATAATTTAATGTCATTTCTACTGAAATTTGTATGTCATGTATTTAAATACATTTTTAATAATAAAGTTGCAGTTTAGTCAATTTAAACACATTATAACTTTAAATGTAATAGCAAACAAACAGTTAAAATTATAATCAAGTAGTTCACATGTGCTTCAGTGTGTTAGTCAACACATCAAAACAAGTGTGCTTCTTTAGAGATCACTGAAACATGACCTAATTCATAATATCCTCTATAGAAATAGTGACCGCTTTGTGGAAAAGTATTAATGTTGCACTGTAGCATAAAACATCATATTAATGCAGCTCTAAAAAACTGTAAAACATTCAATTCATTCGTGTCAATCCTGTCATAGAGACAGAAAAGTGTTATTAAATGCCTTATTCAGCATTTAAACAAAATTCAGGATTTAACACAAGTGTTTAAACATGTCTGTGTCATAAAGCCACACATGGATATTGTCAAATGTCATGCCTTCACATTCGAGGAAAACATATTACAGCGAATATTATCAGCAACAGAATGAACAAAATAAAATAAACAACCGTAAAGAATTAACCTACCTGATGATGCTCGTCCTGTTATAAATCTAACTAAAGATACAAAATATCCACAACAATCCACCACAACGTTTGAAATTGTAAAGCCTATTATTTAAATTCTTGCCAAGTATTTCGGTGCTACTTTGTGCTACTTTATATGTGTAATAAGCGATACAAAAAAAAAGTCAAAATAGACAAAAGTTACAAAACTCATTTAGAAATTGGTAGTTTATAACGTGGAGCGTATTTCAGTGAGATTTGATTTTAATAGTACCTCAGACAAACAGAAGTCCCGTGACAGTCTACAGGTGAAGCGGGTCCGCGTGAGGAAACATCACTGTAGCGCGCGCTCTTCACGCGATTCTTAAAAAAGCGCGCGGGCGACAGCCTCCCTCCAGAGAGCGCGCGCCTCTCTTCACGCGCTCCTCTGTGACTATCTATCTATCTATCTATCTATCTATCTATCTATCTATCTATCTATCTATCTATCTATCTATCTATCTATCTATCTATCTCATCATTCAGATGAATGTGTCATTAATTTGAACTGTGTCATGTTTGGATGGCTGTTCTCTGGAGTGGCGGAATCCCTCAGGGATCTGACCCTGGATGAAACAGACCGTGGGAAGGACATCGCATCCCATGTTAGAGTTTGAAACAATCAACAAGTTTGTTTACATATTCTTAAAAAAAAAAGCTGTCAGGATGATAAATTTACAGTCCATGCAGAGGAGCATAAAATATCCTCATTATAATTACTTTTTTTATATATATATATATTTTTTTATTGTCACAAGGCCCACGAGAGGCAAAGTTCACGTTTCTTTGTTTTAAGCTTTACTTGATTCGATTATGGCTAATCAAATAACATGAGATTTGATGCCAAACTCAGATACAGACTGTAGTCTCCTCAGGGTTTATGGATATTTATGAGCACTTGATAAGCGAATGTTTTGGGGAACAGATCAAAATTTAGGATCAAAAGCCAAAATTATTTTATTCTGTAGTCTCTGCCACTTTCTGGCACGCGAAATTATTGCGGAACGAGAAAGGGCCAAAATGATTGGTAGAAAAACAGACGGTCTAATTAGAATATTACTATGATGAAGGCTCGACTCATGAATATTAATCAGAGTGATAATTAATTAATCATTAATGACTATATATCTAGTTATATCATTATATCGAAACCCTCTTTGGATTCAGAAAGTCTTTTTAAAGGGGTTTTTAAAAGAGAAATATATATTGTAGAGCAGCTGGTGTGTCAAAAGAACCGAATGGGTTTGGTGGTGTATTACTGTAGGCTCCAGCTAACGCCACTAGGTGGCAGTGTTTACTGACTGAAGAATCTCTTGCCAAAACAGGCAAATTCTGATCTCAGTTCTGATCCTTTTTTATCATGCGTAACATGCTCAGTGTGGATCAGTTAAGTCTTTTAAATGCAGGAGATGTTGATGGGTTTTTTTTTTTTTCTGTCACGTACACTCGTTTAAAAGTCTATGAGATTTAAAAGGCTTTAATTATTTAATCACAGTATAAATTGTGAAATATTACAATTTAAAATATGTTTTCTATGTGAATATATAATAAACTGTAATTTGCATCATTACTCCAGTCTTCAGTGTCACATGATCCTCCAGAAATCATTCTGATGATTTGCTGCTCAAGAAACATTTCTGATTATTAATAAATGTTTGATTATTATCAATGTTGTAAATGTATGATTATTATCAATGTTGTAAACAGCTGCTTCAGATTTGTGTGGAAACTGTGATAAATTTAATTTTTCAGGATTCTTTGATGAATAGAAAGTTCAAAAGAAAAAAAAGATGTTTTGTAACATTATAAATGTATTTACTGACATTATAGATGTATTTATTTGATCAGCTTAATACATCCTTTATGAATAAAAATATTTCAATCATGACAGCTCTCAGAATGAATTTAACCAGTCTATATTAATAAGTATGTAATGTAAATAGGTTTGGTCTTGGCAGACTAGATCTTCTACACTGCTGCTGCTGCTGCTGCTGCTGAATGAGTGAGGATACATCTAAAATGCACATGAATTGAATTCGGGCTGCTGCAAGGAAACATAGGGGGAACCCCTGAGCAGATCTTGGCAGGTGGTGCTGGGGAAGGTGGAGGGCTAACGAAATCCCACGGCACGCTGCAGTGAACTGATCCGATTCGAAGTCAGGAATAAATAGGTTACGTATAGAAAGAAGAAACAAAATGATTGGATAACCAATCGGCTTTAGGTGGACCAAAATTTTTCAAGAGTTTCATGACTGTATATACACTGATCAGACATAACATTATGAGCACTGACAGGTGAAGTGATTAACACTGATCATCTCTTCATCACGGCACCTGTTAGTGGGTGGATATATAAGGCAGCAAGTGAACATTTTGTCCTCAAAGTTGATGAGTTAGAAGCAGGAAAAATGGGCAAGCGTAAGGATTTGAGTGAGTTTGACAAGGGGCAAATTGTGATGGCTAGACAACTGGGTCAGAGCATCTCCAAAACTGCAGCTCTTGTGGGGTGTTCCCGGTCTGCAGTGGTCAGTATCTATCAAAAGTGCTCCAAGGAAGGAACAGTGGTGAACCGGCGACAGGGTCATGGGCGGCCGAGGCTTATTAAAGGCTGACCCGTGTGGTCCGATCCAACAGACGAGCTCCTGTAGTTCAGATTACTGCCATGCATGTGGATGTTACTTTGACATGTACCACCTACCCAAGCATTGTTGCAGGCCATGTACACCCTTTAATGGAAACGGTATTCCCTGGTGGCTGTGGACTCTTTCAGCAGGATAATGCTTCTGACATAAAGCAAAAATGGTTCTGGAATGGTTTGAGGAGCACAACAACGAGTTTGAGGTGTTGACTTGGTTGACTTGATTCCCCAATCGAGCATCTGTGGGATGTGCTGAACAAACAAGTACGATCCATGGAGCCCCCAGCTCACAACTTACAGGACTTAAAGGATCTGCTGCTAACATCTTGGTGCCAGATACAGACGTGGACAAAAATGTTGGTACCCTTGGTAAACATGATCAAAGATGACTATAAAAATAAATTTGCATTGTTTATCCTTTTGATCTTTAATTCATAAAATTAACAAAAATCTAACCTTTCATTGAAGGAAAAGAATTGAAAGTGGGGAAAAAATCACATTGTGAAATAAATGTTTTCCTCCAAAACACATTGGCCACAATTATTGGCACCCTTTTATTCAATACTTTTTGCAACCTCCTTTTGCCAAGATAACAGCTCTGAGTCTTCTCCTATAATGCCTGATGAGTTTGGAGAACACCTGACAAGATATCAGAGATCATTCCTCCATACAGAATCTCTCCAGATCCTTCAGATTCCAGCTCCATGTTGGTGCTTCTTCTCTTCAGTTCACCTCACTCATTTTCTTTAGGGTTCAGGTCAGAGGACTGAGATGGACATGGCAGAAGCTTCATTTTGTGCTCAGTGACACATTTTTGTGTTGATTTTGATGTTTGTTTTGTATCACTGTCCTGATGGAAGATCCAGCCACAGCCCATTATAAGATTTCTAGCAGAAGCGGTCAGGTTTTGATTTTTTATCTGTTGGTATTTGATAGAATCCATGATACCATGTATCTGAACAAGATGTCCAGGACCTCCAGCAGAAAAACAGGCCCACAACATTAAAGATCCAGCAGTATATTTAACCGTGGACATGGGGTACTTTTTATCCATGTGTGCACCAAACCCATCTGGTGGGTTTGCTGCCAAAAAAGCTCTTTTTTAGTTTCATCTGACCATAGAAGCTGGTCCCGTTTGAAGTTCCAGTCGTGTATATGCTGGAGATTGTTTCTGGATGAGAGCAAAGGATTTTTCTTGAAACCCTCCTGAACAAACATGTGGGGATGTAAATTGATCATTTTTTTAGTCTTTCTGAGACTCAAGACTCAACTAATCTCTGCAATTCTCCAGCTGTGACCCTTGGAGATAAGTGTACTATCAGAGAAGTAATAAAGATGTTTGCCGTCGTAATGATGACATCAGTGCAAACAAAGTAGTAACTGTTCTTTGCTCAGGCATGGTTAGCGCTCACACTGCATGTGAGCCCAACCAAACCGTGCCCTGGCCCACCTCTTCCAAGCAGGCCAGGGACAGCTAAACGAACCACGCCAGGGCATGGAACGGAGCGATCACACTTGTCAAACGAACTGGGCTTTGAGGGTCAAATGCACTCGGGCACGGTTCAGAGCGCCTAGTGTGAGTACACCCTTAGACACACACCCTCTTCCAGACAGATCTGTAACATCTTTAGTTGATTGGAACTTCTTAATTATTGCCCTGATAGTGGAAATGGGGATTTTCAATGCTTTAGCTATTTTCTTACAGCTACTTTCTATTTTGTGAAGCTCAACAATCTTTTGCTGCACATCAGAAATATATTCTTTGGTTTTTCTCATTGTGATGAATGATTGGCCTGTGTTTCCTCATGTTTATACTCCTGTGGAACAGGAAGTCATGGCTGGACAATTTCATGTTCATGATCACTCTGGTGTGCTAAAAAAATGTAAATATGAATAAAAATCTGAATATACTTCAGAGATATTTTATTCATAAAAAATTCTAGATTTTTGATAATTTTATGAATTAAAGATCAAAAGTATAAACAATGCAGATTTATTTTTACAGTTATATATATGAAGAGTTTCGTTGCAAAACGAGATAACTCCGTTTTTAACATTTTTGTCAAAACATGTTTATTATTATGTTATCATGTTATTATTTTGTTTTATGGTGCTACTTAGCTGTATTTTTTAAGTTATGAAGGTTTAAATCAAAACAAACCAACTGCAGTTGAATTGATATTAATTGGAATGCACAACCAAAAAACAAGATTTTTGAAAAAAAAAAAAAAAGTTATCTCTTTTTGCAACGAAACTCTTCATATACAGTTATATATATATATATATATATATATATATATATATATATACAGTAATGCAACAATGAAACAGCCCGTGACTCTAGTGTGACTGTGAGTATAAATGGAGCACCTGGAGCACACGTCAACAGCATTTTGTCTGAAAGTAACCCGGCCGAGTAAACCGAAGCATGGCAGCGAGACGCAATGCCTTGTTCCCCTTCTCTGGGAACCATGGTTAAATGCATAATCTGAGACGTTCCCTTTCAAATGGGAACTGCACAGTGCATCAAAGGCACTTTGGGGAACAAAATACCCACTCCGCCTTGCTGAGGGAATAACTACCTAAATGGGGATGACATGAAACAAGAAGTCTAAATGGAAAAAAAATACGGGAAGCCAATTCCTTCACCATGTCAGCACACTGTCAGTGACACTCTTCCTTAAGGCCAAAACCCTACCTCAATCCCAAAAGCAGAGCAGAGCTCAGGTCTGTTAATACCAAAACAGAAAGATAAGTATCACCTTCAAGGGAATACAGGCAAGGAAAACAAGTTCCATCACCTTCTCACTATATGGGGGGGATCTGGTTCAACCCCTAACGGACTCAGGAGAGATGAGAGACAGAAAACTCCAAGTCAGTGTCTCTGCCTGAGAAGAAATAAGGTAAACCTTATTCTGAATTCAATAAATACATCAAGAGATTATTAACTGATTATTAACTGATATCAGCTATGCAAAATCTAATGCAAATTACATAATCATATACTGACAATATACACTAATGCCAAGGTCTCTAGAAAGAGGTTTGGTTAGTGATATTTACGTCTGCCTGATTGTGCTGAATCCGAGGGTGACGTCTTCCACTTGTTGAGCTGGGAAGCGTTGCAGTGGGAAGAAAGGAGTTGGGTTCCGTTTCACAGCCTTGAACAAAAGGAATTTGAAAGTTGAATTTCTGAAGCACAGAGAAGGTCCTTTTCCTGGAACCATGCAGAAGAAGAAAGCCTTGAATTTAAAAGTTCTGATGTCTGTGAAAACAATCCTTATTCTCTGGAACATGCAGACGGAAGGATCTTTAGATTCTGATGTCAACTGGGGATCCAGGCAATCTGGAGGACGACAAGATGTGGAGGATCTCTGATGAGAGGATTTTGAAGTTGGTGCAGAAGATATTTTGAAAATGGGGGTGTTGTCTCCGTTTCAGTTTTCTGACTCCCCAAATTCACTTCTTGCAGAACTTCCTTGTGTCTCTCTTTAAAGCTTCAGAGTCTTGAGAGAGCAACTTTGCAACTTTTATATAGTTGGACTTAGCTTTGCACATCTTGGGACCATAACCTTGAACCAGGACTGGAACAGGAACTGGAGTCTGGAACCAGAAACGGGAAAACTGCAGCAACCCAGAAACTGGAACAACTCTCTGTCTCAGAGACAAGTCTTTTAATCTCTAATGAAATGAATTTGCATTTCATTAGAGCCTTTCAGATCCAGTGTTTTGATTAGCTGATACTGTCAGAGGTGGCCACTGGATGGCTTCTCTCTTGCATGAGGTTCATTTGCATAGCTTAAAGTTCATGCTTAGAACAATGTCTTTAAGGTTTTTCCTACGCATAATTCACTTCCCAAACCAATTTCAGATTAACCTAAGCGTTGTGCTGAAAACATAAAGTCAAAACATCATTGGGCTATGTTGAACTACCTTAACAGGTAACACCAGAGGGATTGTCATGGGCATGCAAAATGAAAAAGAAAAATTGTCTGGACAATTGAGACTGGTTGGTAAAATGTTAACAGGAGTTTGACAACTGATGAATCCTTCTTTGGCTGAAGGTGAAGCTTGGCAAAGTACAGGCAGGGATGGGCAAAAATACATCAAAATGTATTTTAAAATAAAATACAAAATACCTTAATTTTAAATGTATCAAAATAAACTACTGTATTTTTGTATTTTGAAAATACTACAAAATACTTTTACAAGGGAGCATGAAATTTCTTTCGCAAACCTTCCATCATTTGGCCCATTTGATCTATCCCTTCCACCATTAACATTGACTTGATTAAGTACACAATGTTTGATAGCAACAGCTTTTCTTTGCCCGAATCATGCAATAAATCTGACATATGCAACCAGTTAAAGGCACAAATATGTAGGATTTTTAGATTAAAATATTCAAAAACCACTAAAACAATGGTATATTTTTTGTTGACTTGTGTACTTACATTATCCCAAATGTATGAAATATGAAAGAAATAAGCAATTTTAACCAGGACACACACTGTGTCCATGTGTCACCTATCAATGACATCATTACCCTTGATTTCCCATTTTATTTTGTCGAAAAACCATGGAAACATCAAAGACACTTTAGTACTGTATATTATGAGTTTTATTAGACAGGGAATCAACTGTTTGGATACATTCATCGACAGAAAACTCATCATGTTATATCGTTTAACACATTAAGGGCCAGATTTACTAAAGGGGCAAATTATCGTGAGAGCACAATTCCACAATGTGTTGATGGGAGTGGCAAGTTTTGCACGTGATCATTTACATAATGACTAACGCAATCTACCAAGAGCAAATTAGTGTTGGGTCGCAAATAAACAGAGCTGAATCCTGATGCTGATGCTCTCATCAGATGCGGGTCGACACAGGCGCAACTTAACATGTAATCTGACAAACATAGGCCAACATAGCTTGGCAAACGATATGTACGGATAAGGTCTTACTCTGGCATTTCAAAGAAATGAATAATCCTTCTACCACATGCTCTCTGTTCTCTGCGGTGCCTCCTCCTAACAGCAACAGTTGCAGCCATGTCACAAAATGGGTTCAGACATGCTTTTTAGGGCGTTAAATAATGGTGTAAATACCAGTAAATTGACGAGCGCAAACATTAGTAAATCACATTGTGTGATTGATTTAAATACTCTCCTCCCATAAGTTTTGCATCTGAAAGGGAAACTCCTAAAAATGCATATGCAATAAGGTCAGCTGCAAACACAACTCAGTCCACGTGTTTTCAGTGCTAATTTTATACTGCATGTCTTTAGTAAATCCCGACAGTAGTTTTTTAATGGCAAAAGAGGGTTTGCGCTGGCACAAGCTGTTAGTAAATCTGGCTTTTTGTTTGAATCTCGTTTTCTTGATTTATCGCGAGTACCATGTTTTACCATGACTAATATCAATCTAGCTTACTGCAGTGTGCAACAAGTGTCTCATAGCAGCACTATACCAACTTTCAACACACAAATGTATCTAATATGATAAGCAGCGCTGTTTTACCCTACGTGAACATGACCGGAAGAAGCGAAAGCGGCGACTGTGGCATAATAAAAGATCCGCTGCTGTCGAGCCGTGTGTCGCGCTCGCAATCACTCCAGCGGCCTTGTTCAGCTCTCACAGCATTCGGTCCTGCTCTGCTTCATACTACAGTAACGTTAATAATCTCTCCATGAACATGATTTCTGCCTGAGTCCTGTCCCGATTCTTTTCCACCGGCTGCAGACGTGAAGACAATACATCCCACGATTCCGTGAAATCAAGGTGTCATCGAGCTTCGCCTTTGTTTTGAATTAGCGATCTTTAGATCAAAAATTGACATATTGTGGCTTTAACAGATCAAATATTCACATATCACTGTGATCTCCCAGATGAAGGTTAATTTTAAAGTAACCAACAGTATAATGTTTGCAAATGACTCTAATGATTATATCCTAATTTAGTTACTTTGTGTTTGGTAATGAAGGGCCTACTTTGCATCAGCAACACTAACTCAATGACAAACAAGTCATTCATAAGAAGACAACTGACGGCACCTGTATTCATAGCAACTAGTTTTTAAACAATTAATCATTTGATTGTTAATCATAAATGTAGGGGGCTGTTGCTCGGTAATGTTTTCAAGAACATTATGTAAATTGGTATACTATTTAGCCTAGGCTACCAAAATGAACACCAAATCTTAACATGAACTGTTAAAAAATAAAGCAATTCATGCTAAAAATTGATGGAAAGCTGGCAGCCTGCACGTTTCTTGACCACCTTCTTCCATATGGATCAGTTTTCTGTTCTGATCGCAAGTCTCTGCAAACTATTGAGTAGGCACCAATCAGAGGCCGCAATTTTATGATGTCATCATGTAGACTTCTTACAAAGTATTTTACAGTATTTTAAAAATACAAAAATACAAAACACTAAAGTATTTTGATACAAAATACAAAGCCATTTTCATCAACCCTATCAAATACAAATTACAAAATACTATTTTGTATTTGAAATACGTATCATAAATACTGCCCATCCCTGAGTACAGGGACTGAGTGTCTGCTAACTCTGATGACCCTGTTCAGTTATGGGCTACCTCCCTTTCCCTTGTTGTTCTCCACTGAGATGTTAGGTGGAGGAAGAGATGGAGATAGAGATGTGCTCCTCTGACTTGGGGTCTTTGATGGCTTCAAGGAGTATGTCTCGGGATTCTGCTAATTCCTCATCATCCTTTATTTTAATCTCTCTAGTTCAGGGGTGGGCAAACTCGGTCCAGGAGGGCCACTGTCCCTGCAGAGTTTTGCTCAAACCCTAATCAAACACTCCTGAACTAGCTAATCAAGGTCTTCAGGATTACACACAGGTGAGTTTTATCAGGGTTGGAGCTAAACTCTGCAGGGACAGCGGCCCTCGAGGACCGAGTTTGCCCACCCCGCTCTCAGAGTGATTTCTGTCCTTACTCTCCCTAGCAGAGGCAGGGACCTGGGTGCTCTGCTGGAGATCAAAGGACATTGATTGGGAGGCAAACCTGTTATTGCTGGTATGAGCAAACATATTCTGGTGAAGTTCTGACACTTCTTCAAGCTGAAGGGGAGTCTTATTGTCATGCCTGGGTTCAAGCACAGAAGCAAATGGCTTTCTGCCTTTCCTGTCTGTGCCTACATTCCCATTGTCCCAAGCTCGCATGGCAAGCTACCTCAATTCACCTGCAGACATGCAGCCAGTGTCTACAAGGAGTGTGAGTGCTTTTCTCACTGTGGGATAAAGGTTACTCACAAACAAACTCTTAAACATGACATTCTCCTCTGCCCTAGGGTCATCCCTACCAGCCAGCAAATATATCTTCCTTAAACTCTCATAGTACTCTCTAGGAGACTCGTGGTGGCCTTGCTAAAGTTACTTCTATTGTTTATCTTTCAGTGCATTGACTTGTGTTGATAAAACAGAAGGCTCATTTCAATCTAAGTTAGCCTCACACGGGACACCACAAATGTAGTTATTTATGGTCTTAAATATTAATAATATTATTTTTTTTAACTAATATTGAGTTTTTGGCCACACATCACCTAAGGTGAGTGTGAGAGCGTCAGATGATTCCTTTCAATATTTCGGGGCACCAGCCAAGGAATCTCACCTTGACAATAAAGAGCAATCATGGAAGATTGTTGACTGAATTACAATTATATAAATGGCAGGAAGTTCGTCATCTGACCAATCTGACAGATTTGTGAGATATTGTGAACTTGTAAAGCCTCTTACTGTATTATCAACACAAGGAAGACACACGTGTAATAAAATGATTTCATTAACAAAAGGATATACAAGGATAACAACTACTAAATGGATCATGTGCAAGTGAATGAGTAGGATGTTACTATGACATTTACAAGTTACTCTGATGGAAAGATAAACTGTAGTTTCCCTAGAAGAAATAAGGTAAAACCTTCAACTAATAAATCAAGAAACTATTTTGTTATCAACTGATATCAGTTATGCAAAATCTAATGCAAATTAGATAATCATATACTGACAATATACACTAATGCCAAGGTCTCTGGAAAGAGGTTTGGTTAGTGGTATTTACGTCTGCTGGTTGTGCTGAATCCGACAGTGACGTTTTCCACTTGTTGAGCTGGGAAGCGTTGCAGTGGGAAGAAAGGAGTTGGATTCCATTTCACAGCGTTGAAGAACATCCTTGTTTCACATTTTTTTAATGAGGATAAAACATTGATGTGTATGTTATATATATATATATTGAATCTCTTTTATCTTTTTCACTGCTGTGCTGGTTTAATTCTCTAAATGTGAGAAATAGGAATTGTATTGAGAGGATTGTAAATCAGGGAAATAAAATAATGGGGAGGAAGCAGATGGCTATGGACGAGTTATATCATAGACGATAGATAGATAGATGGTTCACAACCTATGTATCATGAGTTTCATCTCCTCCCTTCTGGCATTTGGTATAGAACTCCTATTACTAAAATAAATGGGTTTGGACCTTCATTTATCCCCTCAGCTGTAACTCTCTGTCTCAGAGACAAGACTTTTAATCTCTAATGAAATGCAAATTGGCACCTTTCAGATCCAGTGTTTTGATTGGCTGATGCTGTTGGAAGTGTCCACTGGACTGCATGAGGTTCATTTGCATAGATTAAAGTTCTTGTTTAGAACATGTTTAGAAGGTTTTTCCTATGCATAATTCACTTTCCAAACCAATTTCAGATTAACCTTGTGTTGAAAACATAAAGTCCAAACATCATTGGGTTATGCTGAACTACCTATGCATTAATGCACACCTTAATAGGCAAGTTTGTATATTTTGCATGTACATGTATATACAGTTCTGATAATAGAAATGGAGATTTGCTCCATTTTGTCCACTGTGTGTCCATTTTTATATAGAAAATACATCTTTTGTGGCTTCAAGCCTGGTGGGTGGAGTCAGTTCACACTTCAGGTAAGGACTGATGGACTGGGGTGAACAATGGGAAGAATGGTGATAGGAATAGTCTGCTCAATAACATGCAAATGTCATCATTCTTCTTTTGCACAAATAGTCAGGGTGATTGTCTTTGCAGGCTTACCTCCTAGCCCATCTATTTCCTTGTTTGTGGAACATGTCTTGAAGGTGTGAGTTCTAGAGTCCTGTGCTTTTCATTATGGCAGATGAAAGGGACTATTGATGTAATGGGGGAGCCTGCCGTAATGTCTGCCTGTTGATCACTACAAATTCACACACTTTTGATGTCGATTGAGTGTAGCATTGTACTTTTTTGCTCTTTTTACATACATCAATGTTAAAATTTCATCATAAACAGAGCTGTACAGTGCAGTCGCATGCATTTGAGTCAGAGCGCTCATGCAACATGAGTGCATGTTGTGCTTGTTCGCATTGTAGTGCGTTGTTAATGATGACACAGGTTACAGTTAATGATTATATTTCATTTTAGAAAAGCACAAAGCAAAGAATGACACAGCATATTCGCCTCCATCATTCTCCCCATGAATGCAAGCAGAGAAACCCCAAACACGACCATAACATTTCAAGCTGAAGTATTTACGGGCCGTTGCTTGCTTTTGTCAATCTCATGGGGCATCTAGTGTTGAAATGACTTCCTTTTGCGATCTGACGTGGCTTCGTATCATTTTGAGGCAGAAACAAGATTATAGCCTAGTTCTGTGCGGGGTGATAAAGGCTATGTCATTTGCGAACATTAATGTCATGTATGTCAGCTTCATGCCTGTTTAAGTAATGAACTGCCCTACATGTTATTTTCAGAGATGGTAACAAATGTTTTAATACTTGTGCTACATTGGTGTGGCCTGTGCAAAAACCTCAGTAGCACCAGCGCTATATTGCTTATCATTGCTGTAATATTTTAAAATGGTGCATCACCGTCACTATGATTCACGTTCACAACAGCACAGTGAACATCAGAGTTACTCTGCGATCAGGGCTCTGCACCTGGTCATAAGTGTGCTTGTGCTTTATCGTGCCCCCATCCATTTGCATAGTTCTCTCGAGTATCTCTTCGCTAAGGTATCGAGCGACGACGCTCATGTCGTTATCATTTTGCAAAGGTTTGCATAAACTATGCTAGCATTTGCTGGCTTCAATAGCTATCTTAGGTTTAATTAGCTAGTAGAGCATTATCAAGTAAAAGCGTTCTTATCACTCTGTAAGAGTATTGTACAATGACGCTTATCCATCTTCGTCTTTGTTCTATGTATTTTGAGTATTTCATGATGATCTGGTTTTCATTTTTGGGGTTCTCTCAGCAGATTCTGACACCTTCTCATTCTTTTCGGACTGGTGCTGCTTTGAACTCAGCCGAACGTGGGTTTTCAGCCTCCTCTATCAAAGTGCTCTGTACTTGGTCAAGCCTCAGTATTCAAACTCCCAACAAGATCTGACTCTAAAATGAACTCAAACGCCCAGCAGGCACAGTCAAGTAATAATCAGGGTATATTTCTTCTTGCGAGCTACTGGTGGTGGTTTCATTCTGTTTTCCTATGATATCGACTGGCTTCAGTCTCCACAAATGCTTGTCTTCTTTGCATAAATAACACGGCCTACCGCAGCCCTTCGCATTACATGGTTGATCGGTGCCCCGTGCTTACACAGCCTAACATGGCCATCAGGCAAGACTGACAACTATCCTTTTACGTAACCCAGCATATTTTGACCCTTCACATATTTGGCCATTCATGGCCTTTCATCATTTTATTTACATAATTGGCATATCGTGGCCCTTCGCATAGTACGGCCTGTCTATTTATTTGTTTTCGCTACATTTCACTGTGGATTCTTTGGTAAATCGATCGCATTTCGGCGTAGGCTTAGCAAACTTTTATGATATGGACTCGGCAGTAATGCAACAACATGTCAGTAACTGTGTTCATTCTAATGCCTGATCTGATATTAATGATTCATGTACAGTCAGATGATCTTTGTCTGTGTGTCAGTAAATCAAACCAGTGACTAAACGCTCAACTTCACCTTGTTTCTCTTAGTAGGATGAAAACAATCTGTTATTAGATTAAATGATATATTGAAAGCAATCAAAGAATGCTCCCTTTGCAATCGCTGGAGCTGTCAATCAAACAGTGTGAATTTATCAGTGTCTGAGTTCTGGACAAATTTGTGCCAAAACTCCCGTTTTATTCAACGAATCTCTTAGTTACATCACGTTTGCACTGTTATTTATGATGAAAGCGTTCGTTACTGTGCAGAAATTGAGTTGTGATGATGAGATTATGGCTATTTCATAGGCAAAGATGCCAAAAACACATCTCAGATGTGATCTGCATGTGCCAAGCAAACATCCAGCAAGAAATGAAGTTAGTACAGTGTGCATTCATTCCTGTTCAAGAGTTTAGTTTAGTTTCTCAATCACTGTCATTATGTGACGGTGATTATGATACCACTGGCATCATCTCCTCCTGTGCTGCCGTACAGTCAGGGGTTAGTGGCATACAAAGACAATACAGCAAAACTCAATGGTAGTCTGTCTCCAGAGGAAGAACATTAATGACTGGAGAAACGGTCTTCTTGTGGTTTGGGACACTTTACTTGACAATATAAAAGGCCTTTTCTCTTTGAAAAACATGTATAATCCACCAGGGGTCAGCAGAGTACTAGTAGATTTTATACAACAGGCTTTTCTTCAGTAAACTAAATCATGTATTAAAAATGAGATGTTAGGCATTATAGGGTTAAATTTGAAACAGATGATGCCACAATAATAAGTCACTGTGGGAGAAACATGTTAAAATCTCTATCAAAGATTTGATAAACATTACAAACTAGTTCTTCTTCACAAGCGCTCACAACCTAGAGGCTTACAACCTAGGTTTTGTACACAGCCTAAGAAGACAAATTAATTATGTTTATTTGTGGTGCTGTACTTTGTAAAAGCATAACTGTACAGTTAATTTTCCATTGTTTTCACACACTGAGGGATGAGTCCAAGCTTATTCAACAAATACTGTTGATGAATATATATATATACAGTATATATTATACAGCAATACACTGCTGCACAAATAGCATATATCAATAACCCATAGCAGATCTACACAGGTGGAGCTGGGGAACTTGGAGGGTTTTAGAGGAACTCTCTAGCACACTGCAAACTGCTGTAGTGAATGTAACCCGCCATTTAAATGTGTGCGCAGCTCATTGGCTGCAGATGTGACATCAACCAATCAGCTTGTGCCAGTAGTTAAAGGATTAGTTCACTTTCAAATGAAAATTTCCTGATAATTTACTCACCCCCATGTCATCCAAGATGTTCATGTCTTTCTTTCTTCAGTCAAAAAGAAATGAAGGTTTTTGATGAAAACATCCAGGATTTTTCTCCATATAGTGGACTTCACTGGACTCCAAACGGTTGAAGGTCAAAATTACAGTTTCAGTGCAGCTTCAAAGAGCTTTAAATGATACCAGATGAGGAATAAGGGTCTTATCTAGAGAAACCATCAGTAATTTTCGAAAAAAAAAAAAAAAAAAAAATGTATACATTTTAACCATAAATGCTCATCTTGAACTAGCTCTCTTCTTCTTCTTCTCTATTAGAATTCCAGCAGTGTAGACACTGATAAGTGTATTACTGCCCTCCTCAGGTCAAAGTTTGAACTAAATTGTCATATACAACATGCTAGTGCAAGTTTGGAGGCCATTGAAGTCCACTATATGGAGAAAAATCCTGGAATGTTTTCATCAAAAACCTTAATTTCTTTTTGACTGAAGAGAGAAGGACATGAACATCTTGGATGACATGGGGGTGAGTTGAGATTGTGTTGAAAGCCAATGATCACTGTGAGCTGCTCCAGAGGAGAATGATGAAATGATAAAGTTGAGCTGATAATAAAGATCAGATTTAGAAGCAGATTTAGTTTTGCATGTGCACTTCTCAGCAGTCTAATTGATGCTTCCCCATTAGAGAGAAAACACAGGTGCATCCTATACAGAAGTCTTGTGTGCTGAACCACCTGACATACTTACATGACTTCTCTAGCACAGTTTCAAACAATGCTGCACTGACCTTATTATTTCTCTGTTCCTTTGTTTTGCATGCTTGTTATTTGCATTTGATGTGTATTGTTACTGACTGTTATTAGATGCATTAAAAAGTTATTAAAGTGTTTGAATAAACCATCAATTCTTCTACATACTTTAGTAATGTTTATTAGGAAGAATTATCAATAACACCACACTTCACACAGAGCCCATGTCTTCATCCATCAGTGCTTGCAGAGCACATTGCTCCTTTTGTAGGAGTGAAGGCAGATGAAGATGGATGATTAAAAAAAGAGAAGCACCCTCCTGTGGCCTGTTTGATTGTGATTTGTATTTATCAGTTTTGTTTCTTTTGTGGGTGGTTGTGGTGGTGGCTGATTAATCCGCAAAGAAATTGCGGCATATAATATCTCGGACTACACTTCCATCCTGGAAATCTGCAGGGAGGATGGGGTCTTCCTCTGGGTCTTGTATTTGTTGGGCAGGGTGTTTTCTTATTGAATGTTACATAGTTTCATGGAAAATTAACTGAGATATAGTTTAATGGCCATAGTTCAGAGGTGTTTATTCCTCTATACGTTTAGCTCCACCTGCCTGGAAGTGTTCATTGATCCTAATGACCTTGATTAGCTGCTTCAGGAGTGTTTAATTAGGGCTGGAGGACCTGGGTGGAAAGATAGGACACCCCCTACCATAGTGCTTTCTTTTGATATTGAAGCATTGAAAAATAGATTACATAAAGAGTTTAATGATTCTATAATCATAGTTAGAATATTTTGTGTTGAGTTTTTTTTAAAGTGATATATACAGTATATATATTGTGTTTATTACATTAACATTCTGGAATGTGACTGTATGTATGACAACTGAATTGACTTGTTCTGAAGTAACATCATGTTTTCTGTTTTCAGAGAACCCAAAGGAAAAGAGGCAGTAGTTTCTGATGCAATCCAGATGTTTAAAACCTCAGCCGTCGGACCACCTGATAGACTATAGTTATAATGACATCAGACTTCTGAAGCTAATTTATTTTTAAAGGTTGTAATGCTTTTGTCCTATTTTCTTATTTCTTTTCTTTTTTAAAAGAATATTTTTATTATTATTATTATTATTATTATTTTGTCATTGATTGTTAAACTGTTAAATGAAATCAATTGACTCCAGCTTCTGTAAAGGTGTCGTTTATATTTGAAAAAGGTTTTCCCCAAACTCTGAAATGGTCAGGAATTTGTTCACACCATTGAAGTGTAGATGAAATATTAATGTTGTTTCAACATTAACTTGGTACATCAGATGGAAACACTGTTTTATGTTGTCATTACATTTCAGTTGAATCAATATTGATTCAGCATCTGTATTATTCAGCATTGGTATTCAGCATGTTGAATTATTCTTTCAATATTTAATATTGTTTCAATATTAAATGTGGATACAAATATGATACTGAACCAACATCACTTCATAATGTTGATTCAGTGATATTATCATTGATTTTTTCATTATCATTGAACATTGCTTCAACATTAACAGAGGGTGCAAGAGTGATACTGAAGCAACATCACATGTTACAGTGATGTGTCAAAGCACTTAGTGTTAACACATCAACACTTGAAATATTTACATGCTATCTGGGTCTGTTCAGTGTGTATAACTAATGTGAGTGAGGAATAACAGTGATAGGTGAGCTGCATTAGAGATGGCTATAGCCTATGATTGAATTAGTTTAGAGTTCAGCTAACTGACTGACTGCACACACTTCAGTAAATTATTCCATCAGGATTTTCTCAATAGCTAATGAATAACAATTCACTGCCTCTATTTAAAATCCACAGCACAGTTTTTCATCAGATAAGAGTTCGTGTACGGCTGCTGAGTGCAGGACGATAAGAGGACTGTTGGGTTTAACCGCAGTATCAAACTGTGCCATGGCTGTTGGGCTGCATTAAAATATTTCACCACACATTAAGACACATTTGCACACTGTCTTTATTGAATATATCTGATTATAGCATTTAAGCATACATGTTGATCTAGTAACAGTGAAGCAGTGAAGTGGACAAAGATGTCAAGAGATTTAAATGCTTTAGAGATGGCAATAACAGAAAGCATAAAGTCATGATCTACAGTATGAAGAATTGACATCAGAAAAAGATATACAGTATATGCGAACTGATCCATGTCTAGCTTTTATAGGCTATCGGTTACAACCATGTAGTGGTATTTTGCGATTTGGGAAAATTAGAATATTGTAATATTTTTTCAGCATTTCCTGTAGCTTTGCAATTGTTAATGAATCCACTCTGCCATTGTTATTAGGTCCATAGTAACCCTTCTCAATGACCTCACCGTTCTTTACACACCAGGTGGCTCTCCAGTAATACTTTGAGACAGTAACTCTTATTTTTTGGAATTTGCATGTTGATATCAGGAACTACACCAGTCACCACATAAGCCACACAAGCCTTGTCACAGCCTTCCAGATCTTTAATAACAGCCTTCTCATGTGTCTTCCATGCACCCTGATTGAACGTTGAGTTCTGTGGAGCGGCGTTGGTCAGGTGGCCAGCATGGAGAGATGATTGTTCATGTGCTGCACCGGGTAGAGATGACCTCTGTCATAGTCAGAGCCCACGTAGTCACTATTCACAGCCTGATTATCACCAGTACCTTCAGGACTCATACATGGATAAGCATTATTTCCTAGATCCAGCTGAAGGACATGAGAGAAAAATGTAAAAAAGCAAACAACAACTCAGACTGTCTCATTCATTATTAAAATTTATTATTATTGACATTTCAAATATGTGTAGGCCTACTATAATAATGAACAGTTACCTGAGGTTCGATGTACCAAGCATCACACCTCCCAACATTCTGGTGCCCCTCAAACAGATACGCTGAGTAGATGGGGATCCTCCATTCTGTGCTGTACAAAGTTGCATAAAGATACATTTTCTGACGATTGCCAACTGAAACACACTGACAGATGTGCTGGACTTGCTTGACTGAGTCGTCTGCCGGTAGTGTGATCTGAGGAGGGCCATTATTCAAAAAGAACCAACTGCATTTATTAAAATCCTTCCCGAAAAACCTCACTCAGAGAGAGGTAAGGCAACAGAAGAAACACCAGAAGCTTCATGATGTGAGAGCAGACACTGAATCTGTGAGTTTCTCTGGGTCAGAAGAGAGCGAGAGAGTAGAGAATATAGATGTACTCTGTCTTTTATAGAGTTTAAGACACAAGAGGAGGGAATAGAGTCACACATTTGTATTACAGAAAGGCTTCACTAACAAAATAAGTGTTTGAAATACAGCTGAAGTTGTTAACAGGGCTTGTTTTTCACACTAAAATGCATGAACTGTATCTGAACCATGTTCAGCAGCTCGTTTTCACACCTGCATACACGACTTCTGTCACATGATCATCTTATCTCCTTCTCAGTATAATGCTACAGCTAAAGTTTACAGTTTAAAGTTTCCTTTTTATTTGTTTGTGCATTATGACTTTTGACCTAGAAAAAGTCTTGTATACTTCTGTACATGACAATGGACTGTAAATGATCACATGATTATTGAAAAGATTTATTTTCAAAGATTTTTCTGTGTGTCTAAGTGTCAAAAATGGACTGTAAATCAATTTTAAATACATTTAGCATATTTTCAGCTAATTAGTCTATGTATGGGCAGTCAAATTTTATTATTTCAGAATCAAGTTTTAGTTTCAACAATTACAAAGTGCATCTATCTTTAAAAAGCATATAATGAATGAAAGAAAACTGAACACTAAATCATAACTACATGAGTGAGTGATCCACCAGTGAAAAGTAAAACAGTGTTTTCTAGAAACTCTCATGTGAGTGACATCGTTCAAACAGATTTGATTAAAATACTATTCATTGAGCATAAAACACATTCACACTTAATCTAATCTAATAAAATAACAAAATGACATTACTGTATATCATGATCTGTTAATAATGACATTCCAGTTTCAGTCATTTAAATACATTAGTTATTTTTCTCTTATGTCTTGGCACAAATATAAAGTCAGTGTTAGTGACAGAGTTCAATGACAGTTAATGTGTGAATGGGGTGAGTTTGGTGTTGCATTTTCAACCACATCCTTTTCTCACCTAATTAGAGGACAAAACACTTTAACGTTATTTTCTCTTTAATATTGGCCCCAAAGATGCAAATATAATGCATTTACTGCTATTTCACTAAAATCAAATGCCACAGGACTTGAAAAACCTCTGGCACAGACACACTTCATATAAAACACGCATATCAGCACATCTGGAAGGAAATGACATGAATACAGTGTAAATGAGGTAGAATTTGCAGGCCTAACTCTTGAGATTCACACCCCTGGTATTGAATATGGTGTCACATGAGATATATATATATATATATATATATATATATATATATATATATATATATATATTGCTGAATGAGTAAGGATACATCTAAACCCCTGAGCAGATCATGGCAGGTGGTGCTGGGGAAGGTGGAGGGCTAACAAAATCCCATGGCACGCTGCAGTGAACCGATCCGAAGTCAGGAATAAATAGGTTACATATAGAAAAAACAAACAAAATGACTGGATGGCCAGTCGGCTTTGGGTGAACCAAGAAGAGTTTCATGACTGAACTATATATTCATGTCTTTCAAAAACCTGTTTGACTGACCTCAAACATTTGGACGGTAGTGTAGGTTAAAGCATCTGTAAAGCATTGAAGTACGCTTTCATCTGCAGTACAGGAAAACACATCATACTGTTGTTTCATAATGTTTTTATTCATATAAAATAAGCTACAACTTTTAATTAGTGATGCGCATTATATTATGCAAGAATTAGCATAGACTCTGAATTAATATCGAATAACATATGTACATTATATAATTCTGTTACATCTAGGTATAAACATAGCATATTACCTTCATATTACATTAATTTCAGATCAGTTTTTACAAATGTGTTTGACAATAAAGTGTTTGTTTGTATCCTCCTGCAGATCAGCGTTTGGAGTAGATCACATCTGTATGAAGAAACACAAGCTATCAGTTAGACATCAGAGAAGACCTGCTCCTCACTCACACATCAACAGCACACTGACCTCTGTGCTGATCCGGATGCACATTTTCATAGATGGGATATAAGAGGTTTTCCTGTTCACTGCGCAGTTTTCTGGCCCGAAGCACGTCTCGCACACACTGATAGAGGTACGAGTACTGGCACTAGTTTGACAAATACGTTTGATTTCAGAGTTAGCTGACATGTATTTGACGATTTACCATGGGAATAAAGAGTAACCCGTATGTGTTGTGTGCCTCACCTCCGTCTGCACCATGTGTGTGCGATGAAGCCTCAGATCGAACACAGCGCTGTAGATGTCCACCGTGTCTCTGGTGTCCAGCTGCTGAAGGACTCTGTCCAGAGCGATGAAGGTCCCGGTGCGGCCCACTCCAGCACTGTCCGACAGAAACACAAGGAAACGCTCACTCCTCCAGCATTTATACACTTGGGATGAGGTGGATTCATGGACTTCTTCAGACTTTGAGGAAGGTAATGCTGTAATAATGTTCACCTGCAGTGCACGACAGTGGCTCCAGAGAAGGGCGTCCGGTTGATGTAGTCTCTCACGGTTCGCACGAACTGAATGAGCGACTGTGTGATCTCTGGCACGCCGTGATCCGGCCACACAGTGTAGTGGAACTGACGCACGACTCTGGAGTAGCTCAGGTGTTCCTCCTGCACACACATCACACACAGATCACATCTGCGTTCCCATTGGAGTTCATGTGCGAGGGACAAAGTCGACGATTATACCCACATTACAGATCTTGAACTCTCGGATGGTCCACTCCGGAAGCACAGACTCCGACTGCATCTGGACTATCAGATCGCCGTAGTACAGCGCCTCCTGATCGAACGGCCAGTAATGGTCACACTTTACCTAAATAAGAGAGTGAAACTCAAATTCACTGAGTTGATGCCAAAAGAGCCTCATGAGCAGAAGAATCATATGATCATTTCACATACCCTTCCTTTCTCAACACATTGAGTCACCATAACTATGTTGTGCACATTCTGCTCCCAGACCATCTTCCAGAAGTCGTCTTTAGTGCCGGGTAAAGGACCCTGAGTCGCGATGTACTCCCGTCTAAAGTTATTGCCCTTCAAAAGAAACCTTTGGTCAGCTGTCATTGGATACTTTATGATTTCATGCAAACTGTATCTGCCACTATTTACTGTATTTTTAATGATGAAATCATGATTTTTAATTGAAATAAAATGCATGCTCAAAAAACTCAATTAGTGCTTTTTTTGTATCTAAGACGTTTGCCTTTTGTCATTAATGTACTTCCATGACCAAAGATCTTACAGGAATATAGCTGGCATTAATATAATCCGAGCAGGAGTCGTCGTCAACGTAGGACAGCTTCACCCGAGTGGAATCATCTGTCAAAATAAACCACTGTTTTAGAAAAAAATTATATTAGATCATTTAATGAAGACTCTGATTTGTATAGACGTACAGGGCAGTATATTGTTGTAGCGATTTTTGCCTCTGTTTTCAGGCAATAACGCAGAGTCTTGTGGTTGGTTTCGACCAACATCCTTCAGGTCCTGAAAGCAGAACAAAGAGGTACTGTGTTCAATCTGAAACATGAATCCTGTCGAATATCATATTAAGAAATAAGGAGGACATTTTACCTCGTATTCCTCAGAAAGGAGGTAGTTTGAATCTGCTCGAAGTTTAGTTAAATGTGCCTCAAAATTTGAGATACTGATGGGGCTGTGTTAGAAAAAAACAACACTATCTTATAATAGATAATGGAAATATTCAGAGCATGTTTAAAGAACATACAGTATACTGAAAAAGTCATTTTGAAAATATATGTCCCTAAAAATATGCTCAGTTATAATACATAAATATAACATAATTGAACACAATTGTAATGTGATTCAGGAGCACCAGTCTTAATGCAGTGTGCAGTTACTGTGAATGTGGTGCAGTACAGTACCTCGAGACACGGCGGTTCCTAAAACACAGAGGAAAATAACATTGTTATAAGAATTTATGCTTTTAACATCATTGAACGTATATAGTATAGTCTTTATAAAAGTATAATATGATTTTTCCTGATATATAAAATATCTTTTTTTATAATGAAAATAAAACAGCACATCAGTAAACTGCTAGTATAAGCTTTATTGATAATATAAATGCAGTCGTTTGTACCCTCTAACAATGACGTGTGTTCCTGTAGATGGTCTTTCTCTTCTCAAACTCATTCTGACCACAGGCTCTTGTGCACTCCTGGAAAAGACAAACACCTGTTATGACTAAATAATAAAGACTTTCTGATGCTACAATAAGCGAATACATATTACTCTGTTTAGTCAATACTAAGCCTGTGTGACGTGACGCAACAAAAGCAAACAGAACCCATTATAGTCAGTGATGCTGTCTACACTGGATGCAGTGCAACACGATACAACACGTCAAATTGCCTACAGTAAACTGATGAACAGATCTATTTCTGAGGTACGCCAAGCGCTCAAATTCTGATACGAATTTTGATATGAAGGACGAATGGATTTGCACTGGTTGCTTCCAGTCTGGACAGCTTCTAGCTGTTGTGGCAGTGTTAATACTTTCTAAGGCTGCATTTAACTCCACTTTTAGACACACATTCGTGAACTTCCCTAAGCACTTCCCCATGGAAGAATCCCCGCCGTCATTTTGAAGTGCATTCAACTTCGTCAAGTGGACGAGGAAGTTTATTTGGACTGAACATCAACCCCTCGATTTTGACAGAGGGAGCAAGTATACTTAATATGCACACTTTAGGCAGAGCCATAGACCACAATGCAACACATAGACCACAATGTGCTATAGAAATAACATCACAACAGTAACTCCCATAGCAGATTCCAAGTGATCGAGGGTTTAGGTCGTTAGTAGTGGACACTCGCGCAATGTAAACAATGATGTACATCTGAGTGAATGAGGCCGAGGGAAGTTAGCGAGGGAAGGGTGTGAAATAGTGCAAAAGCAATGAAAACATACTGTATATACCTTGGGGCAGTCGTGGCCTAATAGTTAGAGAGTTAGACTGGTAACCTGAAGGTTGCAGTTTCGATTCTCAATACCTACAGTAAATGACTGAGGTGCCCTTGAGCAATCCCCAGTCGGTCCCTGGGCACCACAGTGATTGGCTGCCCACTGCTCCGGGTGTGTGTGTCCAAGGTTTGTAGTGTGTGTGTTTACTACTCGCTACTCCTAATGTGAAAGCACTAACTAGATGGGTTAAATGCAGAGGACACAATCTGCGTATGGGTTACAATACTTGACCTTAATGATGTTTAGGACCATCACTGATTGTATTTGAGCTTTAGATTTGATATACTGATAAAGATGGACTCACATTTTGTGGACTTTCTGTCTGCAGATGAGCAGGACAATTAATCCCACCATGGTGGCGATAAGGAAGAGTCCAGCGCTGACCCCTTCGATGACCCCAGTCAACGGCTCTGAACACACACAGATAGGAAGAGTTAACAAACACATCTTACCGAACATCCTTCAGTATGGCCGATCCGTGTGTAATACCTGCATCTGTCATGAAGGGCTTGGATAGGTACGTATCAGTGTAGAGTGGAGAGAGAAAGTCCTCATGATCCTCATCAAACAGTTTTGTAAACGCTCGAACACTGAGTCTAAAGATCACGAGACAAACAGTTGAAGAGATCACCAACAATAACCAGACTGCAGACTCAAATATTAGTGTGATGGCAGCATTGGTAAGCATTTAACCTTCACATAGCCTTCACAGATGTGACCGGACTAGAATCATATGTGTTTGAGGGCTAACTATGAGGGGAAGGTTAAGTTTAACCCTGATCCATCTCCTGATACATGGGTCAAGTTTTGGACACATCGGTCAATACTAGCAACCAACAGCACAGGCTAATGAGTGACCATCACCTGTATGCTGTCTTGGGTTTCAATGGCCCATCGCAGAAGATCGACTGATCCTGAGCTGCATCAGTCAGTGGTTCTTTCTGATCACACCGTCCTCCGAGACTCTCCATGCCTGATCCCAGATGAATCTCAAACTCCTGCATTGTGCTCTGGCTCTCGTCACAGTGGCTACGGAAGTAATTGGTCTGATACGCTTTGACAGAGCTGTTGGATTTGTAGTCCAGGTATGAGGGAAGAGGATGATGTTGGTATGGCTGCTGGTTTTCACTGTCTGGATCTAACCAAAGAGAGGGATCATTGCATTACTTTTGTTGTGTAAGGAGACAATCTGTGCATAATGCTGAAAAGATGTCTCCCAACCATCAGATTCAGTTACGATGATGGTAAAGAATTTCACAGCGCCATTGATATCACTGAACCAGCTGCAGTTGAACTGGAAGAATATGGTTGACTTGGTGATCTGAACTGTATTCCCATCAACTCGAATCGAGGGCACAGGTGGACCTAAGAACACATGAACAACAAGTCTAATAAATAAACATTACTGACAGAAATTGATCATTTATATCAAATGAAAAGCCCTAACTCACGGTCTATCATTGTGACCACATTTTCCATGACCGCTTCGCTGGTCATGCTGTCAGAGATGACTTTGACGGAGACCATGTACTGTTTATGAGGCTCCAGATCTTTGATCAGATAGACAGTGTTCTCTTTGACTGTACGCTGTGAGTACACCATTTTCTGAGAGTCCTTTCTTGAGCACTCGATGCTGTACGAGTCAAAGTCAGATTCTGGCAGATTCCAGGAACAGGAAATGGCTGTGGAGTTCTGAGGACGGCAGTGCAGACTCTGAACACGCTCGGGCTCTGAAGACAGGAAAAAACACACAGTTCACTAGTGACAAGAACTGGTGCTATACCTACAGTTTATTACAGTACTATTAAGCTTTAGATACTTTGGACAACCTGTCAATCATATGAGATCGACCAATAGAAAACCTCAACCATCTAATCAATTCCCCATGGACAGAATCAAGCTCTGCCCTACATTTGTTCTTGTTCTAGAAGCCATTTCACTAGGATATACAAACCCGATTCCAAAAAAGTTGGGACACTGTACAAATTGTGAATAAAAAAGGAATGCAATAATTTACAAATCTCATAAACTTATATTTTATCCACAGTAGAATATAGATAACATATCAAATGTTGAAAGTGAGACATTTTGAAATGTCATGCCAAATATTGGCTAATTTTGGATATGAGAGCTACACATCCAAAAAAGTTGGACATAGCAATAAGAGGCCAGAAAAGTTAAATGTACATTAAGGAAAGTGGAGGACCAATTTGACATTTTGCAACAATTGGGTATAAAAAGAGCCTCTCAGAAGTGTCTCTCAGAAGCAAGATGGGCAAATCACCAATCCCCCAATGGCTGAAAAATTGGAGCAATTCAGAAAGGATTTCTCAGAGAAAAATTCAAAGAGTTTGAGTTATCATCATCTACAGTGCATAATACATCCAAAGATTCAGAGAATCTGGAACAATCTCTGTGCATAAGGGTCATGGCCAAGTTGTTATCAGCTCAGTTCAGCCTGCATCTCTGATGGTATGGGGTTGCATAAGTGCGTGTGGGATGGGCAGCTTACACATCTGGAAAGGCACCATCAATGCTGAAAGGTATATCCAAGTTCTAGAACAACATATGCTCCCATCCAGACGTCGTCTCTTTCAGGGAAGACCTTGCATTTTCCAACATGACAATGCCAGACCACATACTGCATCAATTACAACATCATGGCTGCGTAGAAGAAGGATCCGGGTACTGAAATGGCCAGCCTGCAGTCCAGATCTTTCACCCATAGAAAACATTTGGTGCATCATAAAGAGGGAGATGTGACAAAGAAGACCTAAGACAGTTGAGCAACTAGAAGCCTGTATTAGACAAGAATGGGACAACATTCCTATTCCTAAACTTGAGCAACTTGTCTCCTCAGTCCCCAGACGTTTACAGACTGTTATAAAAAAGAAGAGGGGATGCCACACAGTGGTAAACATGGCCTTGTCCCAACTTTTTTGAGATGTGTTGATGCCATGAAATTTAAAATCAACTTATTTTTCCCTTAAAATTATACATTTTCTCAGTTTAAACATTTGATATGTCATCTATGTTGCATTCTGAATAAAATCTTGAAATTTGAAACTTCCACATCATTGCATTCTGTTTTTATTCACAATTTGTACAGTGTCCCAACTTTTTTGGAATTGGGTTTGCAACTTCTTTCATGTCGACTGGTTGGGATATACAGAGAGGACTGATAAACTAATTCTTATACATGTGTGTCACTGACTTGTCCTGATGCTCCTGTAGATGGGAAGGCTGTAGGCGGGGTTGTTGGTTCCAGCACCACTGACCGTACGCAGGCTGATGTTGTACTGCCGGCCGGGGTACATCCCTTTAAGGATACGATTGCCGGATGTGGGCCTGTGGTAGGGGTTGAACACAGACAGATGGTCCCTGGGGCTCCACTGAAGGTCAAAGTCATCATAATCTGTGTTTTCTGGACCACTCCAGGTCATCTCCAGTGAGGTGTTAGTGATCTCTCCAAAGGAGAACGAGACTGGTGGCCTGGGGTCTACAACATATCAAAGCCATAAAGTGGATCAGTGCTACAATTATAAAGTACTGATTGTACAGTTATGATGAAGGAAACTCTACCAATGACTGATCTTCAGGTCTTTTAAGATAGCTCTTACCCGTCCTGCCGTTAGTAGTTGCCATGTTAGTGAGATCTCCACTGTGTGTAAGGACAACCGCCTGGTAGAGTCGTCCAGACACCAGGCTCTGAAACACATGACTTCTGCTCTCTGGTCCCAGACTCTGCTTTGCTTCTTGAGTCCCATTGGGGTTGTAGATCAGGAGGGTGTAGCTGCTCACTTCACCCCCGGCCTGCTTCCAGCTCAACCACAGACTCTCAGAGCTTCTTTTGCTGTCAGCACGCAAGAACGTCACAGCCGCAGGAACTGCAAAACATGTTTAACCAAGCTACTGATTACAGTATGGACATTTACTACAGGTTTTACAGTATTTGTTGACTTGACTTTCTTGGTCAAATGTGAACAAAACAGTAACTGTGATGAATATATGATCGTGTTTTCTGTTAAACCGCCACAACATTAAACTATATCACATAACTACACTAAAAAACTGGCAAATTTGTGTATGTTGTTCACCTGTCCGGGCCCAGATTGATGTGTCGTTGGTCTGATCTCCACTGCGGGTCACAACAACCACCTTGTACAGCGTCCCAGGTCGAAGGTTATGGAAAGAACAGTCCTGCATGGTCATTATTCCGGGTTTCTTATCATGCAAGCTTTCATCTCCATTATACAGAAAAACATCAAATGCATCAAACTCCCCGTCCGGCGGAGCCCAGTGGAACGACAGGCTTGTGGTCGTGTTGCTTAAAACGGACAGGTTATTGACAGATGCTGGGCCTACAACAAACATGTTAAGACACTGTAACAGGCCAGTTCATCTGCTGTATTATCATGTATGTTAAAAACAGGACCAAGACAATCTACTCACTGGTTCTGCCCTCAGCAATGACATCTTTGCTGCTGATTCCTCCGCTGATGGTCTGCATCAGGATTTGGTATTTTTTCCCTGGAGTGAGCTGTCTGAAATAATACTGACTGGTTTCTGCGGTTTGAGAGCTATTAGACACCAGAGTTCCCCTCTCATCCAGAAGCTGCAGCCGATAGCTGTCGTACACTCCTTGACCCGCCTGCCACGACACCAACAGACTGGACGTGCTGCGCTGGTTCTCCACCTGTAGAGCCGTCACCGAGGAGGGAACTGCAGAGTTTCAAGAGAGGACATGAGTAATAGAGGAACTGATGCTTGGATTATATTGATCTGTCTGAATTTAGAAATGGGTTTAAGTAGGCTTAAACTGCATGTTTCAGTATTTATATTGACAGAATAATTCAAAGCACAGTACAGTGTCTGGACATTTAATCAATAAACCACTCCAGGCTGATTTTACCATGATGTTGATAGGCATGGTAATTGCTTTTATAAAACAACAGCAACAACAATATGATAAAAGACACCAATGTAAAAACACCATAAATTGTTATTTCACCTGTTCGTCCTGTTTCTGTGCTGTTATTGATAAGAGATCCACTGATTGATGTAATGGTTATTGTGTACTGCTGTCCCGGCAATAGACCCTGGAAACTCATCTCATTCACATGTTTATGGACTGGTCTCTCCTCAGCCCGACCGCCCATCTGAGACAGGGACACAGTGTACTGGTCCACATCACCCTGTCCAGGAGTCCAATTCACTCTCAGACTGCTGCTCTGACCGTCATTACTGATATGAATGTTCTTCACTTTACTGGGAACTGAAATATAAAGAAAACAGCACAACCTTTAAGATTTTGCAAGATAACTACAATGAAAAATCACATTTTTCCACTGTTATACTACAATATTTCTCCGATATCCACATGCAACAGTGAGACGTACCTGTTCTGCCTTTGATAACTTGCACACTGAGGTTTGGTCCACTGAAGGTGGACACCACAATTTTGTAGAGTCTTCCAGGAGTGAGTGATGAGAGCAGGTATCTGTTCGTGCTGCTGGTCAGTGTGATGGGTGGAAACACCTTCATGTCATTAAACAGCAGCTGAACCTCATAATGGTCAACATCTCCAGGAGCAGAAACCCACGTCACCAGTAGATCCTCTGTGCCACTGTCAGCTAGTGAGAGGTTCCTTACTCCTGCTGGCACTGAGAGAGAGAATAACATAATAGTAAACTAAAGTACAGAGCTACAGAACTACAGTAAACTAAACTACAGAACAACGTAACTGCAGTAAATTAATGTACAGAATGACATAACTACAGCAAACTACAAATCCATGTAACTACAGTAAACTAAACCACAGAATTACAGTAAACTGTTCTAATGAACTGTAGAACTGTGGTAACTAAACTATTAGGCAAAACAATTACAGTTAACTAAACTACAGAGCTACCAACTATGGTAAAATACATTACAGAGTTACAGAACTATGGTAAACACTGCAAAGCTACAGAACTACTGTAAACTATACTACAGAACTATGGTAAAATACACTACAGAGCTACAAAACTGTGGTAACAACACTGCAAAGCTACAGAACTACTATAAACTACACAACAGAACTATGGTAAAATATACTACAAAGCTATCATAAACTAAACTACAGAATAACATAACTACAACAAACTACAAATCCATGTATCTACATTAAACTAAAAACAAAGCTAAATATCTTCAATAAACTAAACCATATAATTACAGTTAACAATTCTATGGACTAAGTAACTGTAGAATTGTGGAAACTAAACTATTAAGCAAAATAATTAGTTAACTAAATTACAGACTAACTAAAATACAGACTTACTTTTGAAAAACAAAAGCACTTGTCTCTTTGGAGGAAATGCCCTGCTACAGAACTACTGTAAAATGAAATATGGAGCTACAAAACTACAGTAAAATGAACTATGGTTCTTCAGAACTACAGTAAAATGAACTATGGCTCTTCAGATGTACAGTGAAATGAACTATGGAGCTTCAGAAGTATAGTAAAATGAACTGGAGCTACATAACTACAGTAAAACGAACTATGGTTATTCAGAACTACACTAAAATGAACTATGGAGCTACAGAACTACAGTGAAATGAGCTATGGTTCTTCAGAACTACAGTAAAATGAACTATGGAGCTACAGAACTACAGTAAAATGAGCTATGGTTCTTCAGATGTACAGTAAAATGAACTATGGAGCTTCAGAACTACAGTAAAATTAACTATGGTTCTTCAGAACTACAGTAAAATGAGCTATGGTCGTTCAGAACTACAGTAAATTAACTGTGGAGCTACAGAACTACAGTAAAATGAACTATGGTTCTTCAGAACTACAGTAAAATGAACTATGGAGCTACAGAACTACAGTAAAATTAGCTATGGTTCTTCAGAACTACAGTAAAATTAGCTATGGTTCATCAGAACTACAGTAAAATGAACTATGGAGCTACAGAACTACAGTGAAATGAGCTATGGTTCTTCAGAACTACAGTAAAATGAACTATGGAGCTACAGAACTACAGTAAAATGAGCTATGGTTCTTCAGATGTACAGTAAAATGAACTATGGAGCTTCAGAACTACAGTAAAATGAACTATGGTTCTTCAGAACTACAGTAAAATGAGCTATGGTCCTTCAGAACTACAGTAAAATTAACTGTGGAGCTACAGAACTACAGTAAAATGAGCTATGGTTCTTCAGAACTACAGTAAAATGAACTATGGAGCTTCAGAACTACAGTAAAATGAACTGTGGAGCTACAGAACTACAGTAAAATAAGCTATGGTTCTTAAGAACTACAGTAAAATGAGCTATGGTTCATCAGAACTACAGTAAAATGAACTATGGAGCTACAGAACTACAGTAAAATGAGCTATGGTTCTTCAGAACTACAGTAAAATGAACTATGTAGCTTCACAACTACAGTAAAATGAATATTGGTTCTTCAGAACTACAGTAAAATGAGCTATGGTTCATCAGAACTGTAGTAAAATTAACTATGGAGCTACAGAACTACAGTAAAATGAGCTATGGTTCTTCAGAACTACAGTAAAATGAACTATGTAGCTTCAGAACTACAGTAAAATGAGCTATGGTTCTTCAGAACTACAGTAAAATGAATATTGGTTCTTCAGAACTACAGTAAAATGAACCGTGGAGCTACAGAACTACAGTAAAATGAACTATGGAGCTTCAGAACTACAGTAAAATGAACCGTGGAGCTTCAGATGTACAGTAAAATGAACTATGGAGCTTCAGAACTACAGTAAAATGATCTATGGTTCTTCAGAACTACAGTAAAATGAACTGTGGAGCTACAGAACTACAGTAAAATGAGCTATGTTTCTTCAGAACTACAGTAAAATTAACTATGGAGCTTCAGAACTACAGTAAAATTAACTGTGGAGCTACAGAACTACAGTAAAATCAACTATGGAAGTACAGAACTACAGTAAAATGAGCTATGGATCTTCAGAACTACAGTAAAATGAGCTATGGTTCTTCAGAACTACAGTAAAATGAGCTATGGTTCTTCAGAACTACAGTAAAATGAACTATGTAGCTTCAGAACTACAGTAAAATGAGCTATGGTTCTTCAGAACTACAGTAAAATCAACTATGGAAGTACAGAACTACAGTAAAATGAGCTATGGTTCTTCAGAACTACAGTAAAATGAACTATGTAGCTTCAGAACTACAGTAAAATGAGCTATGGATCTTCAGAACTACAGTAAAATGAACTATGGTTCTTCAGAACTACAGTAAAAGGAACTGTGGAGCTACAAAACTACAGTAAAATGAGCTATGGTTCTTCAGAACTACAGTAAAATGAACTGTGGAGCTACAGAACTACAGTAAAATGAACTGTGGAGCTACAGAACTACAGTAAAATGAACGATGGAGCTACAGAACTACAGTAAAAAGAGCTATGGAGCTACAGAACTACAGTAAAAAGAGCTATGGTTCTTCAGAGCTACAGTAAACCAGCATAGGCATACTTACATGTCCTTCCATGAGTTGAGACACTAGACTCATATTTCCCACTCCATGTACTGACAATCACAGTATAGAGTCGGCCTGGTACCAGCTCACTGAACACACATTCATTCTGAGTCTTGGGGACCGTCTTGTTCTGGTGGAAGATGTTGTTGTGCTTGATGGAGACATGATAGTAGTCAAAGTCTCCAGCCGCGTGGCGCCAGTAAACCTTCAGATGGTCATCACGAGCCATGTGTGTGGCTGTAGGGTTCAACACTGTGGAAGGTTCTAGAGCAGAGAAACAGAATAATGTGAAAACCAACTGCAAACACCTCCATTACAGTACCTAAAATGGGACAAAACTGCTTATGAACATTCTTACGTGTACGCTCCTGAACCATGGTGTGGTTTTCAAACTCTCCACTGTGGGTGGTGACGGAGATGTTGTAGAGACGTCCAGACACCAGAGACTTAAAAACACACTCCGTACTGGACTTGAGCGTATGAACCGTTCTCTCCTGATCTCTCAGAGTGACAGAGTAACTGTCCACGTCTCCTTCAGCTGCCCTCCACGACACACTCAGGAAGTCCATGCGCCCATTGTTGCTCACCGTCACATCTCTCACAGCGGCTGGAACTGAGCGACACACAACACGTACCTATATAAACTTCACTGCAAAATAAGTGCAGACCCACAAAAAGCACTTTGTTTATTCAATTAATAAAGAAAAATATGATCATGATGGCTGGTAGTGCTTTATTTGTTCGGTATGTTTATTTTCAATATTATTACATATAAATATTGTCTGGCTAAATGATTAAATGTGAATATGCAGTTGTAAGTTATATTAAACCCTATTATTACAAATGCTACTCCAAACACAGCCATAAACTACTCAGATTTGCACACGTTACGGCTCCCAAACTGCAGTTTTGAACTACAACATTCTTGTAGTCTTAAGGCAATCACTGATGCAAATTTGATGATATATTTATGTATAAATTAATTAAATTTAATGATATATTCATGTATAAATTAAACTCATTTCATAGTTACTGAACTGAATCTACACTGATCTGACTTGATCTGAATAATGACACTATTGTCTTTTAGAGCAGCTGTACAGCAGAATTGAATTCTGTTTGCGTCACTGATCAATATCTTCCCGTTTAACCCTGTAAAGCTGCTTCGAAACAATCTGTATTGAATAACGTGTTAAAATAAAATAAATAAATGTGACTTGACTATAAATTACATATTCAGATTTATATAATTCTTTAAATAATTTAATAATGATTTTTTTTTAAAATATAAGATAAAGATGTAATGTTGAGGAGTATCAATGTCTAAACTTACGAGTGACTCTGAAGACAAGCTACTTGTTACTTTGGTAACAATAATAAAATGTTGAGTTTAAGTATGATTGTTCGCTCAAAAGAGAACAACATCCTCCCTCCACAACAACATTCCCTGCAGGAAGTCGCACAAATGACCTTGACATATTCAAGGCTTCCTGAAAATTCCAGGAGCATTCCTGCAGCTCCAGATAAGAGTGCGTGTGAAGTTCAGCATACCTGTGTCATCCCTCAAGAAAAGCTCACTGACATTCTGAAGAAACTAAGCACAGCGTTCAGTTTTCTTTAAGTGCAGTGCATGCCAGTCTCACTTATCCCACTGTTACTCTGGTATAATAAGCACCCTGTGTGTGTGATTGTGTGTGATGTTGTGTGTGTGGCACCTGTGCGTCCATCAGCCACCGTCTGGCGTGAGAGGGCGTTCCTGTGCATGGTGGTCACCACCGTCCTGTACAGAGCACCAGATCGCAGGCCCTGAAAGTGGTAGGAGGTGACGTTGGGCGGCACGCTTTCGTTCTTCATGACCACGCTGTTGTGGATGAGCAGCACCCGGTACAGATCCACCTCTCCGATCGCCCTGTCCCAGCGTACCTGCAGAGCATCTGTGCTGCCCTGATTGCTGACCTGCAGGTGTGTGACCTGTGCAGGGACTGACCACACACACAAACACAGTTCAGCACAGTGAATACAAATCAATCAGAACCCTGCAGCAGTTCATTAAAACTCCACTCTGGACATCTGAATGACTCACTGGTGTTTCCTTTGACGTGGGCAGAGCTACTCAGATCTCCACTATTGGTTGTCACAGTGATCGTGTAGGTGTGTCCAGGCATCAGATTGTTGAAGCTGAATTGCTGAACATCATGATCTAATGTCCTTCTGTCCACGGTCGTGTCTCCGTCCCTCAGCAGGACGGTGTAGTTGTCCCACTCGCCGACAGGACGGGTCCACACTGCGCTCAGAGACGTCTCGCTACTGTGACGGATGTTCAGCAACTGAACGGGCCGGGGAGCTAAACAGAGAGGAACAAGGAATATTTCATGTCTCATATGCCTGGTCTGAACTATCCTGGTCTCTAGCTATGGACACAGTTAATTGTGATACAGTTATTTTGAGTGAATCTGTTCTGCGTGTTCATTAGGGCTGGGATTCATTTACAAAAAGAATATATATTCTTCAGTTCGGGAGCATTGTGTGCTCAGAGTCAAGTCAAATTTTCAGTTCACTTTTTAGAAGTGTGTAAAGGGGTGGCTGATTATGATTTGACTTTTTAAACTTTAGTTAGTGTGTAATGTTGCTGTTTGATCATAAACAACATCTGCAAAGTTATGATGCTCAAAGTTCAATGCAAGGGAGATATTTTCTTTTACAGAAATCTCTGTTTAAGGACTACAACAAATGGCTGGTAGGGACTACAACGAGCTTCTTCCTGGGTTAGTGACATCACAAACCCTAAAATTTACATAAACCCCACCCCCGAGATTACACAACAAAGGGGGCGGGGCCATGTTGGGCTGCTTTAGAGAAGAGGAAGAGTTGTTGTAGTAGAGTGTTGTTGACATGCCGTCATTTTACGCCGGACTGCTTCACAGACGAGGGTCAATTCAACACAAAAGATGAACATGACGGCACATGCTAGTGGATGAGTTGAATCAACTCCACAGCAACTACATAAATTTATCCACTAACCATTCAGAAACGTCTAAAAGTTGTAACTTCTTCCTGAGTCTCTCCATCAGTGTCGACTCCGGTTTGAACAATGTAAGGCTGAACACCGTTACTGACAATCCTCATTTTGGCTGCGTGAGATTCTCCAGCTTTGTTGTTGTTGAGCTGTTAAAGATCCGCCCTCTTCTGGAAAGGGGGCGGGAGCAGCAGCTCATTTGCATTTAAAGGGACACACACAAAAACGGCGTGTTTTTGCTCACACCCAAATAGGGGCAAATTTGACAAGCTATAATAAATGATCTGTGGAGTATTTTGAGCTGAAACTTCACTGACACATTCTGGAGACACCAGAGACTGATATTACATCTTGTGAAAGGGGCATTATAGGTTTCCTTTAAGAAACAACTATGAAGGTGTGCTCACTTCAAGTTCACTTAAGTAGTTGAATCATTCACACACCTAATCTCCCATGGCAGTCTGTGGCTGAGCTCAGATCTCCGCTCTCCACGCTGACGGACGCTCTGTACAGTCGGCCTGGAATCAGAGTCCAGTTGGTGAAGCTGAACTCCAGCAGACTCCTGTCAATGGTGCGGTTCATCAGCACAGATGAGCCATTGAACAGCAGGATCCGGTAGAAATCCCAGCTGCCGTCAGGAGGAGACCAGGACAAGCGCAGACTCTTCTCATTCAGGGCCTCCAGCTTCAGATGAGCCGCCCGTCCTGGAGCTGATGAGCAGCAGACACAACAACAACACACAGAAGCTCCGATTATTTCTCTCCAAGCAAACAAGCTTATGCTATAAAAACATTAATGATTAAAACCATGATTAGAATGTTATTTAAACATTCTTTGAACGTTTATTTGTAATATTCCAAGAACTTTAACATTTAACATTAAAGAATGGTTTATCTTCACCTTTACAAAATGTTAGTGAAAGTTGTGGAAAATGAAAGTTCCCTATAGTTGACAAGGCAATGAATCATTTGTTATTCATATATGCATATCTTAGAGTATCTATGTATTCATATAAAACCAGTTTTATAGTGGTATGTTTTTAATGTTTTTCATCATATTTCTTGCCTGTTCTTCCTGTCTTCCTGGTCTCAGCTGTTAGTTCTCCACTCTTTGTCTTCACCGACACCTGATAAACGTTTCCGGGTGTCAAGCCGCTAAAAACCCACTGAGACGTGTTTTGAGGAAGGGTAAGGGCCAGCTCAGAGGAGCCGGGGGAAGACAGAGAGAGCTGGTAGGAGTCCACGAATCCGACTGCAGGAATCCAGACGGCTTTAAGAGAGTCCTGACTGCCGTCGCTCTGCAGAGTCAATGATGTGACGGGGGCAGGAGCTACAGAAACGACAAGAGAGTCTTTACATTTACTTGATGTCACTGGAGGTCTACTACACCACATGCCTTAGTGACTTAACCTGTTAACCTTAAAACTTCTTTCATGTCAGCAATAATATGCCAAGCGTCTTCTTTAAAAAGAGACCAACCTTAGATCTGTATTTTAAAGCTTTCATTTTCACACCTATGTTCAAAAAGGAGGGTGAAAGTTTTTAATCTCATCATTTCCTCACCCTCATGTCATGAAAAACCCAAATGACTTTCATTCTTCTGTGGAACACAAAAGGGGACGTTTAGCAGTACATACAGTGAAAGTGGACAATGACCAGGAGTTGTGAAGCTTTGTGTGAGAAACTGAACAATCTCAGTCCGCTCAACAGACTCCTCACAACAACTTTTGACAGCGATTGTGACAGTTCAGATTTTAAGGTGCTGTTTGAGTGCCGCTTGAAGTTCTCTTTCAGTTTCACCGTATGGAAAAGAGCAACGTGAACATTCTCCTTTAGTGAAGAAACTGAAGAAAGTCGTCTGGATTAAAGGGTTAATTCACCCACAAATGAACTCTGACTCATGCCATTCTCAACCTGTATGACTCTCTTTCTTCTGTGAAACATAAAAAGGTATTTTTAGAAACGTCTGGGAGTCAGTGGTAATCAAAGCAAATCTTCTTTAGTGTCAAACAGATTTGGAACGACACGAGGATGAGTAAATAATGACAGAATTAATCTCAGTCAGCATTGGTGAAATATTCACCATCATCTCATCACCAGTGTTTCCTCAAGCAGAGGTGAAGACACACAGTTCAGGAGTGTGTGTATGTGACAATACATGAGTGTGTGTGCATCATGGGTAATAATGGGCAGTAAAAGGCAGGATATGTAGGCGGGTTGTCTGGTAAAGCAGGAAGGGAGGAGGCAAGCTGAAAATATCCTGGAAAAAATGATAAAAAAGCTGATGGCCTTTGGTTAGGAGTGAACGCAACAGCTGGTTAGATGTGTTTCTGCGTCCTGTGGAACATGATAACTGTACCAGTGTAAAATGAGTGCACATAAATGATTTATGCCACGAATGATCAAACTGTTTGGTGTAAGAACATTAAAAAAGTAAGCTGTTTAGTTCGTTAATTAGGCTACTGTGTACTTTTTTTGCCTTTTTATTGTTATTATTTTATTAAACATTTTTAATTGGGTAAAAATGTGTATGTCTGTAATTTAATGTCACCAATGCTTTGGCAATGTAAAGAGTTTTTGCCATGCCAATAAAGCAACTTGAATCTGAATCCGAGTTGTTTACTTAAGTCTATCCAT
This sequence comes from Megalobrama amblycephala, assembly GCF_018812025.1. Lineage (NCBI taxonomy): Eukaryota > Metazoa > Chordata > Actinopteri > Cypriniformes > Xenocyprididae > Megalobrama > Megalobrama amblycephala. The sequence continues at coordinate 1,972,670 of NC_063058.1, forward strand.
GTCCACCAGTTTGACCAACTCAAGCCTATCTGTGGACTGATATGTGCCGTTCAGACACATCTGTCTTGGTTTAAACTGATGGTTTAACCCAGACAACATACAAAACGCAATGACACTCAACACGGACACATGCTTGCAGGGTGCATGCTGGGAACTGCAGTTGTTGTATGGTTCAGCTATACATTACAATTTGCAAAATGAGCAAACCTTGTGTCATATTGGCTTAGGAAAAGGATACTCAGCTCTACCCTAATTCACCAAGATCCTGCCTTTGTCTCGGTCTGAAAAAGCTACAGTTACTCAGCATGTATAAAAATATACAGCACAGTCACATATTTTAAAATGCTAAGCTCATTTGTAGTCAAATTTGACTCATATTTCATGGAACAGTAGCATTACACAACACAGACATTGAAGTTGTTGCATGGCTTCAGATTATTAAGAATATAGAGCACAAATCATATGAATGACAGCATGACAGCCTCAGTTCCCATTCACTGTCACTGTGTGAAAAAGAGCACAACATGGTGACGAGGACAGAAGTTTCATTTGGGTCACAATCCCCACAGAACTACCTCATTCAAGGCCTGGTCTTTCATCGCTGTTTAAATGAGTTCACTCCAAACATGAGTTTGTTCAGATAGGGTCAGAGGTGAGAGCTTAGGGTCAGGGGTCAGGCTTCACTGGAACGTGATCAGGTGTCAGTTTGTTTTGAAAGCTTGTTGGTTGACTGATGAATTGATTTCTCTTTCATCTGAGTGTAATAGGAGTAAAATTATTTTTCCAACAGATTAACTGGTACAAATTATTACAAGTTTGACGTGAGACCAGAATGAAAAAAAAGGTACTGTAACATTTAATTTTGATGGTCCACTTTAGAGATTTTTCAAACTATTAGTATCTTTGCAACTACATGTCAACTAACTCTCATTAGTCAGCTTAATATCTGCTAACACTTTATTCTGATGCTCCCCAATAGAAACTCTACTGATTATTGACATGTAGTTGCAAATTAATGAGTTAGTTGACATATAAATGCAAATTAATGAGTTAGTTGACATGTAGTTGCAAATTAATGAGAGTTATTTGACATGTAGTTGCAAATTAATGAGTTAGTTGACATGTAGTTGCAAATTAATGAGAGTTACTTGACATGTAGTTGCAAATGAATGAGTTAGTTGACATATAAATGCAAATTAATGAGTTAGTTGACATGTAGTTGCAAATTAATGAGAGTTATTTGACATGTAGTTGCAAATTAATGAGTTAGTTGACATATAAATAGCTGGAAATTAATGAGAGTTAGTTGACATGTAGTTGCAAATTAATGAGTTAAGTTGACATGTAGTTGCAAATTAATGAGTTAGTTGACATATAAATGCAAATTAATGAGTTAGTTGACATGTAGTTGCAAATTAATGAGAGTTATTTGACATGTAGTTGCAAATTAATGAGTAAGTTGACATGTAGTTGCAAATGAGTTAGTTGACATGTAGTTGCAAATCAATGAGTTAACTGACATGTAGTTGCAAATAAATGAGTTAGTTGACATATAGTTGCAAATAAATGAGTTAACTGACATGTAGTTGCAAATTCAATGAGTTAACTGACATGTAGTTGCAAATAAATGAGTTAGTTGACATATAGTTGCAAATAAATGAGTTAACTGACATGTAGTTGCAAATCAATGAGTTAACTGACATGTAGTTGCAAATTAATGAGTTAGTTGACATGGTTGCAAATTAATGAGTTAGTTGACATGTAGTTGCAAATTAATGAGAGTTGCTTGACATATAAATGCAAATTAATGAGTTAGTTGACATGTAGTTGCAAATTAATGAGAGTTATTTGACATGTAGTTGCAAATTAATGAGTAAGTTGACATGTAGTTGCAAATTAATGAGTTAACTGACATGTAGTTGCAAATTAATGAGTTAACTGACATGTAGTTGCAAATAAATGAGTTAGTTGACATGTAGTTGCAAATAAATGAGTTAACTGACATGTAGTTGCAAATTAATGAGAGTTGTTTGACATGTAGTTGCAAATTAATGAGAGTTAGTTGACATGTAGTTGCAAATTAATGAGTTAGTTGACATGTAGCTGGAAATTAATGAGTTAGTTGACATGTAGTTGCAAATTAATGAGTTAGTTGACATGTAGCTGGAAATTAATGAGTTAGTTGACATATAAATGCAAATTAATGAGTTAGTTGACATGTAGTTGCAAATTAATGAGAGTTAGTTGACATGTAGTTGCAAATTAATGAGTAAGTTGAAATTTAGTTGCAAATAAATGAGTTAACTGACATGTAGTTGCAAATTAATGAGTTAGTTGACATGTAGTTGCAAATAAATGAGTTAACTGACATGTAGTTGCAAATTAATGAGTTAGTTGACATGTAGTTGCAAATAAATGAGTTAACTGACATGTAGTTGCAAATAAATGAGTTAACTGACATGTAGTTGCAAATTAATGAGAGTTGAGTCATTCTACGAAACATTTCCACTTTGCATTTTTCAACATTTTCATTATGAACAAACTTTTTTTTAAACAAACCTACAAATTGAAAGATATGTTAATCCTCCAAAAAAACATATTTTCCCACCTCAGGCACAAAATATTTATAAATATTATCCTTTTTATTCAGACCCTTGTCAACAAGCCATTCTTGTACCACCCCATCATGCCATTGGAGTAGTAAAACAAGAAATAGATTTTTAAAATCTAATGTTTTCCTAATAGAAAAATGTCCCTTTTTTGGAAACCATCAATAGAAAGTCTGTAATTTAATATATTTTTTTATTTTTAGATTTTTAATCTTGAAACATGAATTTGACCTTTCAGTGGCCTCATTGTACTGAAAAAATGAATTTACTTAAAAAATACAAATAAAGTTACATTTATCTGATCAGTCCACACAACAAGAACATCATTCAACATTAATTTATGTAATATTTCATTTTCTTTCCATAAACCTTTACCAAAATGACCTGTGACGGGGTGTAACTGATGACGGGGTGGTATGGACAAAGTGTTTCTCTATATGTTCTGCTGGTTTTAAACTTTAAAAACTGGGGAAGGGGAGACATTCAAATTGAGTAAAAAGTGTGTGAGTGATATAGTGAGAAATATAATTATCTTTGTATTAATAAGTAAAAAAATAATAAAAAACAGTTTTCCCTATCTATTTTGCGTGACGGGGTGAGTGAGCTTGACGGGCCCTGCCTAATGAACCAAACAGTGTTGGCAAATTAATAAAGTCATGTAGTTGCAAATTAATGAGGTTTTCTAATGAGTTCCACAATATGTAGTTGCATATTAATGGATTAGTTGTCATGTAGTTGCGAATTGAGTTAATTGACATGTAGTTGCAAAGTTAATTGTAGTTAGTTTAAAGTCTAAAGTGGACCATTGAAATAAAGTGTAATTAAATAAAACTTAACTTAAATTTGTACACCCCTATATAGAATTATAACAAGGTGCACAAATTAGTAGAATCAACCACTCCAATAAACACAGTTAACCTGTTAACTGTCACCGGCCATTTTGAGAACAGCTCTGAACTTTAATGCTGGTGGTTCATGAATGCTTTGAAATACAGACCAAAGGCTGGTCTCATTTTAAGGAAGACAAGTGAAAGCAGCTTCAAAGGTTATAGAAGTTTAGGTTCACTGTCAAGCAAATGTATTGAACTAAACATTTGTATTTAATTGTATAAAATATATATATTTTACCAAATAATATAAACTCTAAAATTGCCAGAAAATCTAATTCTTACATATGTGCTCCAAATCTGAAGTTGATTTCACAAAAATTTTGCTGCTAAAAGGTTTTAAAGTATAATTTCAAAATTATTGTCACAGGACAAATTTTGAGTGCTTAAACGTTCAAAAGTGTAAGTAATAATCTACTTATACTATAATGTACTTGTAACATGTATGTTCTGTTTTGGTTCTGTTTTCTTGTTCATATGTTTTAGAAATGGAGTATTAAGAAATGAGGAATTTACAGGAACTATTCAGAGGAGCTAGAAAACATAGTTAGGAACTGATTACTTTTTGAGTAACTTTGAGTAACCACCCCACTTCTCTCCTAAATGACTGCTACTCTATCCATTAACAATAGAGTTCACACATAATAATATCTGTCCAGAGAATGTCTCCCTATGAACCCAGAAATCATTCATTTATGTTATTGTCTTGGCAGTCCGAACATGCCTTGAGTGAGGAAATGCAAGTCGGAGAAAGAACACACTGTTCTGCACGAGTGCCAAGACTTGAGAGAAAAAACGCTAAAATCCTGCATGCCTAAAACACTGTGTAAATGCAGGTGCTTTATCAAATCTGTCAGAACAATGTGTTCCACCAGATCAACGTGAACAAGAAGAACAATGAAAAACAACCATAAATCACTGCATGCTATTGTGAAGTCTCTTCCAGTTCAAGACACTTCTGTTCTCAGGTATCTTCTGATTCAGAAAACTAAAGCTATGAAGGAATGTAAGAGGTCTTACCGGTTTGAACTGTAACGTTCAAGCGAGCGCCACCTATCTGAGAAATGATCTCAAACACATAGGTATCTCCGGGAATCAGACCCTTTATCAGGCATGTGTAATGGTTGGGTCGCTCCGTGTCTTCAGAACAGCTTCGTGAAGTGAGAAGTGTTGGCCATGATGAAGCTGCAGGATTTTCCAGGTGTTGTGAAATTGATCACACAATAATCCATATGAATACTCGTTGCAGTTACGTTCACCAGACACCCAACGGCCTCCGTCGTTTCAAGCTACAAACAAGAAACATACAACAGACATTTAAAAAGATCTAAAAAGATATCAGATATTACATTTCAAATCTCTTCATAATATTGTTGTAGCTCAAACAAAAGAGCATTGTGCTAGAAATGCCATGGTTTGATTCCCAGGGAATGCATGAACCAATGAAGTGTAAACCTTGAAATCAATGTAAATGTGTTGAGCGGTGCATTGATGTGACTTGTGTGAAAGAATCTTGAGAACGACAGCAAAGATCTTCCTTAGTTTCTTACGGTTACAAGAAAACCTCAAGCAGACAGCCAATCAGATTAGAGGTTGAGATTTTTGCCAGACAGTATGTGAAAAATTTGGCATCGCTTGGTAGACAGATTCCAAAACTACCAATGAAACCTTGCATTTGAAATATCTATAGTGAACTGTCATCTAGTGAATCACGTCAGATGTTGTATTTGCAGGAATTCTTTAAGACTCAAGTTCTTGATAGTATTAAACAAGACTATGCACAGATCGGTGAGAATCTAGACCTAGCGTGTCACTTCTCACCGTCGATGTGGAGGCCGCAGTAGGAGTGACTGTAGATGGTGGAAGTGATGCTGTGGTGCTCGGAGCAGCAGCGGTGATGATGACGGTGGTAGATGTGGACATTTCTACAGCTGTAGTCGCAGTTGTTGAAGTTGTAGGTGTTGTAGTTGAATCTGTAGTCGTAGTTGTAGTTGTAGTTAAATCTGTAGTCGTAGTTGTAGTTGAAGCTGTAGTTGTAGTTGAATCTGTAGTCGTAGTTGTAGTTGAAGCTGTAGTTGTAGTTGAATCTGTAGTCGTAGTTGAAGTTGTAGTTTCTGCAGTCGCTGATGTGAATGTGTCTGTGTTCAGGGCAGGTGTAGATGTGTACGGGGCTGTCGGGGTGGTCGATGTACTCGCTCTATCTTTAGGAGAAGTGGTGGCTGTATTTGGAGCAGATCTAGTATCCGTATCGGTAAGAACTTCAGTAATTGCTCGGGTCGTTCTGGTTTTGAATGGCAACATGGTCTGAACGTCTTTGATGATCTTTGAGCTTTTGGTTGTGGCATTTGTCCACGCGCCATCTGTGTTTGACACTGGTAAACTTCTGGTTGAGCTCTCAGTCAATGCATGATGTGCCTCAGTGCTGATGCTGTTACCTTCTGACGCTTCTGTGAGAGAATCAGTCTGAGTTTCAGTGCTTGCATCAGAGGAAACTAAAGGCTCAGCATCTGTCGTGGACAACATGAACTCTGTCTGAGAAATCAGAGGGTCATGGGTCTGCTCCGGATCATCTGAGCTCATGTGAAGCATATTCTGGGTGAAGTTCTGAGGTTCACGAAGGGTTCCGGTCACCATCAGAGCGGTGGAGGACACATCTGTCCCATCGTAGGGTGATTCTGTCTCCAGCGTTTCAGTGTGGTTCTCCTTAAGGTCTGTTTCGGCTGTGAATGTCATCAGATCATCTAGACCAGAGGTAGCGGTCCGTTTAGTTCTGCTTCTGACGGTGTTGCTGTGGTGGGTCACTGCTCCGCTTTGAGTAATGAGAGGGACTGTCAGAGTGGTAATTTCCCCAGTGGATTTCACTGTTGAAACTGTGGATGGGCCTGATGAAAAGAGACTGGTGTTAGCATTATGCAGCATGATGTCTGGTATAATATACATTCGTCAAGCTACTGTTAGTAACCTCATTGATTATGTTAACATTTAGTCACTCCTCTTCACTTAACCGTACTGTATTATACTGTACTTCACTGTTCAAGCACGCCAAAAGCAAGACAAATCAGCCTAAATGTTTACTTTTTTATTCCATGGTACAAGCTTCCATAGATATAAGTGAAGTTGCATGCGATGGCAAGGAAGTCAGCTGACCTGTGGCGGGGCAGAGAGACGTGGTCACCCGTCTCCCCTCAGAGTCCACCGTCATCATAGACCAGTTTGAGTACCTTTGCCCAGAGCGGACAACCACCCGCATTCCCTGCTTTTTCAGGAACATCGGCGTCTCTGCCAATCCAAAGATCCCTCTGTTGTCGTAGCACTTCCACGCTGGCGCGGTGTCACAGTCGCTGAGTTTGGCCAGGCGAGCGTGGCGCGGGACGGCAGCTCTCTGATCGACCCACAGACATCTGGACTCCAGCTTATGATTAAGTCTCCTGCCGCTGGTCCACATCCACTGCTGAAACGGGTCGCTCTCATTACACCTACTCAGGACCACTACACTCGGACCGGTGCTCAGACACAAGCCTTTATTAGTGTGTTCGATCAGAAAGCCACCTGCCAGAAAAGAAAAGGATTGTGTGCATGTGTTAGTTTGATTTTCTGAGTAACTCGGTAGCAATTTACAATGTGGGTGCACTAATGTGCATTAACTCATGCTTAACTAATGCACTGATTAATGTATGACTCATGAAGAACTAAACCATTGGAATGGTTTTGTTCATGCATTAACTCAAGATTAAATGTGCATTAGTTAACCAAAGGGTAGGCAATTTTTTATAAACACTTTTTCTACAGACCTACTGGTTGAAACTCTCTTCACACCTAAATATTAAAAAAACTTACATATATCTTCTGTGGAAGTCTCAGGGTCAAAAAAGTTTGTCCAATCACTGCATTCGATGCTTTCAAAGCTAGCTTGCTATTGCTAGCCTCTCTGAAATTACCTGCCCTACCTTAAGCATGAACTGATGCACATTAGTACATCCGTATTGTAAAGTGTTACCAATATCTCTGAATCTTCTCAATCCTGGGGAAGATTGTCATGCTCTAAAGTCTTATGCAGATAACCTGAATTTTGGCCACTTTATTGTAAAGAAAGTCTGAGTTGAGAAAGTCTTATCGTAAATTTCACTCACGATAATTTAATGATCAGCAGATAGGACCTAACTGTGTGTCTTCTAGATTTTTCTGCATATTTAGAGGCCATTCATAGAAAAAATGTGTTTTTTTAAATTTTACGCAAGATCATAAGTGTTTTTTGTAGCACTCAGAATATATTTAAATTACTTTCATCTTTAAACCCTATAATGAATGTGTCTGTGAGATCTGATTTAGGCAGACTGTCCTCCAAAAAAAAAAAAAAAACGACCCTATAGTTAGTTTTTCAAGTACCTTATTACGACCTATATTTACATTTTAAAATCATGCGCATTCTAGCTGGTGTAAAAATAATGACAGTGTCGTGTTACGTCTGACTGTCATTACCAATCAAAATGCGTGTTCATTTAAATGCAGTGTGTGGCTTTTTTACACCATTTGTCCTATTTCCATTTAGCAACTCATTTTTTTATTAACGACTACACCCACCCCACCCCTAATCCTACCCTTAGTGATTTATAGTGCATACACTTCATGATCACATGCGTTCCCTGGGATCGAACCCATATTGTAAATTGTAATGCAATTGATATATATATATATATATATAGGCATATTGGTTGGAGAACATGTTGGATTTAGGGGTACATGGTCCCATTAACGTGGAAATTGCTGAGGCATACAAACAATATTGTTTTTTTGTTTATTTTACAATTCTGTTCGACTACATTAGTGCAGAAATTACACACTTAACCTTTAAGTGAAGTCAAATCCCTCATGGTGTTCCACAGGGTTCAATTTTGGGACCTCTTCTTTTTTGTTTATAAGTATGATTCCCCAAGATCATATTATTCAGAAACACAACTTATTATATCATTTCTATGCTGATGACACTCAGCTTTATCTTCCTGTTAACAGTTGTCTAATCTGTTTGAATGTTTTAGTGACATTAAATGCTGGATGAACATAATTTTTTTTTTACAGTTAACTAGCAATAAAAATGATATAATTGCCTTTGCCATCAGTTATAACTTCTGGCCTTATCAATCAAAATGCATAAACATCAGCTAGACGGACATGTTTAACTGTTGCGCTCGCCTCTCACGTCTTTTGCAGCGTCTCGCTCATAGTATCACTCGACATTCTAAAAACGTGGCGCTCAACTTAATTATTTTTTAAACGCGTATCTAGACCTTTCGTTTTATTTCATTCCACTTACACATTAGCAATGTAAGTTGTAAACAAATAATGAAGGAAATCAGTCGTGACAGTAGCTGAAGGAGTCAGAAAGTCCTCAGGCCTCGACACAAACAGCAGACCTGAGCTATAGGGAGCGAGGTGATAAATCCACACGGACACATTCTCATTACTAAAATACAAAAGCAAAAAACAAAACAACAACTCTTTTTTCTACTTACTGTTACACGACTCGTGTTAGCTGTTCATATGAATCAATGAATTCTGCTTTATCACTGATGGTTGTTTTTGAAATGTGAGAGATTGTGTTGAAATTGGCAAGATTAAAGTTTAAAGTAATGATTTATCATATACTATAATAGCATTAATAATACTAAAAATAAAAACATTATATAATGCTAAACTGCTCAGTAACTTATGAACACTCGGAAATAAATATTAAAATATCCCAAATAAAAAATATTATGATATTGCCAAAAATGAATGTACATAATAATAATAATAATAACAATGACTGTTATTACTGTTATGAATGTATACACTGTTAATGTTATGAATGTATACACTGTTAACGCACACTTGATCAGTTCAGCTAACCTGCTATAGTTCAAACAACAGTTCAAAGCAGCTCACAGATTTTCACTTGGATTTTCTCTGTAACCAACAAATTCAAGCAGCCAGAAGAGTGAAGAATGATCATATCAATACTCACTCAATGCAGAAAACCGCTCCAGTGTTAATAAGAGGAGAAAGAGCTTCTCCATGTTACTGGTTGGCGAGTTTCTCTGAGCTCAAATGAGAGTTCGAGCGCTCAGGAGGAAATTCTCTTTCAGGGGAAGGAAAAGTCACTGACCGCCGTTTCCTTCTATTCAATAGTGTGAGGCTAGTGACAGTACAGGGATCTTTACACGCAAACGCCTCAGACACCAGCCTTGGGTTAATCGTCTTTGATGAAATAAGTGGTATTAAATATTGCTGTTAAATCTGTGTTGACAACTAGAGTCTGCTTGGCATGTCTGAAATCCTAAAGATTACGGAAGTTCAGAATAGTTCAAGACATGCAGAGATTTCTGGAAGGCCTATGAGAAGATCTTCAGATCATCAGAGATCTCTATTAGAGAATGGCAGTCCTTCAGGAAATACAATGGCTGAACACACCCAGGATGGCATTCCCACCTCACCACAACACAAAGACCCCATCTTTGTTGACAAAAACTCAGTGCATTAAACTAATTTATTGAATGACATGCGTTAACTTTGATAGCTAAGGTTATGTTATGTTTCACTTTGTGCCAGACGGAGCTTATAAGGCACAATTCTGTCACCAGAAACAAGCTGGATTGGGATTTGAGCGAGCACAAGTGGGGTCTCTGGTTTACTTTAACAACATCAGACATCATTAAGGGGGAAAAAAAACATACGTTTTAACTAATTAGTAGTTCTTTTTAGGATCCCTGATGATTCCTGGCATTGATTCTGAACACAGGATCTCAGCTGATAGCGAGTACATACCAGTGTTCTGTTTGCTTGCTATTGTTTATGTGTAAAGAAACACAAACTCCTAATGTACATTAAATTCTAGGCTTTGAAATCTGGCCAGCAGGACTGCAACTGGAAATGCATCTTCAGCACATTCCTATACAAATGTACACTCTGAAAAATGCTGGCTTAAAAACAACTAGAGTTATGTTGAACATGGACAAACCCAGCGATTGGGTTAAATGTTTGCCCAACCTGCTGGGTAGCTTTATTTAACTCAACTATTGTTTAAAAATGACTGTACTGCTGGCTTAAAATGAACCCAAAATAGGTTGGAAATGAACATTTATTAATATGTTTAATATATAAATGTTTAATATGAATAATAATTAAACAATAAACATTTATTAAATTGCTTATTAATAAATGTTCACCTTTTGATTAATATCTCTCTGATTTTTGGTAACACTTCAGAATAATGGTCCGTCATTAATAAGTAACTATGCAGGAAGTAATGCAGGACCAATGAGTACAACTACATTAACACTTCAGCTACTTCTATTAACTAATATAGAAACAAGCTTAACTAATCAGTAAGTAATATCGAATTTAGAAGATAGTTATATATGCACATTGAGTAAAACTCATGCTTAGTCATCATGGCATCTTCTCTATTATTATTACAACATTCCCCATCCTCCACAACAGCATTCTCACTTACCGCTACAGTTTAAGAGAGAACTATTGCTTCAGTAATGAAAATTTAGTCATACTGACTATTGTGTTGAGCTAATAATTTAAATATTACCATTCCTTACTGCTGATATTTAGCTTTATTTCCTGTTTCACTGTAGAAAGTCAGCAAGTGACAAAGATATCTAGCGAAGGCAAGGTTGACAATATACTGAGAGAGAAAAAAAGGTAACATGGTAAAATCGAGAACAATATCGTACAAAGAAGCAATATGAAAAGGAGATAAAACAGTGGTGGGGAAACTCAAAATGATATTACAGAAGAAAAAAAAAGTAGCTTTATTGGAAAATACACCAACAGGCGAGGAAGACGAAGCAATTCAACATGTTCAAGAAGCAAATTAAGTTATTGAAAATCTTCAAGGAGAGCAAGAGAACAGCCATTCTCACCTCAGCAGGGAAATTACCCATCCATCGACTCAAGTCCTTAAAGACACTACAGGACCTAATGAAGACATCACCCCAGAAATGAAGAACACTACCAGAACTGAGCTCAAAGCTGTGTTACACATGAAGAGAAGCTTCACAACCTGAAGAAAAGACTGGAGAGAACTGAGATGGTCATGGAGAGAAGAAGGTTATTGTCAACATGGAAGACTGGAAAGAGTTGTGATCAGAGAACATCAACCCTTCCTTCATCAAGAGTCTCCACTGAAATAATGGGAAATCTGGAGAAATTAAAAATATTCAGTAAGAGTGTCTTGCAAATCTTCATTGACTGAGAATCTCAAGCACAAACCTTCCACTTCTGTAAACTTAAGCCATTTTGGATTGGCCAGCAAAGAGTCATGGACAGAGAAACATGTGCTTGCAAAATCTGAAATCAGGTGAAGAAGCTGAACCAGCTTTGGGTCACAGAAACTTCATTCAATGACTTGTCCTGCATCTCACACTTTATAAAGTTAGAGTTACTCAAAAATGTAATCTGATTACATAATGCAACTTTCTTGTAACGAGTTACCCCCAATACTGGTCCTAATTCTGCTCCTAAAATCAGATGGAAATTATGATTTGAGGAGACCAGACGAACAGAGTGACTAATATGTGAGTGATTGATAGGACCAGCATGGATTCATATCCTAGAGATCACACAATTTTCATGCTTTGGCTAAAGAAGAGAGAGATGAGACTGAAGTCTAGCGTGACTCCACCTGGAGCTGTTAAAACACATCTACCATAGAGGAAGCTACACCCGCCACAGGAAGACATGGAGCGCAACCTCCTGCCGTGCTGCTCCCGCCGTCTCTACAAACAAGACCCAGAGTACCTGAGCTCAAGAAACAAAATAAAGATCTGCAAGACCGACAAGAACCGGTTTATAGTGCATTGCGTAAGGTTACGTTCTGAAGCGGATAAATCCAGTGAAATCAAACAGATCCAACACAAAACACTCGCTGGTTACATAACTCTATTGTTCTGACTGTTCTCCTAACATCTCTCTCCTCAGGAGACGTGTCATCAAACTCTTCCTCTGGACTCTCACTCATGTCCATGTACGGCATTTCATCCTCGGATAGGAAACTCTTCCCACGCCGCAATCACCGATTTCCTGCTTCACTGCAGCGACGAGGCCTTGACAGCACCAGTCTGATGGTCACAAACCCAGCAGAAACTGAATCTGTGTGAACAATCACTTCCGTGCGGTCTTGCACCATAACATCTTTAAATGTGGAGTTTTTGTGCAGTAGTAAACAATATTCTTGATGGATGTGAGATTTACCTCCAATTGCCTGTATATATATATTTTAATTCTATAATCCATTTATTACATTTACAAATTGTGTATTATTGTTTGTTCTTTTTATAAAGTATTTAAAAATAAGTAAAAGAACAAACTGCAATGCCAAGAATGGAGCATCAGAAATCATTTTTGGAAGGACACAGCATCCGGAGTCAGGAAAACACTGCTGCGCGAACACCCGTCCCTTCCTTTATTAATCAGACACAGATCCCCAAAGAACCATCTGAAGGTGTTACGAGTTTCTCTGGACTTAAACGAGTCTGTATAGAAATAACATCAGGGGCCAGTTGTTCAAAAAAGTTTAATCTGGATCAGAATGATCTGCATTTGGAAATACTGCATTTTGCTATTCAGGATCAGGTAATCAGTCTTACTTTTGTGCAGCAAAATTGTATTGGATCACACATAATAAATGTGTATGTATATTACATGATTAAAATGTTTTAAAGTTTCATTACATTTTTGTTCATGAAATCCACCCTTCTGATGGGATTTTTTGGATCAAAGGTATCCCAATCTTAAGTTTTGAACAACACAAACTGATGATTTGATCCAGATCAAAACCAAGATTGGATTTTGTGATCTAATCTGACTTTAGAATCCTTTTGAACAACCATTTTCAAGATTTAATCCAATCCGATCAGATTACTTTTGAAGAACTGGCTCCAGATGTGTGGCATGCAATGTTTTGTTTGTTTGTTTTGGAGACAGAAATATGCCTCATTCAATCTGATAAAAGAATTGTGGTTTGATTCGCTAACATGCCAGTATTTTAAAGGCAGCTATTTGGCTCAAATGTGATCGTTGAAAATAAATATTGCTAAATGAAGTCAAAAAGCTATTCTACATGCATTACATACACTTTTCCATTTGCTGTAAAGGTATACATTTCATCTTTGTTCATATGTAAAACACTGCTTGTATGAAAAGGCTTTATGCCAGAGCCACAATAAACACACAACACTGTATTTCTGTACAAAATAATTTAATAGAAACATTGTTCAATTATAAATTGAAAGAAAAAAACAGGTGTAAGATAATCATTCCTGCAGAATACGTTAATCAACGTGCGTGTGTGTGTGTGCATATATCCACGCACACACACACGCACAAACACATACAAACATGGATTTTTTAATTTATGAAGAAACAGTATTACATGAACAGTTGAATGAGGTCTTTTGGCGCAGTCCATGACTACAGACATGGTGAGTGTCGGCGAGTTTTGGCAGTCTGTGGAGAAGTTTCCATCAATATACCGACACTGGTGAGCCAAACAATACTTCCAATAACAGCCATTTAATCCATGGTTGGAGGAGGAGTAGAAAAAAAAAAAACCAAAACAAAAGGAGGAAAAAAAAAAAAAAAAAAAAAACACTTGGTGCTGAGCCCTTAAACTCTCCAACGGAGTTCATATTCACGAGACATGGTTGAGACACCATGAGAAAAAACCCAAACTGAAGTATTTTTAGAGGAAGGAGGCAAGCCACCTTTAAAAACAGTCACAGTCCGTCAACAACCATGACGCAACGTTAAAGAAAAATAAAAATCAAATTAAAAGTGTTAGTGTACAAATGGAACACGCAAATCAAAAACAACAGGTATCGTCAACAAATTTATACTTACGTACATGATGACAAAAGAGGCCCACATACTGGATTACTGGTAGCTCAGTGTCTCGACTGGACTCCTGCTCTTAATACTGAATACGAGTCTAATATATGAACCTGTGTCTGCGTATCTGTGGAAGTTTGGCTGGTCTAATGGAAGCATGTACTCTTGCTCTGGGAATGTGGTGTTCGTGTCACTCGGTTTGGCTCGGCTCTAACCCTAGCGGCTCATTTAGACTCACTCCCACCTCTTGGCACTTGTCAATTATTTTTTTCAGTGTGTCAGTTTTACCTCCTTCAGCCGCCTCAAAGAGCAAACACTGCAAAGACAGAGAGAGAAGAGCACATGTGAGCCAAACGTCCACAGCAGCAGAGACGCAAGCGAATGAGGTGTGGTGAGGTGAGGAGGCTGTTTACATCTTTCCAGAGAGCAGCGGACAGGGGCAGTTTCTGGAGCGCTTGCTGATAGAGCCGCCGGACCTGCGGACGTGCGAATAAGAGCACAAACACACCAGAGCGGGAACACACAGTCAGTTCGGTCGGACACATGCACAGTGACAACAAACATTCAGACTGCTCAGACACAAAAGCACACTCCATTTGTCTTCATCACAGGTATGCCATTTAAACTCTTACATATTCGTGCACTGAGCATACCCTGCAGAAAGAACAATAGATTCAACAGAATGAAGCCATCAAAACTCCACAGACATCGGTCACTGTATGAGGAATGACCTGACCTCTGACCTCTCACTCACCTCTGCTCTTTGCCTTTGCTCCTTCTCAACCGCAATAGCTCTGGCAAGAAATATATCGACAGAGGACGTCAAACACTTCACCTCATTTCTGCTTCCAAATGAATGGACATCAAATTCACCATATCTCACTACAGAACTGAAGAACTGCATGCAGATGTATTTCAGCCTTGAGCAGAACTGTGTGCCTTTCTTTGGGCCTCAACACTACAATCTTTGCATGTTCTGGATAAGACTGCTCTTAAAGAATTGCTCAAGTCAGTTCGGGCTGAGACTGTTCGGTTGCAATGTAACCTCAGAGACTCTTGCCACTCTATTACATACTCCATATGTACAGGGAAATACCCTTAAGCCGCGTTTCCACTGCAGGACCTTTCCCCAGGAACTAGGGACTTTGGGATGGTACTCTGTGTTTCAACTGCAGGAACCAGGGTCTAAATAAAGTTCCAGGTAAAAATTCTCCCCTCAGAAAGTCCCTGCTCACGAGGTAGTACTTTTTCATGAGTTCATGAACTTTCGGGGGTGGGACTTGGGTGCTGAACATGCTGATTGGTTGACTCCATGCATAATTTTATTTCAACCACCATTTTTAAAAGTCTGAGAAGTTGCTGGGAAAAAAGTTCCTGGGACAAATTGTTCCGGGTAATTTCAGTAGAAACGAGGCTTAAGACAATGTGATGAAGCACAGTGCAATACAGCATGAACGGAGCAAATGCCAAGACTATTACTGCACATTCCTAACTCCAGAAGCTGCCCAAAAACATGCTAGCTGTTAAACTGTTGGAATTAGGCTCGGCCTACATGGAGGAACAGCAGGCCATAGAATCAGTTAGTGCCGAGTTGTGCTTAGCACCAACCCCTCCGAAAAAGAGTGAAGGTCTGTTCAGCAACATTTAACCCTGCTCTCCTGGAGGGCTGGAGTGCAGCTCCAACACACCTGAAGCAGCTCATCAAGGTCTTCAGGATTACTGGGCTGCACTCCAAATGGGATAAATCCGTCTCTGAAGGGCACTTCAGACTGAGAACAGTCATGGCGGTCATATATAAGGGTCATTCCAAAATGAAGTGCTCAACACTAGCCACTTCAAAAGGCCCTTCTGAATGAAGGACTGTGATGAGGGGAAACAGATGGACGCTTCACTCCCATGGTTCTTTGTGCAGGCAAGCAGCATAATAAATTGTGCAATGACAACGGCTTCCTTAATTGGCGTGGCAGTTTTTTTTTGTCCCCTACACCCTTCATCTCTTCGAAGCTCTCACTCTGGAGTGCAAGCCCTTCGAAGGGATTAGGGCATAGGGGTGAGCCCTTCAGAATGGAATGCAGGGCTAGATCATAACAGACAGGATGTTAGAGCAGGACTGGAACTAAAGTCTGGAGCAGGAGCAGGGGTGGAGACCATTGGTTTAACCAATAAAGGTAGCGACCCCTCCAGCCGACTCAGTTGTGGTAGGGGTCAACTGCATGTGGCTTTACTGCATTTACTGAGGGAAATGGATGAGATTCATTAGAAGCTCACAGGCCACAAGATTCTGCCCTAACAAATACATATTTTAAAGTTGAAAGCCATTAACTCGACTCCCTTTGATACAATTAAATTGTCTGAAAATTGCCTAGTGGGACACTGACAAAGTGATAAACCTGTGCAGCCATGCAAATCTCCTTCAGAGAGACCCCTTGACAAGTAAACATACTAAGAGTATGAAAGTTGCCAACCAGTCTTCTGGTTTACAGCTAGCCCTCCACACCCTTGAAACTGTCAACATCTTGTGTTTCAGGGCATGAGGGTATTTGTTTCAGCCCCCTGAATTCCAGTAATGGGTGTAGGCAGGGGTTAAAATGGGATTTTGGAGGTGGGGGGACCCTAAATGCATGCAACTTAAACCATACAAAATTGCTTCTGCAGATCACCAGATTCAAATCAGAAACCAGCGAGAGGAGGAGAGTGTGATGTGAAAGTGTTAGTAAGCAACTGCCTAAACAGAACCATAATGGTTAAAGGGATATACATACATACAAGTTCTGAACCAGTACCGGTACAGTTATTTGTTCAGTAAGCCTGAAGGCCTGTTCATACCAACACAAATGTTTGGCATGAAAACCATGTCCGATTTGTTTAGAATACATAAATGAATAAAAAAATAAAAAGAAACAGCAGATGGGCTGAATGAAAATGCAAATTCACTCTCACAGCTGGTGCCACTTACAGAAAAGCAGAAATACCCTGTTTATTTTGGGACAAAGTGCTATGCAACTTTCTGTTTCTGACACTCCCTTCTGAAGAAGAGGAAAGTGAAACAGTATTTACGTATTTTCAAACAACCGTTCATATAAAAAAAAATAAAAAATAGTTATTGTGTTTACAACACCAAAAACAAGCGAGCTGGTTCTGGTTGTTTAACGATATAGTCTGTTTGTGAGCGCCACAAAGTCATGGCTTTATGTAACAGCAGCAGCAGCAGCTTTGGTTTTCTTCGTAGTGTGATGGAAAAGAGATTAGAACACCTCTCTGTAAATAAACCTGTTGCATGAAAGGCATGCGAATGTTCGTGACGATCTGAACAGATGCATTAACAGCCGTTTC
This sequence comes from Megalobrama amblycephala, assembly GCF_018812025.1. Lineage (NCBI taxonomy): Eukaryota > Metazoa > Chordata > Actinopteri > Cypriniformes > Xenocyprididae > Megalobrama > Megalobrama amblycephala. The sequence goes on from NC_063058.1 coordinate 1,990,374, forward strand.
TCACACCAAACATTTACGTTGTTGTGAACAGGTCTTTTCAGTCATAGCAGAAATGACCTAAGGTGGAATGTGAAGGGGGAACGCTCACAAATAAGCAAAGAGGAGGCCGCATGAGCTCCTGGTCCAAGAACTCATCAAGCTGAGGCCTATGGTCACCGGGAACAGCTCATAGTAGCCTTTGAGTCTCTAACTATATAAATTGACAGAAGTCTATTGGACCCAGGCCTCTTCCAAATGGCTGTGGGTGCAGGCTGAGCAAACAGGGCCAGAATGAGCCCTGATGAATGATTAAACCAGGAGTCGGGATTCTCAGGCACTGTGACATCAGAGCATTTGCTGCTCTGCCGAAAACCTCGCTAGGCCATCTCAATATGTGGTGCATGGTCAGTTGAGGTGTGTGAACCCATCAAGCTCATCTTCTGTTGGCAATGCAACAAAGGCAGCAAGAATGGCCACCTGAGAGACAGCGAAGACTAAGCTAACAGCAAGGGTGTGATTCACACCACCACTGGGGTCCCAATCTTACGCTATTAGGAAGCCAGCCATGTGTGAATGTTTACACTCATGGGAACAGGTGGTGTGTCTTAAGGAGAATTCACATCATGTGACCTCATTGGTCTTTACCTGTACATATGGAATATATAATGTTGAGGGAAAGTCTCAATTTGATAGAAAACAGAATATTTGTCAAATTACTCGTCTATCAAAACAAGCTATGTTAAAGAGGTGGAGAGCTACAGCAAAAACTTTAGAATATCATCTCATTTGGACACAGAAGCATTTAAGCCAGATGTATTTGGAGCTCATGAACTTACATTTTCCAGATGGCCAGACAGGTTGGGACGCTACTGCACAACATTCTGCTTTGCAATTTAAAATGTTCAACATTGCCATCCTGCCATTCCTGCTGCAGCAACCTACACAACGACAATTAACACTAAACTCGAGGACATTAAAGAAGCTGTGACTTGTATCCAGTGCCGCCTATTTACCAAGTTACAGAATAAAACAGTCCCCTAACATAGAGTGGACAGTTTACAACTTTAGTAACCCTAACATAAGAAATATTTACACCGTACAGATGATATAACAATAAGAAATGGTATCCGAGGAAAAGATCCTCATATATAATGGGAAATACTGGGACTTTTCACAAGCTTCTGGTCAGAAACCATCAGAATAAACCTAAGCAAGACTTCTGATTACCTTATGGCCAGTTCAGTATTGGTTGGCATGATATGCTGAAGTCTTTCCAGGACAAGGGAATGTTGGGATTGAGGGAAACATCCCAAACAGAAGGATATGACCTGCAATGCACACGGCACAAAACACAAACACACTACATCTACACTGTCCGTAATCAATAAAAAACAGAAAAATCCAAAAGAAACAGACTGATTTACAAGCTAAGAAAGATGAAGGACTAGTTTAAAGCTTCTCAATGACATACCTTGTTGTGGAAACTGAAGCTGCTCCAGTATTGTGAGGAGCTGAAGGGCAGGGTGAGTCTGGTTGGCACAGTCTCCAGACAGCGGTGCACCAGACCTGTGAACATCTTCAGCTCACGAACACTCGGCTGCAGCCCCAACATCTTACTGCTGGAGAAGGACAGATAGCTGGGGAGAAAGGACAAAGTGTTACGAGAGAAAAAAAACCCACGACTATCTGCACGCTGTGAGAATGAACACTCTGAAAGGGCTTAATGTAGGGATGCACCGATATGGAAACTTTGGCCAAAACATAACCAATAATTTGTAATATTTGGAAGCCGATAAATGCACCGATATTGAAATTTGGCAAATGCCGATAATTCTTTATATTTGGAAGCTGATAACTGATATATTGGCCGATAAATACAACAATATGGAAATTTGGCCGATACAGCTAACCGATAATTATTTATATTTGGAAGCCGATAACTCATATATTTAGAGATAAATGCAACAATATGGAAATTTGGCCGATAGAGCTAACCGATAATTCTTTATGTTTGGAAGCCGATAACTGATATATTGGCCGATAAATACAACAATATGGAAATTTGTCCGATACAGCTAACCGATAATTATTTATGTTTGGAAGCTGAAAACTGATATATTGGCCGATAAATACAACAATATGGAAATTTGTCCGATACAGCTAACCGATAATTATTTATATTTGGAAGCTGATAACTGATATATTGAGCGATAAATGCAACAATATGGAAATTTGGCCGATACAGCTAACCGATAATTATTTATGTTTGGAAGCTGAAAACTGATATATTGGCCGATAAATACAACAATATGGAAATTTGTCTGATACAGCTAACCGATAATTATTTATGTTTGGAAGCTGAAAACTGATATATTGGCCGATAAATACAACAATATGGAAATTTGTCTGATACAGCTAACCGATAATTATTTATGTTTGGAAGCTGAAAACTGATATATTGAGCGATAAATGCAACAATATGGAAATTGGTCCGATACAGCTAACCGATAATTATTTATATTTGGAAGCTGATAACTGATATATTGAGTGATAAATGCAACAATATGGAAATTGGTCCGATACAGCTAACCGATAATTATTTATATTTGGAAGCTGATAACTGATATATTGAGCGATAAATGCAACAATATGGAAATTTGGCCGATAGAGCTAACCGACAATTCTTTATGTTTGGAAGCCGATAACTGATATATTGAGCGATAAATGCAACAATATGGAAATTGGTCCGATAAAGCTAACCGATAATTATTTATATTTGGAAGCTGATAACTGATATATTGAGTGATAAATGCAACAATATGGAAATTGGTCCGATACAGCTAACCGATAATTATTTATATTTGGAAGCTGATAACTGATATATTGAGCGATAAATACAACAATATGGAAATTTGTCCGATACAGCTAACCGATAATTATTTATGTTTGGAAGCTGAAAACTGATATGAGCGATAAATGCAACAATATGGAAATTTGGCCGATACAGCTAACCGATAATTATTTATATTTGGAAGCAGATAACAGACATATTGAGCGATAAATGCAACAATATGGAAATTTGGCCGATAGAGCTAACCAATAATTCTTTATGTTTGGAAGCCGATAACTGATATATTGAGCGATAAATGCAACAATATGGAAATTTGGCCGATAGAGCTAACCGATAATTCTTTATGTTTGGAAGCCGATAACTGATATATTGGCCGATAAATACAACAATATGGAAATTTGTCCGATACAGCTAACCGATAATTATTTATGTTTGGAAGCTGAAAACTGATATATTGAGCGATAAATGCAACAATATGGAAATTTGGCCGATACAGCTAACCGATAATTCTTTATGTTTGGAAGCCGATAACTGATATATTGGCAGATAAATCTGCAACCTGATAAACATTTTATTCATCTGCTTACAAAAAAGAAATACAGTGGGGACAACTACTTTCATTTTAAAACCTTAACTACAGAAAACAAGTTCTTTTCTGAAAATCATTCACTAAATCGTTGCCTACAATGAACCAGTTAAAATTTCCTTAACTTTTAAAAATCAATTTTACAGTCTTATGGTAAACAGCAAAATTCTAATGTGAAAAACTCCCACACCGCTGACATTATGTCTTCTCTCTAGCATAAACTCTTCTAAAGTGCACAGGATCTGCTGATGCGTCACCGATACACGTCTAACAAACTATATACTTTACTTACTCCAGCCAGAGTGTGTGAATTAACTCCAACTTTGTAATAGTTCCCAAAGCTTTCTCAAACGCATCGATGGCCTCTCTCACACTGCCAAAGGTAGACTGCCAGAAACTGTTCAAAATCAAGAATCAGGGTTAGAAGAGGGTAAGTGTGGAGAGCAGAGCAGAGCAGACGCGGGCGGCAGCCGGACGCACCAGTGAAGGAAGTGCAGGTATGGCAGCTGATCCACCATCTCAAGCTGAAGATGATCTTTGAGGGTTGGAGCTTTCAGCAAGTCTTGAGTTTGAACACCAAGAACATGGCTGAAATCAGAGACATCAGATCTTGAAACAAATACTGCACGTAAGAATGAAACATGTCTGGTCACATGCCATCGCACAGGACCAGAATGACCTGTCAGAGAATATAATTAAACTTATCCGAAGAACCGGATTTTGTACGTTTCTTCTGAATTACCATGGTTTCTCCAGTCACTTGTAACTACTGGATAAGCATGTTTATAAATCATGTCAGAGACTGTACTCACTAAGAGCTTAACTGATTTAAAAACATAATTCTTGCCAAATTAAACATTTAAGAGAGTTAAACCATGAAAACAAGGTGAAAGAGAGCTGGATTTGGTACTCGCATGCCGTTTCCTGTGTGCATCGAGTTCTCTTTCAAGTCTCATTACGCTTTAATGCTTCAGAAAAGCTTGAGTGTTTAAAGTGGCAAGACTTTTCATGGAGATAATAAACTTTCGTGACAGTGCAGATTTGGCCCGATCGACCCATTGACAATTCCGTCGACTGTCCCGAGCGTCTTTCAAACAGGCCCCGGGACATCAGACAGTCCTTACTGTCGAGCCTTGGAGAAAAACTAGAAGAACCTGTTGACTGTCCCAGATGTGGAAAGCACAATTTAAATAACCCCTGCTCATGCTAGCACACATTGCAGACTGTGGTGTCAGTGAGAACATTACCGTAGTACATCTAGAGACTTCAGCTGATCTGGCACAGATTCACAGAAAGAGCGCATGAACTTGTCAAAGAGCTCTTCCAGAACACTGCATTTCCCCTGCACAAGACACAAACTCAGAAATGAGCATTAGGCCACCTTCACTGCGTTTCTGCTCTGATCACAGGACGCTGTAGCCTCACCTGAGAGTGCAAACACCTGCTGAGCTGGTAGAATATACGAGCGCTGCTGGCGCTGTCAGAATGAGCGCGTGTCCACAGGGCCTCAGCTTTATCTGCCTGTCCCGAGGACACATGCACTTCACCGGTGACCTCCAGCAGGGGGCAGTAGAGCGGGCACACTGCCAGCAGACGCTCACACAGCGCAACAGCCTCCTGACATCTGAAAGCATGGCAATCACATGAGCAAAAGCACAGCACTTCAGAAAGCCTCGTGATCGGAGCCGCATGTACCTGTCCAGCCGCCTGTAGAGATGAATGAGGTTTGAGTGAAGGGGGAAACAGGCCTGGATCTGCTCACTGGAGGACAAGCGCTCATCTGTGCAGCGGCTCACAGCATCTACAGGAAACACACAGATCACTGGCGTCAAACTCGCATGAACAATGAAAATGCTGAAATGAGACCTTTCATTATAGAAAGAGTCACACATGATATGTAATATAACGGGGTTCACCTGTGAAGAGGCTGATGATGGTGTCGGCGGGCGTGCGGGTGGCCGTTCTCCAGGGAATGAGGAACGCATCTGTGCACACCATTCTGGACGGGCTGGAGCTGGCAGGGTCATACAGAGAGGGCGGGAGACGGCAGAACTCAGTCAGGTAGATGTACGACAGCCACATCAGACAACGGTCCGGCACAGTCAAATGATCCGCAACACTTGAATCCAGCGCACTCTACAGAAACACAGAACAACCTCGTTTAAACATAAATGGAGACCATCAGAAACCGCTTGAATCTGTGATCAGAATCTGGTTGCATAAACTGCTTAGACTAGTCTTACAAGCCATCGAAAACCTTTTTAAATCCATTACATAAAAAGTTAGATCTAATTTCAGTCTGAAAAGTAAGACTGATTAACTCTTTACTAACCGCTAGATGGACAAACTAGTCTTAACATAACATATATTAATATTTTGAATTGAATTAATTTTTGATTTTCAGTTTTCATTTTAACTTGAGTAATCTAGTAATGTTATGTGCTAATGTCATTTTATTAGTTTTTAAATTATTTCTATATAGGTTTAACTGATTTTAGTTTTAACAATTTTACATCTTATTTCTAATTTTCTAATTTTTTTTTAAGTTTAAATTGAGTAAATTGAAGTTAACTAATATTTTATTTAAACTTTCAATTATCAACTTAATTTTTCTATTTTGAATAGTTTAAGCTTTCATGTGTTAACATTAGTTTGAAGGCGTGTTTACACCTTCAGTAACTACATCAGTTAACATGAACAAACAATGAACGATTGTTTTTTACTAACCAACATCATTAATGAAGATTGTAAAATATATTGTTCACAGTTAGCTCATAACTAATGTTAACAAATGAGATCTTATTGTAAAGTGGTACAGAGTGAACAATAACACTGGATCAGATATAAATCAGTCATTAAATAAACTAGAAATCTGCATTTATTTCACAAAATAAATGTGAGTGACCTTTATTTTGAAGTGCTAAACTGAAATAGTGAAACAGTAGAGTAGAAACTGAAAGTGAATCTCTGGCTGACGGAGACCTTGAGTATGTTGAGAGCGTTGTGCTGCCGCCCGTGTGAACGCTGAGCTGAACCCTGAACAGCAGCGACTCCAGCAGCTGGAAGGAGCGCACGTCTGGCCTGAGGTCATGTGACGCCTCCAGCAGGTGAGAGATCAGACGGCCGCACACGAAATCTTTGCCCTCGAAGGCGCTCTCCACGCTCATGTACTGAAACACAGACAAAACACAGCTCAAGCCTGTGGAATTTTTTTTTTTTCCAGCTATTTTTTTTAACTTCTTAATCTTGTGTCAAATGTACTTCTTAGTTATTGTCATATTTTGCCAACCTTGTCATGTTTTTGTTTAGTGTAGTTTAATCAATGAACATTTCCATCATGCTGCACAATGGTAATATGATATTCATGATTATTTTGCTCAAAATTATTGTCATTTGAGGAATTTATTCGTACGTTTCATCAGAATTATTGCACTTTCACCTATAAGCACAAATCAAGAGAATGTCGACTCATATGCATGGTTTATTTGACCTCATCTAGTTTCCTGATTTATTATAGGCTGTTTATCATATAAATTTACACTCTACATCATTAATGAAACTGGTAAAACAAGAAACTTCTCTCAAATTAAAATTGTGCAATTCCTAACAGTAATTCCCATAATTGCAATAATAATATAATTGCAATTTTTCTATTAAATCAGCAGCATTTAGTAAGTGCATTTATTCAGTAACTAGAAGTTTGATGGCAGATTTAGTCGCAGTAAATGGCTCGTGAAACAGACCGAATGATTGTGACTAAACCTAACCTACACTTTCATTTGAGCAGAATCTCTCAAATGGAGACCGCTGAACTCCAGCTAAAATCATTTTATCTTCAGATGTTTTTCTGCAGGGTAAAGAAAGCGCTTGCACGTGGTCGCCAGACTGAGAAGATTAGGTAAACAGAGAAAAGCTCCAATTGGGGGATTTAAACTCTTGACATCTGGCAACCGCAAGCATGAAAGCTCATAGTAGAGGCTTGTACAGCAGTCTGTAACATTGTGTCTTCTTTTCGACAAAAAGTAAAAGTTTTTATTTTTTAAACTTCATACTACTTCTTAGTCATGGAAAAAAATGTGGTTGATGAAGATTTTTTTTCGTCATACTGTTTAAGGAAATGAGCACGAGTCGACTCACAGTCCACCAGACGTCGTAGTGCGGCGCGTGCTCCACGGCCATCTCGCACATCTCCTGGAGCTCCTCCCTGCTGCCCCGGCGCGAGAACAGCGTCAGGTAGTGACACCACACCTCGGCCTGCTCGCGGTTGTCCTCCAGCGCGCGGGACAGCGTGTTCAGCGCCGCGTCCAGACACTCCGACACAGAGCTACGGACACACAGACAGGAGATGATGCTGCTGACAGAACTTATGCCTTCAGATCATACAATACCAGACTTGCCACATTTACCTGAACTTCCTCTAAAAGCCACCGAAACAAAGACAGAAATACACCAGCTGCATAAGAACCTTAACTAAACAGTTATTTCATTGGGCTTCACGATATATATCCTGATACTATGTATTCACAATATAGCGTCCCAGTGTAAAGCGTCAGCACTCACGTGTCCTTCTGATTGAGATATTTGAAGGCCAATTTGATCCACAGCTGCACGTCGTTGGGACTCTCCAGCACGCTGGTCTCCAGGTTACTGATGTCATCCGTCTCGCTGTCGAAGTACCGCTTGTCATCCTGCGTCACGCAGACATCGGCCCACGACCAGCGCTCCTGCACGCGCCCATCTGTCAGAGCGGATCAGACGTTACGCATTCACACCAGCCCTGAATTACAGTACAGTCATGTGATCATACGCCGTCAGGCGACTCTGACCGTGTCGGACAGGAACGGTGACGTCCACGCTGGTGTGATCTTCATCGTCCTGACCGGCAGTCTTTACTCTCTGAGCTTCAGGTCTCCACTTCCTCTGAGATTTACATGTGGTGAAGGGGGGAACTGACAGAAACAGTCAACCATCAGTCGCAGAGCAAACTAAACCATCAAACACAGACGCCACATCAAATAGGAGCACTCACTGTGTTTCAGTCTCTCGTTGACTTTGCTCACGAGCAGAACGGCCTTCTGGTCCGTCCCCATCCGGTCCTTATTGGCCCCAAACAGCTTCTTGATGTATTTTTCTGTGAACAGGAGGGTCAGAGCTCATGATCTGCTGCTCTGTGCTGATCGTCCAGAGACGTCACGTGATGCGAGGCGGTTACCTGTGGCGCTGCTGATGTCACTGGTGCTGCTGGAGTCTGCGCAGCCAATCAGAGGCAGGCAGTAGGACAGGATGTCCTGAAACAGCTGGCTCTCTGTGAGGGTGCAGTTCCTCATGTGCTGCCTGAAACACACAGACCGCTTCAGCCAAAGAGTCAAAACACAGTCAAAGCTTAAGCGGCGATGACGTACCACGCGCAGTCGTCGTCGTTACACGTGCCGGTGAGGTCGAAGCGGCAGAAACACTTCTTGGGCTCGATCACGTTGCTGTAGGAGAGCGAGCGGAGGGAGAGCTTCTCTTTGGTCCGGTAATACGGGCTGAACCTGAACGAGTGACAGGATTCAACTGTGTGAACGACCCACAGACTGACAGCTGGAAAATACTACCAATGAGAGCGAAGACCAAAGTATGCTTCAGTTCTGATGCGAGCGCTTATTGTATGTGTACAGATGAACGCGCAGCCTTTCAAAGTCTGTGAACAGGGTTCTGCAGGGTACCTGCAGGGTTTAAAATCAAATTTAAGGCATTTTGTATGTTGCCCTTATCTGACACCTACTTCAGGTCTTGCAGTCTCTACTAATGAGCTGGTGAGTTGAATCAGGTTTGTTAGATGAGAGAGACATCCAAAACGTGCAGTGCTAGGGGTCCTCCAGGACAGGTTTGGGAACCATTGATCTATGGTAACATCCAAACCATAAAATGACAATTTAAACAACTTTAGGCGATATATCCGAATTGTTTAGATTTTTTGAATGCACATTAGCTTCTTGTGAATCCACCAGTTAACAATTATAACACTACGTGCATTCTGCGTAAAAATATGGGTTGATTTTTTGCCATTGGTCAAAAAAAAAAGCAGAAATATAGCGGTTACCCTGGTTTCTTCTGTAAACAAAGCAGTGCTACGCTTATAAACACTATATTAGGCACTACATGGAGGAAATTTGTAAAGAAAAGTCAGTTCCCTTCAGATATACATTCGTGTTTGTGAAGGGGGGTTGTTTTTATATGAAACCCAGATTTTCATGAATCGCATGAATAAAATTTCAATGTCAGAAAGGTAAAATTTCATGCCCAAGACTTTTTATAGCCTTAAACATGATGAAACTCAATGTAAGACTTTTTAAGGATAAGGGAACCTGTTGACACATGCGAACCTTGTTCAGCGTTTATGAAATTTTTGGCCAATAAAACAGGAATATGTGCCATCGAGGGAGAAAATTTTGTTTGGTCACATGAATTCGCTGCATTGACCAACAGAAAGCTGCACGGTGTAAATGTGACTTGTGTGACCGGTGCTTTATTATTATTTACTTATTATATGACTTTTTATCTCACAATTCTAACTTTTTCCCCTCGCAATTGCAAGTTTATTCAAACTTTGTTTTTTACAATTGTGAGTTATAAAGACAAAATGCAAGTTTTAGTCAGAATTAGAGTTATAAATTCAGAATTGCGAGTTATAAATTCAGAATTGTGAGATAAAAAGTCACAATTGCCTTTTTTATTTTTTTTATTTAGTGGCGGAAACAAGCTACACTACACTACTTGCTACACTATTGAAAATAAAAAAAATTGGCTATATTTCACTCATGTGACCACACCTTAAAATTTTTTTTTTTTTTAAAAGAGCATGTTCTAGTTGGCAGTGCACGTACTACGCTGATAACGAAGACATCTACGTCACACGTACCATACGCTCACCCTAGCGCATGCGTGAAAACCGAAGCATACTTTGAGCTGAAAGCGAGCCAAACCTGTATGATTTAAAGACTAGTAAAGGACTGTGATACGGTCCGAACGGTTCTGGTTTAGCCTCCACTCGGCTCTGATGAGCTGCCATCGGATCGAAGTCCACCTGCACGACCTGCATGAGACACACAATCAAAAAAAGAGTAGGAAACATCTTGGACTTGATTAAAACTAGCTTTGAGACAGTACCTTCGCAGGAGACTCGGCGTGGTCCGCGGTGTAGCGGAGCGAGTGCGTCTCCTCCTGCAGGAGCTCGGAGAGGCCGGCGCACTGCGTGTACCTCTGACGCAGGTCCTCCACGTTCAGCCCCAGTAGCAGCTCTGGCAGACCGGCTGCGCCGCTAGACGCCGCTTTAGCGTGTTTGACTGGCATGGGTGAAGCAGCGGGCGTCTCCGGATGGCACAGTTTAGGTTTGGTGAAGGAGCCAGACTCTCGGAAGGAGCGGCGGCGGGTAGTAGGCGCCACCGCGGCAGGAATCTGCTGCTGCGGCTCGTCCTCCTCAGCCTCCACGTCCTCGTTGGACAGGGTGAGTTTGTCCTGTGTCAGGTCGTGCAGCGAGGGCTGTGGTAACGGGTAGAGCGTGCCGGGCGTCTGCGGGGCGGCAGGTCGTGGCTCGGCTTGCCGTAACGCCTGGGCCTCTTTGAGCTTCTGAATCTTGAGGGCGTATTCAGACTCCAGCTGCTGCAGGCGCTTCTTCTGAGCGATGAGCTCCGCGTAATGAATGTCCGAGTGATCCACGCGCCGCACCTTCACTGGCTGACAACAGAAACACAGATGTTACACACACACACACACTCGTTCACTGGCTTAATAGTATGCGTGAATTCTGCAGGTCTTACCGAGTAGATGGCGGCAGATGAACCGCGCTTCTGTGTGGCCTGAACCAGATCTCTCTTCAGCTTCACAGACTGCTGCTTCTTCAGGGCCACGCGGTGCTGAACTCTCTGAACCTGCGGGAAAACACAGCTGACGTTACGGCCAAAAGTAGGAATGTGCACTTAATCAAATGGCGATTTGGACTAGTGTGTGTGAATATGAAGTCCATCATTATTCAGTAATAATAATAAACATAACAGGAAGTGGATTGTCCTGGGCCCTGTGAAGTTTGGCGACGCAGGATTCTACTCACCTGCTCCTGTAGTTTCTTCAGCAGGACTCTGTTGGCGCTCACAATCTTCTCTGACGCCAGCAGCTGCTCTTTGAGTTTCGTCACTTTGCCCTCGGCTACTTTCAGAGACTCTTTCTTCTTGATTTCCTGTTGCTGGAGCTGCTTCAGCAGAGCCTCGTCTTTACACAGCTGCGCTCTGCAGGGAAACATCAGCATGAGTGCGTCTTCACGTGTCAAACATGCAGAGATGGACTGGTGTGTGTGTGTGGACACTCACCTGTGCTGACTGAACTTCTCCTGCAGATCTGCCACCCTTCCCATGATTTCCAGCTCCGAGTCTGAGCCTGCAGGAGACGGGACGCCCACCATGAACTCCAGCCGGCCCGATCTCTGCTTCTCCAGACTGCAGCACAGCACATGAGTGGTTAAAGTGGCCATATCATGCTCTTTTACAATGTCTTGATGCTGTTTTTGAGCTCTACTAGAACAGGTTCTCATGCTTGAATGTTCAGAAAACACATTTTATTTAAGATGAAAGATTTATTTAAGATGAACATGGACAAAAAGTATAAAAGGTGCATCAATGGGACCTATAGAGTTAAAAGCTTCTGAATGCATGAAGAAACACATGTGACTGCAGCACCTGGCCATGTCGTCTCTGAGCAGCCGATACTCCATCTTCTTAACATCAGGAAGAGCTTCTGCACTCTTCACTGGGTTGTTCTCCTTTTCTGACACTGAATGTTTCGGCTTGGCTGCCTGAAAGCAAAATACGATTAAAAACTGGTCTAATTGACAAAACCCACTGTGCTGATGTGCTAATCTCTCAATCCTGTTTCAACTACAGGAAATCCTCATCTAACATCACTGTGGTCCTGCCTCTACAATAAAGGTCCTGTTTGTGACACACCGGCCAAACAGACATAACGATAATTAAAAACACCAAATATTGGATGAATATTAGTCGTCACGCACCTCTACGGTCCTCCGCGCTTCTTTAATCATGGACTCCAGGCCTCCGAACACACTCTGCGCGGGGCTGCAGCTCTCGCCGTCGGAGTCGCTGTCGTCAGACGCGTTCAGACGCACCACCACAGACTTGTGTCGAGGCAGCTGTAACCAACAGAAGGAAATAACCTCAGAAAAGCCTTGATTCAAGCACTCTTTCCCTCTTCATCACAGCCGCGTCACTCACCACAAACGGGGCTTTGGGCGCGGGATGTCCCCGTACGAACTTGAGCGCTCGCGGGTGCGAGACGACCGTGTTGAGGCTGACGGCCGCGAGGTTGTTCCTGGGGCTGGGCTGAACCACGGCTCTGAGCGCAGGAGAGGGCGGCCCGCTGCTACTGGACGCGTCCTGCGGAAAGACAACAGCTCCGTCACACCTGACATCACGCTCACCGCACGACGGAAACTCGACGCTGCGTACCTCTGCCTTCACGGCCCGCTTGTTGGCCAGCGATTTGAGCAGCTCTTCTCTCAGCAGCATCTCCTCTTCCTCTTCCTCGTCAGCAAACGGCGGCTTCGGCGGCTGCTCCACTTCGTCGGGGGGCGGCAGCGGGGGCAGAGGTGGAGGAGGAGCCAGTCGCATGAACTCCATCTGCTGCAGATAATGCTGCGCCACACCCTGAGTCACAGGAAATCAGAGGACATTTAGACTACAGGAATAAAGTAAGGCGATGATCATGTGCCACCAGTAAGGGTTGAACATACCTGTCTGTGAGGTGTGGACTCCAGAGGAAACGCATCATGTGAAGGTGACGTGGCTGTGAACAAACATTAACACTCATGGTTAGTCAGAATCGTGTTTCAGTGAATTCAGCTCGTGTCGCAGCACCGGAGCATGTACCTGGAGAGCTGGGCTCACTGTCCGTCTCCATCGCCACCTCGTCGTAGTTGTCATACTGGTAGAGGTTTCCTGACGTGTCCAGACTCTGCTTGGCCAGTTTCCGCTGATCTCCGTCTGAAGACTGTAAGAAAGCACAGGTCACATGAGCGTTAGACTCTGCAGAGCCCCGGATGGCGGTGTCGTCGCGTGCGTGACCTTCTGACCTTGCTGCGCGAGCGATGTTTGGAGCCCACCAGCTTCATGAAGCGGTTGTACTGCTCATCCTGATTGGACAGGTCTCTGATCTTGCGGATCTCGTCCTCCCTCTTCCTCCGCTCCTCCTCTTCCTCCTGCTTGTGCCTCTGCTCCTCCTGCTGCCGCTGCTGCTGCTGCAGTTTCCAGGTGCGCAGCTGCTGCTTCCTCCACGCCTGCTTGGCTGCAAACACACACACACATCAAGCACTGCGCCCTGACAGATGAGGAGTTCAGTGTGAAAGTGTCTTACTCAGGTGCGCCGGTTTCTTCGCTCTAGCCAGCGGCGGCTTTGCTCTTGTCCGGAGTGGCTTTGGCAGCTCTCGCTCCCTCCTGCGATCTGCACAGGGCGTTTCCTCTGCCGCTCAGCTTGTTCCTGTCGGCCGGAGCCTCGCTCTTGTCCTGGGACACTTTGACGGCTTTGGTGATCTTGTCCTTGCTCTCCTTCAGCACCTGCTGCTCCTTCTGCTGCCACTTCCTGCTGGCCGACTGCAGAGCCAAGAGACGCAGCTGCAGCTCCGACAGGTCGTCCTCGTCTTCCCTCTGCATCACCAGGGAAGACAAGCGTCATTCTTTCTATTCTCAATGCGGCTATGACTATTCGACCCCGTTACTCCAAATTATGTGAAACATTTTGAACCAACTTTTGGTTCTGAACTAGCGGACACACACCTCTGTTTGAGGCTATGTCTACACTAATGTGGGCACATGGGAAAACACACCTTTTCTCTCCGTTCTGTCCTTCTGCTCACGCCGAGATGCATTTTTGTCTGGTGTAAAATTGGATACAAATTGGATACATGTGAAAACAAGCTGTAGTGTGGACTGTGAAAATGACGATGCATGTTTAGTCATGTGACGAATATCTATATTTAAGTGCTTTTCACAGTCACAGTGTTGCATCAAAACATGAAGGCGGTTGTGTTTTAGACACATGGAGTGGCAGCCTGAGCGCAACAGTGCGTCGTGAGATATTTTGATAATATAATGTCAGAAGAATAGCGTAGGCCTCATTTATCAATCTAATGTAGAAACGAGTGCAGAAATCATCTTACGACAGGGTTCACATCAAACATTCATATGCTGACAATCCTATCGTACAAATGATCGAACGTTGATAAATGTGGCGGCTGAAAACAATCGTCATTTAAATATCACGTCCATAAAAATTCACGGTTTAGAAACCTAGTTTTCAACACGAAGAAACGTAACCTGGCCAGGAAGAGGAAGTAATCTCATGAAAGAGAAATTCATTTTACACTCATTAACCTCATAATTGCAAGCAATTACATTCATTTTTATGTATATTTAATACCAGTAAGTAAAACAAAACATTCATAGGCCTATTGTAGTTCCCTTCACTACAAATCCTTTATGTTTAATGGTATTCAGAACAGAATAAGAATGAAAAAGAAGTTAATAAAACATAAATTAGTAATAGTGGCATTCATTAGCTATAAACACCACAAGTCAAGCTGACATTTTTAGGCTAAAGCGAAACTGATGAGCTCACCTCTCTCATTTGGCAAGAATCCACATATGTTTCTATATTTGCATGTAACATTTTGGTTGCTAAATTATTATTCATTATGTAAACAAGGCTTTGTACTTCACTAGTGTTCCAGTATCCATGTAAAACATCATCTTTCACATGCGCAAAAATGTGTGAGGTTGAGCGCTGGGCATGCTGATTTACAGCGGACCATTTCATTTGAGCAGAGAAACTTTACCATTTGGCTGACTGAATTTTAGTTTGATGATGAATAACTAATGTCAAGTTATAAACGCTTGAACTGGCGCCTGCGCGATCACTTGCATTTAATAAAATAAAGAAAACAAATACAATGTGTTGCGTGTCACAAAAACGAGCGCCACAGTTTTTTTCTCTTTTGTTAATCTGTTAATTATTTAAGTGAAATATATTTTGTGTAGTCCTATTTAGCCATTTTATTCCTTTTACATAGTTCATTTTGTTCAGTTTTTCCTCGGTTCACACGAGCGCTGCACGGGTGTGTGTGACGTGACGATGTGTGAATCCTGTGAATTCTGTTGTTTATGCTGCTATTTGCGAATGTAAAGCTAAACCCCTGAAAAAAAAAAAAAAAAAAAAAAACTTTATTTTTAATGGATCACAAACACCCATCTATTCAAATTTAATTTTTTACGCTAACTTAAAAACTTGCGTACACGAGCTGAGACCTGATGTGAGATTTGATCGTAGCCACCACCCACGTCCATATTGATAAATGCCAAGTTTTGCGTGGAAACGACTCGATGCACTGTTTTCTATCATACATTTCGTTTCATAAATGATGCCCAGTGAGATTTTATTACATTTTACACGTGCAGTAAGATGATTTTAGCATTTTCTGATGTTTCAGTTGACGTGAAACTGTTGTTAAACACCTATGTGGACTGATTTTAAATGAAAACACCATTTTCAAAAGCGTATTAAAGTTAATCTACACCGCTGACACATATTTATTCTTTCTAAGAGTTTTAAAGGGTCACGAAACAGTAAAACACATTTTTTGACATTTCTAACAGATGCGTACAGGCTGCACATCAATGAAAACAACAATAGCACTCGTCATGTTTAATATTAAGAGCAAAAGTTTATTTTTTTATATTTTTCAGAGACATTCTGTTCTTCCCGTTAAAAAGCCAAGTTAGTTTTAACCTTTTCTCTGCATTATTCATGAGAATGAGCTCTTTTAATCCAATGACTGCGCTGTGTTATGCATGTGATCGTATTACAGCGCAGAATTCAAAAGTCAATGATGTAGACCGAAAACAGAAGAACTTTATTCTTCCTGTTAAACTGACGTGTTGTTTGTTCAGAGACTGCAGTGCTCGTAAACGTAATGTAATATTATTAGACCTTTTAACTGCTCTTCCTCATCTTTTTCCTTCCTCATTTCAGTTGTTCATGACAGTTGCTTGTCGTCTGTAATGATGAGATTGTTATATTTTCCGAGCCTGTTTTTCTCCGCTCATAATTTAATATTCATGTGTCTGTATAATGAGTGCGTTGCAGGTCTGTGTTTTATTAGATATCTTCCTACACTCTACACTCCCACTTATTTAATATTAGGTCGAGAATCCAGAAGAATATGGATCACATTAGTTGAGTTTGCTCAGTAAACAGTCGTCTCCTATAATAACGGTCAATAACCTGCGCTCTGTCTGTGGTGTTGTCAGTGTGTGTGTGTTTGTGCACAGCAGTGAGTTTCAGCTCCTGTTTTGTACCTTGACTGGGCCGACCGGAGTCTCGTCACTCACAGCGGAGATGTTGAGGTCCGATTCACACTCCTCCTCCTTCGCAGCTGAGAGGAAACACAAGAAAAGAAGCTTCAATATAATATTCAGCAGAGGAACCGAGCTGTGAATATCGACAGGACCGCTGATACCGTCATCTGGACTGGCGTCCCTCTCCGCCCCGTTCCCGCCCGGAGTCGGCGCGGGTCTGGTGTTGAGAGCGTCTCTTTCCGCGGGCGTCAAGAGCTTCTGCCGGAGCGGCTTGAGGTTGAACGCCTGAAACGCTTTCTTCTCCTCCTCCCTCGCGGCAGAGACGGGCTCCTCCGGCACGGCCGGCGCCGGCGACGGCTCCTCGTCCTCCTTCAGCGCCATCCGCTCCTCCTTCCGGATGCACTCCAGCTCCAGCTGGATCTGCTTGTACTTCAGGAGCAGGACCTCGAAGCTCTCGTCCGTGGCCTCGGCTTTCGGGACGCTGTTCATCGGCCTCCTCGCCTGACATCTGCCGCCAGCTTTCTCTGAGGGGCAGCGGTTAAGAAGCACTCGCACCGCAGTGAGGTTAACCAATCAAAGAAGAGCACATTTACATACCGAAGTCTTAAAAACACAGTATCAGAATCGACTGGCTGGACATAAGGAGATTGTTTAGACCAGTGGTTCCCTAAACTTTTTAGCGTGGAGCACCCCCTGAGGTGATCACCATCCTTCTGCGTAATCCCTCTTCCACTTCCACTGCAGTCACGCCATTACTATTAAGGGACAATATTTGCCCCCTAAATTGATTTTCCAGTGCATATTTTTACCTTTATGAATAACTTTATAAAATAAATAATGTTTTAAATAAATGTTTCAAAGAGAAAAATGCAATGATGGTAAATCTAAGTAAAACTTTTAAAACCGCCAGCAGGTGGCAGCAAGTCACTGTTTTTATGAGTGAGTCATCGAGTCATTCATTCAGTAACGAATGGCTGTGAATGAATCATTGAATCATTGACTCTCACGATTCGTTCAAAGCCACAGAATTCGTGTGTTGTAGTTCTGCTGTGGTTTTCGTTAGAGCTATTATTTCATTGCAAAATAGAGTAAATACTGACAGTACTGTGTTTAAAATGTACATTTTATTTTTTGACCTGTTGTATAATAATGTCACATTTGCAGTCATGTGGATATTTGGGAACAATTGCATTCTTGCTCGCTATCATCATTAAAGGTCCCGTTTTTCGTGTTTTTTTGAAGCTTTGATTGTGTTTATAGTGTGCAATATAACATGTGTTCATGTTTCGCGTGTAAAAAAACACAGTATTTTTCACATAATTTACTTATCTGTATACCGCTGTTTCCACTGTCATAAAAACGGGCTGATGACTTCCTTGTTCTATGAAGTCCCTCCTTCAGAAATACGTAACGAGTTCTGATTGTGCCAGCGGTTCCTGTGTTGTGATTCGACAGCAGTTTAGCGCACCTTGCCCGGAAAGGTCACGCCTCTTACCATAACGTGGAGATGCACGCGCTCAGTGTTACTGTAAACATGTCTTTAATTTTACCCTATCAATCTGAGCCGGAATCAGACCCGGTGATTGGACTGCGGGATGAAAATAACAGCGTTTTGACGACATGGCGACAAACACACTCTACAAACGCAACTTTTGTGTATTCCTGTGGGCGGAGGTTAGTCAAAAAACTGTTTTAGTGACGTCATTAAAGAAGGAAGTAGAGGGATGTAGTCCAAACTGGCCGTTCGATGTAGGCGACTTCTGTTAAATAAAATATCTCGCTTGGCATTGAACTTTGAGCTTTAAAATTTTACAGATTTTATTTATACTCTAACAACAACATTACACACTAACTAAAGTTTGAAACATGGGATCACGAAGAACGGGACCTTTAAATACAAGAACTCACATGGTATGATTTTGTATCGGAGAAAGCTCGAGTCTTAAATTCAAATAAATCCATTATCTGTGTCTATATTTGTTCTTCATGCAAGTAAGTTTTAAATCCCCACTTTTAATAAGGTGCATTGTCAAGAACGGCAGTAATTTAGCGCAATTTAAAGCAGCACATTCTGTACGCAATCTATCATAGGCATGCTGCTTGTGTGGATACAGTCATTTTGACTGCAAATGATGAGGTAATTTGATTAAATGTACTGGATTTATGACATTTTGGCAGTAGAATTAAATGAACTACTCAGCATTTTGTTTGCGTACCCCCTTTTGTCACCTTTAGGGAACCACTGGTTTAGACTAACAGGAAAATTAAAATTAAACAAATGTGTAAACAATGAATGTATACACAATAGTCAAATGTTTATATCTTCATATCATGACAGCACATTATTGTGATACCGTGAAATGATGATTCCAGACTATTTTTCATAACACGGTATACCGTACCGCGATATTCCCAGTCTCATTACAATAGTACTTCACTTTCACTGCGGTAAAGCTCGCTATTCTCGTGTGTTGTGCTGATATAAGGATACGTTTCCTGCCAGGCGAGTCGTTTCTACAGCTGTGGTTCTCCGGGAACCGGTCCGTCCAGTCTCGCGTCCAGTCTGGCGGTCGGTGCGCACGGTATCTGAAGCGGCCCAGCGCGCCGTGACTGCGCTCCCAGAAGCCGGAGCGCGGCGCCGAGTCGAACGCCTGCCGGAGGCCGGAGGGGAAGGGCGGGTGAACGACTCTCAGCGGCACCGGGAGGCTGTTATTAAGTCCTGGCCCCGGTAAACGCGCTCTCTTGTTCATCGCGGGCCGGTTGGGTCGGGCGCGTCGCGGAGGCCGCGCGTTCTGCCTCTGCGGTTCGTCGTCGAAGATTTCCCCGTCCTCCAGCTCGCCCTCCTCTTTCGGAGACGCACAGCTCGCGTTGACCTCCATTACTGATCCTTCCGGAGGTTTCCACGCGTTTATTTATGATTCATGCTGATAACTAGGGTTCAGTTCGTCGCATCGCGTTAAAGGAAGCGTCAAACGCTCGACTAAGCAGCTTTCAGCGGAACATCTCACTCACCCTACTGCTCCACTTCCGAGTCTCGCGAGAGTTCACGCACTTCCCGCGGATGTGGGCGATTTCTTAGAAGTGTGGCAGTTTTGAGGTTTGTGGGGTCAAAGCGGGTCAAAGTGACGGTCACATGTTTGTTTTGGCAGTGAGACGCTGGAAAACATTGACTGGATTTATTATAGATCCTCCGTGTTTAGACAATAGTTTACTAATATCCCCTCAAATAAAGAATACAACATTAATATTATTATTTATTTTTCATTATTCTTGAAAAATAGATCCAAGTCAAAAACTAAAATGATTAAAACTGAAATAAATTAAAGTTAAAACTAACAAACATGACAAAAACACACAATTTCTAAAACTAAAATGAAAGCTAAAAGCTAATTTAAATGATTGATATTTTTAATTGTTATTAATAATAATAAAAATTAATAAATATAAATTAAATAATTATGAATAACAGTTAAATAACGGTGCTGCAGTTCTCTTGGCGGCCGCGAGCGGTGCTGTGACGCTGTTCCTGCACGGAGACGTCACATCCGCTGTTCCTGTTGACAGACAGCAGCAGAGCGCTTCCGGTCGTGTCATGCTCCGTCGTGTTTTCATGAAACATTGGATCATATCATGTGTGCGCGTTCATAAATGATATTTATTGAGGGCGATTCTTCATAACTCCCGCTTGCAGAGCGCGCGCCGCGAGCCGCCGATGAGATGATTGACGTGTGCCACTCATAACCAGAGCAGATACTGATGAAGATGATGAAGAGGAGGAGCAGAGCGAGTAAACGCGCGAGGACTGATGCACGCGCAGCGGACTCACGTGACGCGGACACCGGTGAGATGATGATGTTATGACTGCGGTTTATCATTCATCTGCTCCACATTTACATGTTTCAGCAGCACTAATGGTCATTTACACAACTGGCACATCTAAATATATCATGTTAACTGATTGGAGGATGCAGTTTAGTGTCGTATTCTCAGATCTGTGTAACAAAACTAGCCAATGACCCTCTCCTCATATCAAAACACAGTACAGTCGCTGTTATTCTCAACCTCGACAGAATTTCATGGTACTAATTAATATTTTTGCCATAATTATGATCAATCTTTTCCCACTGAAAATACAACAATTCTAATTTTCTAGTTTATAAACTATTGTTTTCTTTTTTACTCTTCAATTAAAGCAGTATTTCATTTTAAAATAGAGACCATGCCTTTAAAATCCAGTTTTTTGAAGGTAGATTAGCGCCATCTGGTGGGAGTAAAAAAAGAAAAACATCTGTAATACCCTGGTGTAACCACTAGATGTCCGTATAGCGCTATATCAAAAGAGTTAGACATTCTCTAGTGTTTATAGGCATAAATAACTATTTTAATTAAGTTGTGGATTTGGATTTATATGTACACATTTTAAAAGACTACTTTTTGTCATTTTTATTAGTTTGAAACGTTGATTTGAAGTGTCAGTTTTTGCATTAATTTGACTACAGTCAAACCTGAACACGGAGATTTTGACATTAGAGCTGCACGATTCTGGATATAATGAGAATCACGACTGTTTTTGTTTCAAATAGAGATCATGATTCTCCCACAAATCTGAACAGACAACTAAACAAATTATATAGTATATAAAAAAGTATATAACAATTATATACTAATTGCTGCAGTCTATTAAAAATATTTAAGTTAATTATAAAAATGAGTGAATGATTCAATGACTCACTCATAACTACTTCACTTGTTTCATTACTGGATGAATCAGTGTTTGTGAACGAATCATTCAATGTCAAGTACATCTTTAACAGTCACTTGTCGCCACCTAGTGGCGTAAACGATGTAATCGATAAAACAGTAATTTGAAGCGCCAAATTAGTTTTAAAAGGCGTTTTGATTGCTAACGTAGTGACTTCAGTGTTTATATTCGAACTATAAACCTTTATCTCAGTACTTCAGTGATCATCTGTGTATCTGTAACACAGAAATAACAATATTGTCTTGTTCACTATTACTTTAATCCGAAATCGATGTCATTAGAAATGAGATCACGTGGGTGTTTGAATCGAGATCGAGATCTTTTCACGATTAATCGTGCAGCTCGACATCAAAATTAGCAAAACTATAACACAAATGAACATGAATGCTTTATCAGAGGTTAATCAACCCAATTTCAACTAGTGATCGACCGATATTGATTTTTTATAACCGATACCGATTATTTGCATGTTTATGTACCTGATAACTGATATTTATTCAAAATAAATGTTAAAAGTCTAATGTTTTAAAATGGAGAAAATAAATGACAGGGGAGTTATATCACCTTTGCAGAAATATAATTTATTTTAAACAGATTTAGAAGGTTTATGTGCCATTTAATAGGTTTAAGAGTGAGGAATAATTCACTGGGTAATTTTAATTTAATTCACTGAATAATATTAGCTGGAATATATAACATTGTCAGGAAAGTAACAAACAAAACAGCATACATCATTGCATTTTCCAACTAGTGTTATTAATTATTATGTTTTGTCGGTCTAGATCATGAAATGCTTTCTGACAAAGTGCTGTTTGACTATAGCTTAATCAACCGCGATCGCGCATGGAGATAATAAATAATTAATTTCCACAAAGCGGTAGGCTATATTTATATGTGTATTAGCGAAATAATTGTTATGTAGTAAATGATAATATAATCTAGTGTGTTTAAACAAGATAATCTTGTCAAAAGTTTCATTCAGTGGCCGTGCTTAAGCCTCCTGATCATCCGTCAGTTGCTAAGCAATATGAACGAACTTTTTCTTCTAGACTAACGGTGAGCAAATACAACAGATAGAGAATTAAATTCAGCGCTTTTATTTTCAACATGCACTCATTCATGTCTGTTTTATTTAATTCATGTAAAGTTACGTCTTTATTGGGGCAGGACATGACGAATTACACTACGTGACTCAATGAGTTCGTCTCAATTGTTTAGAAACAAGCTGCATAAATTAACTATATCAGGAATTTATGTCTCAGATCTCATTTGTGCATGTCTGTTATGTTAAATAAAGTTGATTCATTAAAGCAAACCAAGTAGAACATATACTTTACCTGTGCACTGAGTTGTTGTTGACTGATCTCCTCAGACGCCCGGGCTGCAATGGCGGAAATCTCAAAACGGCCACAAGATGGCGCCGTAAATCGGCGAATCCGATATTACAAAACCGATACCCGATTATGGAAAAGTGCTTAAATATCGGGAAAAATATCGCTAAACAGATACATCGGTCGATCACTAATTTCAACCTCTTACTTGAGTCTTCTGGCTCACTTTTGCCATGTTGTTACAGCCGCACCGGTTCATTTGTGTGTGTTTGAGTGCGTGTTTTGTACTCAATGGTTTAGAGTTTTTAACCCCTTCATTGCTGTGCACTTTTTTCCTGCATCATGGCTGATTTGTAGATTATACACCCAAAAAAGTAACTGTATTTTTGCGCATTTCCCGTTAATTTCCTATGGGGGTCATTTTTGACCACAAACAACACAAGCGTGACGTAACTTTTTCAAATCAGGTCCACATTTTTTTTTTTTTTTTTTTTTTGTGGTCACATGGCCGCTGCCATAAAAGTCAGTTTTGTACCATTTTGACAAAGTAGCAATTTTTAAAATTTCAACTTTTTTTTTTTTTTGGTATAAAATGAGACCAAACACCAGAGGGTGAACAGTAGCCCGATTCTGGCCCCATCCACACGGAGACGTGTTTCTGTGTATACACACACATTTTGTATCGGATAGGCGTTTCATCCACACGAATCCGGCGTTTTCGGAAGGTGAAAATTATGCGCATTTCCAAGTCTTATTCGCTGGTTTAAGTGCATCTCTGTGACAGAATTACAGCGCCACATACTGGTCCGGCATGTATACTGCATCATTTTGAGTCGTTTCAGTGGTTTCGTGTGGACGCAGATATTTCTTGAGACGAGGAAAAAAGATTGGTTTAGGGTAAGCTCCGGCCTCTGTGTGAAAACTGTGGATTTGGCAACCCATCTGCTACTAGCAGGTTTCTCTATTGGTTAATCCATGAACTGTTTATTGATTGGTCAATTAACCTAACGATAAAACAAAGATAAATCTATCCAGTCTGATTAGTTTATTAACCCTGTGTTTAACTAATAAATATAAATAACCATAAGTTATACTGTTTGTTTTTTTTTTCAGCGTTTTATTCAAACATTTTCTCATGAAAAATACCTGCTTTATTTTTTAATGTTGGGGAAAGTTAATTTGTAAAGTACCAGAAATTAAACGACATTTATCAGTAATACAAATGCCTAAAATCAGTCTAAATTCAGTATATTGCTGATATATTTCAGGTGTCTGTATATTTGATAGAGATTTTTCCTTATGAAATACTAACTATTCAAGAACCCTGTTACAAACACTGAAGATCCCAAACTATTATATTACATTTCTAATACTTCAGATATAAAGCAGTCAAATAAAGTCGACACAAACATTTAAAAGCACATTTTCATAAAAACTTGACTTTTATTCAAATATACACACATAATTAACAGGTTAAGATCATTTCTCTCCGCTGCATGTGTTGTTCGTTGCTCATTTACAGTGATATTCTCCACCTGGTTGCATTTTTATTTAGTTTCAATTAATTTAATTTCAAGTTGACCTCCAACAAGAACTATTTGATGAAGCTGGTTTGATGACGCTGACCTCTGACCTCTCTGTCCTCCCACAGGCCGGATGAGCACGGGCTTCTGTCGGCTGTGTCACGGGAAGTTCTCCACGCGGCGGCTGCGGCAGGCGTTCGCGCAGCTGCAGGACGAGTCGTGCGGCGTCTATCCGCTCTTCTGCTCCGACTTCCAGCAGCTCCTCGGGGTCCCTATGGAACGAGATCCCGCTCTGTCCCAGTTCATCTGCAACAGCTGCCACGCCCAGTTCTACAAGTGCCACAGCATCCTGCTGGACTTCAGGAACAGGGTCAACCTGACGCCCCTCGCCAGAGACAGGTGACTGCACTCACCAATGACCTAACGGGATAGTTCGCCCAAAAATGATCGTTCTGCCATCATTTACTAAGAAGAAATTTAAAGAATGTCGGAAAACAAACAGTTGATGGACCCCAAATACACAAAAATACTATGGAAGTCAATGGGTCACATCAACTCTTTGGTCATTTTTTGGTGAACTATGCCTTAAAAATACATCAAGATGTTTTGAATTGTGAAATTGTTCCCTATTATTTTCATAATTCAAATTTTCATCACAATTTCGATGTCATGGTGACGGAACGATCCTGTGGTCTCCTTCAGGAGCAGCACCGAACGCTCGTCCTCTCAGGAAGACATGGCTTTATTCCGTAAGTGCGTGTTCACAGACGTGTGCGAGTCGTTGCCGTGTGTCCTCTCGTCTCACTGCTCTTGTGTTGGCCAGGCTCACACATCACGTCGGACAGAAGCTGTCTGCACAGTCT
Organism: Megalobrama amblycephala; assembly: GCF_018812025.1. Classification (NCBI taxonomy): domain Eukaryota; kingdom Metazoa; phylum Chordata; class Actinopteri; order Cypriniformes; family Xenocyprididae; genus Megalobrama; species Megalobrama amblycephala. The sequence continues at coordinate 2,015,669 of NC_063058.1, forward strand.
GGTGTCGTGGACGCACAGTCACGCGGAGGGCTGCCGTTCCTGCCCCGACCTGCAGGAGGTGCTGGAGGGCCAGTGCAGAGGCGCTCTGAAGCTGGTGTGGGCATGTGTGGACGGTCACAGTTACGCGATGGACACCAGACCAACCGCTGAGACTCAACGTGACGACACGGCCAAAGCGAACAGTGAGCAGCAGCGAACCGCGTGGAGAGGTAACAGCGTCCACACGGCGAGATCAGGTGAAGCCGCTGCGCCTCAGAATCACAGCGCGACGCCAGGTGAGGCGCCAAAACACGTGTTCATAAACCACTTAAAACAAACCGTTTAGTCCGAACAAAAGATTCAAATGAGCCGACTCTTCAAATGAGCGCAAAGACTCATGCTGCGTTCACACCAGACGCGACTTGCGCAAATAAATCGCGCGTAGTTGGACGCTTGAACATTTTGAGTTTACTCGCTTCATTCGCGCGTGAAAATCCCTTCACAACAGACGTGAATTCGCGTCATGAGAGGGGCTCTCCCGCTCCTTTATGTGTCCCAGACTCTCCCACTGCTTTCTGCACACTTCCTCTGAATAAACACAACTTGTCAGTGGGGAAATAATTGTAAATTACAGCGAATAAGCTCAATTGGTCGTCTTTAGTTGGCTTGTAGTCTTAATATGTATATATATAGCTAAAATTGAGTAAAGACCGTTTTTTACAACTTATCAGATTGTCCGACCTCCTCACTCACTTTCTTTCAAACACGATCCTTTTTATTTCTGTTTCTATAAATGTATGAAGATGTACCGCGACGATGATTTTGTCCTCCATTGTTGTTTCGAATTTCTGCCTCAGCTCGCTACGTCACGTTACTACTAGAGCAAGCTCCTGATTGGTTAACGCGGCGCGGAAATTCGCCAAAGTTCAGATTTTTCAACTTGCGCGATTCACGCGTTAAGCAATTCGCGTCTTTGCATTGACTTAATATGTAAATCACTCGCGCTTACCGCTTCATTCGCGTCCGGTGTGAACGCACCACTCATGAAATGGTTTCTGATTAATTTTTGGGTTTGTTTTTGGGTGAAAAAAATGCTATTTTAATTCACAGTGGATGCTTTGAATTAGAACATAGTTCCACTGATAGTTTGCCGTGTTCACAAAATACCAGGAAACTCTGTGACGTCAATAATCAGAAATGACCTTTGAACACCATTTTGTTCATCTACCCAAATCAGAAGGAATTTAGATTCACTATCTGTTAGGGCTGGGTAAAAAATATTGATTTCTCGATTTTAATCGATTCTCTTTTTATGAACCGTTATTGATTCTTAAATTCAAGAATCAATTAGTCTAGTCTGTTTTCAGTTGATGAATGAGCAGAATATGTAGCTCCTCCCATCCAATAAATCGCAATAATCTTTGTCTTTGTTACTTTTGATATGAAGCAAAGTCTCAGATTTCAAACGACGTCCATCTTATTATGAGATTCAACAAATAAATACCGTTTTGGCGCTGTTTAATGTGGCGTGACGGATCGCTTTAGCGCCTCAGTTAAAGAGAAGCATGTGATCATCCTCTCCTCCGCTTTAATACCAGTTACAGCGAAATAAACACATGAACATCTGAAGGTATGATAAAATATACAGTACAACTTACTGAAATCCGTATCATGTCTCGTGTAATCGCTCAATCAGTGTTTCAACCTCGGAAAGACGTCAATAAAACAGCTTCAATGTCACGTGACGTCACATTTACCTCAGAAAAACATATTCAGTGACCATAAACTCATTAGTCAGCTAGAAAAGTGCTCTAGAGAGCAGCATTCTGATATACATATTCATTATAATTTTAATGTTCTTCAATATTTAATGCATGTTTGAATAAATCAGCCACGATTTAAATGTTTATATTTAAAAAAAACGAATTGGAGTAGAAATATGATTATGTAACTCTAAACATAATCATTGAGTGTAATTTAAGTGTTTGTATATAAATAAGTTAATTTAACCTTCAATATTATTATAGTAGTACCAGCTGACTCTCATGTGTAGTTTACAGCATTAGCTGAGAGATTTGTTTCCTGTGCTGTAAAAAATTTGCCATGTGCTGAAACTGAAATACTACATCCGAAATAATCGATATTGAATCGAAATCATGTGAATAATAATCGAATCAAATTGTGAAAATTGTGTCAATACCCAGCCCTACTATCTGTCCAATTTGATAACTTTAACAATGAAAATAAACTCCATGCTTCTTTTGTATTAGGAAACTTTTACAGTAAGAACAGCAGCGGACCCAACATCGAGCCCTGTGGCACACCATATTTAACTTTTTTAAATATATGACACTTTTACATTTACATAACTTGTTACTGGTCAAATAAATAAGTGCCTTTGAGGCTGCAAGGATCATCTGTTCAAAAAGACACAAAAATGCAATATTTTCTTCATGTTTCAGACACGCGGTCCTGTGAGGAGACGGCCGCTCCTGCAGCTCCGCTGCTCATGGACGATGCGGACAGTGACCTCTCAGACAGGTAAACGCAGATGCAGATGCTCCTCAACAGCCCAAGAACACCCATGAGATCTGTTAGTGAAGCATGGGATTGTGTTTTCAGGAACATGTTGAGTGACGAGGAGTGTGAGGACAGGAGGAAGAGCGGCTCATCTGAAGACAGCTCCGATCTGAACCCTGACAAACGGTAAAACTTACACCAGCTCAGAGTTCAGCTGCCAAAACAGCTCAATAACCCTCAAATGATCATGTGAGGTGAAACACACCGGTCACTAGTGTGCACTGAATAAAGATCTCTCACACTCTTTCAATTGTGTCAGTTCTTCAAAGAGGAAAGAGACCAAGACTGTGGAGCCCAAAGCCAGGAGGAAACCTGGACCAAAGCCTGGCTGGAAGAACAGCATCAAGGCAGAGCGGTAAAACGACGCTTAATATTGTTTCATTGCACTGCGCTCTGGGAGCCCATTTTTGGGCGCATTTTGCGTATAGATTCACACTGTAAATGTTTTTATCATAGAGAGGAGCTGCCCACCATCTACAAGTGTCCTCATCAGGGCTGCACGGCCGTGTACCGAGGAGCCGACGGCATGAAGGTACTGACGCTCACCTGAAGCACATGTCCACTGACCTTATGAGCTGAACTCACTGAATGTGTCCCGCTGCAGAAACACATCAAGGAGCATCACGAGGAGGTGCGGGAGAGACCCTGCCCACATCCCGGCTGCAACAAGGTCTTCATGATCGACAGATACCTGCAGAGACACGTCAAGCTCATTCACACAGGTAACAGCGCGCCATTCTGCCAGTGACGAAATCACTAAGAGAATGAACAGGATGTTTGTGAAGAGCTGAAGGGATGCCATCCATTAAAGTGTCACAGAAAAGAATATGATTTCCGTCTTTTTCGTATATGAAGTTGTCTATGTTTATGGCTCCCGTCCCCAGAGGTGAGGAACTACATCTGTGACCAGTGCGGCCAGACGTTCAAGCAGAGGAAACATCTGTCCGTTCATCAGATGCGTCACTCCGGAGCCAAACCGCTGCAGTGAGTATCAGCCGCTCAGAGGCTCACCGCTGCATCACGTCTCATTCACCGTCGCCGTCTGTCTGTGTGTTTCAGGTGCGAGGTGTGTGGCTTCCAGTGCCGGCAGCGGGCGTCCCTCAAGTACCACATGACCAAGCACAAGGCCGAGGCTGACCTGGAGTTCGCCTGCGTGATATGCAGCAAGCGCTTCGAGAAGGCGCACAATCTGAACGTGCACATGTCTATGGTTCATCCTCTCATGCAGGGCGGCAGTGTTCCCGCTCCGCAGGATCCAGCTCAGACGGACCCGCGCCCACCTGACATCAGCTGTGTGCTGGACGGCCTGACGGACCACCCCGTATAGAGCGGATCCGGACACGACCTCTCTTCAGATGAGCGCGTGATCAGAGACACATCCAGAAACGCTGGAATAGCGATCTCGAGCTCGTCACATGTGTGTAAATGTCCCATCAGCACCTGCTCAGGGCTCTCTTCCAAACCACACTGAGCTGCTTTGTTAGGGCACCTTTTAAGTAAACAGGTTTGCTCACATCTGACACAGATATAATATTGTTTTTAAACACAAGATCTGATTTTTCCATCTCCGTTCTGAGCCACTTCCAAATGTGGTTTTAAATCTGATACATATCCAATATCTGGACATCTGACCAACATCTAAACACATGTATCCCATCCCAAGGCGAGGGAAATGCATTTACCCACCAAGATGGCTTAATCAGATCTGGTGTGCATTAACGTCAAAGAACCAGCTGACGTGAATGACATAAATCATTGCATATGCAGCCGTTCAGCGTGTCAGCTGAGAGCGATGGCCAGTGGAATCACTCTAGTTTGAGCAGGGATTCATGTAAACTGAAGAACACTGAGCCAAAGCCGCACATGCAGCAAAACCTGTGGCAGGAAGTGAGCAGGTTTAGTCTTGTCCGGTTCACAGCGCTCACTATAACCGCTCCGTAATCTCAGGGTTTGATCCAGAGTTTGATGAACGTGTGATTCACTTCTCTGCTGAACATGAGGAGACTGTGCTCCTTAACAATTTTAAAAGCTTTACATATTCTAAAATTTGATTTATATACATATTTTATTATATTTAAAAGCTGAATATTAAGTTAAAGTATAACTGCTTGTGTGTAGCGCATTAAGGATATGAAATACATCTAGATAACTAGCAGCAAAGGCCGGGTGATGTCCGTCACTGTGAGCTGCTGTAGTCTGGAGCGGGAGGTGCGGTGGGCGTGGCTTCACTGCGTCACTGGCAGCTGATTGGTGGGTCTCTCTGCAGCAGCAGCTCACTGGAGTTTGGAGCAGAGCTCAGGACAGACAGCAGTGAGAGCTCATCATGGTTTATTGTTACTCTCAGTCAAACACAAACACAGTCCCGTCATAACATGAAGAGTCCCATCCGTCACCTGTCGTCGTTTCTCATGTGAGGTGTGCGAGCGCCGCTGATATCTCTGCGTCCAGCTGCTCGTATTCTGAGCACAGCTGTGGGAGAAACACACACATCAGGAACAAACACTCAGATCTGCACTGATTCATCATTAACCGTCACTTATGAAGCGGCTTGTTAAAGGGTTTGTGTTTTAATGTGTCCATAATAAACAAATACATTCAGTTGTACGTGTTTCCAGGTTTCCAGCCACCTATCTTTATGAAAAATGTTTAATATGCACTGAATATCTGAAATCTCACATTGAAATAACACTTCAAATGAGCAAAAACGAGTGCCGTCCCAACAGTGTTGGGCTAATGCATTACAAGTAACGCGAGTTACGTAATCAGATTACTTTTTTCCAAGTAACTAGTAAAGCAACACATTACTTTTAAATTTGCACCAAAATATCTGAGTTACTTTTTTAAATAAGTAATGCAATGTACTTTATTTACCCATGTACTGACTGACAGAAATCGAGAGTAAGTGCAGAGGCGTTGTGTGAACATGATGGTTATTCTAGACTAAATGTTAGCGTACATTTACTCATTTACTTCTTCTCCTGTGTCCTATTCTTCTGCAGTCCAGAATGGCAGCACAGCTGAAAGGTTTGTTTGAGCTGCATCCTCTACTGTACAGACGTGAATTTGCATTTCCTTCAGCCTGAGGCTTATTCATTTCACTCTGGGTGTGAAAGGGCCTTTGCATTTGCCAAAAATAACACTTTTTCTTATAAAAACAAATGGCCCAGATGAGGAAAAGTAGCCAAGTAACGCAATTAGTAACGCAACACATTACTTTCCACAAAAATTATCTAAGTAACGCAATTGATTACGTTTTTAGGGAGTAACGCAATATTGTAATGCATTACTTTTAAAAGTAACTGCGTCCCAAACAAGCATTTAACAGCAGATGTGGTGACTTTACCAACCAGCTCTTTCATTTAACCGCCATATTGCAGTTTCTAAAATTCACTGAAACAAACTTCTAAAGGTCTGTTCAGTAATCACTATGTAACTGGATGACAATTTAAAGGGGTCCTTGACTATGATTTGACTTTTTTAACTTTAGTTATTGTGTAATGTTGCTGTTTGATCATAAACAACATCTGCAAAGTTACGACACTCAAAGCTCAATGCAAAGGAGATATTTTCTTTTACAGAAATCTCTGTTTAAAGGGATAGTTCACCCAAAAATGAAAATGTGATGTTTATCTGCTTACCCCCAGGGCATCCAAGATGAAGGTGTCTTTGTTTCTTCAGTTGAACACAAATGATGATTTTTAACTCCAACCGTCGCCGTCTGTCAGTCAAATAATGGGAGTGGATGAGAACTCGAACAATAAGAGTCAAAAAAAACATGCACAGACAAATCCAAATTAAACCCTGCGGCTCGTGACGACACATTGATGTCTTAAGACACGAAACGATCGGTTTGTGTGAGAAACCGAACAGTATTTATATCATTTTTTACCTCTAAAACACCACTATGTCCAACTGCGTTCATCACTCGTTGAAGTATAGTGCCAGACATAACTGTCGTTGTCAGAGCGCGATCAGACATCACTAAACGAGTGCTGAACGCAGTTGGACATAGTGGTGTTTTAGAGGTAAAAAATGATATAAATACTGTTCAGTTTCTCGCACAAACCGATCGTTTCGTGTCTTAAGACATCAATGTGTCGTCACGAGCCGCAGGGTTTAATTTGGATTTGTCTGTACGTGTTTTTTTTCTCTTATTGATTGAGTTCCCATTGACACCCATTATTTGATTGACAGACGGCAACGGTTGGAGTTAAAAATCATCATTTGTGTTCGACTGAAGAAACAAAGTCACCTACATCTTGGATGCCCTGGGGGTAAGCAGATAAACATCAAATTTTCACTTTTGGGTGAACTATCCCTTTAACATGATGGCACATGCTAATGGATGAGTTGAATCAACTCCAAAGATTTGAAGTGTTTTACCCGCAGGAATACGGACACTGGTGGTGTTTATGATGTGAGCTGCAGCACTTTATCTACACACCTCCTGCCAATTAATATAATGGTGTATAATTGCTCCATTACTGTAAATACTACTGTCTCTGAAACAAGATCGTCCAGCCAGGGTGAGTGACCTCAAGCATGTAGGAAAATCTTCAGTGGAATTATCAGAAATGTGTGTGTGTGTGTGTACCTGTTTTCTCTGGCTGAGCGTCAGACAGTTGCGTGAGCTCAGAGAGATGCTGCTCATCAGAAGTCGCCGGGCCTCCAGCAGGACCTGAGACACACAGGACACACGTGAGGACGTACAGACGATTGAACCTGTGAAGAGACGTCACAGGACGCCGGTCTGACCTGCTGCTGCGAGCTGTTCATGAAGAGCTGACTGAGATCCCTGTAGCAGACGGCAGCGCTGTAGAGGAAGCCAGGAGACCGAATCGCTCGCTCCAGGACCTCTGACTCCACCGCAGTGAGAATGCTGGGAAATGAGCACAGAAAGCCGTCAGCAGATGCACACATGAGCGTTAGATTAAAACATGAGTGCTTCCTCTCACCTGTAGAAGGCAAACGGCATCAGTCTGAGTATCTGAGGAGACGCCACACGTGACGTGAAATGAGACAGTCTGTGATCTGTGAGAGAAGAAACCAACCAATCACAGACAGACAGAAACAGTGTAAAGCTATCTCATGTTTGATTGTTATTAATTACTGTTTATTAAGGCTGACAGGACTTGTTCACACCTGATCCAGACTGATCAAACAGCCGCAGCCAATCAGAATCGTGCACGAGGTGAGTGAGGAGATAGGCGCTCACGTCTCTGACGCGCTTCACACACGCCACAGCCTGGAAACACACATCATCAGTGACGGTCCTGTTCCTGCTGAGGGCATGTGTCTGAGTTGTGTTGTGTGATACCTGTTCGCTCAGGTGAGCGGAGATGAGCTCTATGACGCTGTAGAGAAACAGGAAGAGCGAAACCTACAGAAGACAAGAAAAGCATCAGAACAGGAAGCTCTCTGTAGACCCGTGAGATCATGTGACTGAACTGACCTGCGTGTCTGTCTCGTCCAGCTGTCTGAGAACCCGTTTCAGGATCTCACTGTCTGATCCCCTCAGGGAACTGTGCAGAGATGCGGCCAGCAGCCATGATGGAGCCGGTGGCGCAGCGGACACCAGTCCCCGAACCAGCCTATACAACCACACAGACGAATCAGAGCGGATCTTAATCACATTTAAGGCTCTTTAAGACTCTTTTAAGCTCTTTAGCTACTATGTACTATATAAAATAATAAGCTTATTGTGTTGATGTTGTGGTGGAACAATCAGTTATTAGCAAAAATCCATGGCGATAGTTGTTCTGGGTTGTGTCTGTTGCTAGAGCTATATGGGGAGGCTGGATTGGCTGAGAAGGGTCCTCTGTCATCATGCAGTACAAGAGCGGCCTCTAGAGGCAGAATCACTGATGCCTTGTGAGGCTGAGCGCTGTACGGAGAGCACTGACACTGCTTTTAAAACAGTGAAACGGTATGAATACAGAGCAGTACATTAGCCAGCGAAGTTGCATATTTTAAGCTAGTGATGTGAGAAAGCAAATTGTTCATGCAGCTGACAAAAACATATAAACAAATCAGAAACGCATCGGATTTCAGTTCTTTCTTATCAGCACTGCGGTACATATTTAGTTATTTTGATTAGATAATCAAGTGTTCTAAAATGAGAGACTATACATGTAATATACATTTATGTAATTTCAGTGCTCTGGCCTTTGCATAGATATTATTGTTCATTGTTAGTTTCTTAATTTCAACATTTACTAATACATTTTTAAAGTGTTACTTTTTGCTTCATTTTGAATGCATGTTTTTTATTTACTTCAATATTTATTAATATAATTAATATGTGAATATTCATATAATTTAGCACATTTTCATGGTTCTGTACTGTTTTTTTTTTGTAATAAAGTTCAGCACTGTTTTACTTGGAGTGTTATGTTTGTTTGTTTTTATCCAGTATCCATTTTAAAAATTATCGGTGATTAATCAGTTATCGGTAAGCACGGTTCAACCTAGTTATCTCTATCGGTAAAATCCACTTTCGGTCGACCTCTAATCCAAACTATAAAATGACTAAAAATTATGATTTAAACAACCATAGTTTAAGAAAGCTTCTTTTTGATCCACTGGTTGAATGAAGATGCAATAGGTGGCACTTATGAAACAGCAGAAATATAGCGGTTACCCTGGTTAGCTCTGTATACAACGCAGCTACACTGTTTAGAAATGCTACAAGTTCGCAGGTATGATATAAACGGCGTCATAATTCATCAACAATAGATCATAAACAATCGTCTGGCATAAATGTGCACTATTTATTGACTGTGAGCTGCTCTGAAACAGTGAGTCTGTAAAATGTGCTTTTACTTTGAAAAAGCTTTTGGAAGTTTATTATAGCATATTAATTAATACATATCGTGATTTTCTGTCCCCAAATTTAAGAGCTCTTGAAATGATAAAGACTTTTCTTATACCATCAAAGATATTCAAGACTATTATGGCCTTAAATTTGATCAAACCGAATTTGAGGCTCTTTAAGGACCCTGACTCTCTGATTGAACACAGTAAGTTACGCAGATGTGTGTTTCACCGTGAGCTCCAGCTGTAACTGTCGTCCAGCATCTGCAGCTGTTGAGGCAGCGTGTCTCGTCCGGTCAAACGCTTCCACTGTGAGCTCAGCGCCGCAGACAGACGCCTCCACCAACACTGCACAACACAGACACACACAGAGTCACGCACAGATGTCTAGACACCTCACAGACACACACAGTCATGCACAGACGTCCAGACACCTCACAGACACACACAGAGTCACGCACAGATGTCTAGACACCTCACAGACACACAGTCACGCTCAGACGTCCAGACGCCTCACAGACACACAGAGTCACGCACAGATGTCTAGACACCTCACAGACACACACAGTCACGCACAGACGTCCAGACACCTCACAGACACACACAGAGTCACGCACAGATGTCTAGACACCTCACAGACACACAGTCACGCACAGACGTCCAGACGCCTCACAGACACACAGTCACGCTCAGACGTCCAGACACCTCACAGACACACAGTCACGCTCAGACGTCCAGACGCCTCACAGACACACACAGTCACGCACAGACGTCCAGACGCCTCACAGACACAGTCACGCACAGACGTCCAGACGCCTCACAGACACACAGTCACGCTCAGACGTCCAGACACCTCACAGACACACAGTCACGCTCAGACGTCCAGACACCTCACAGACACACAGTCACGCTCAGACGTCCAGACGCCTCACAGACACACACAGTCACGCACAGACGTCCAGACGCCTCACAGACACAGTCACGCTCAGACATCCAGACGCCTCACAGACACACACAGAGTCACGCACAGATGTCTAGACACCTCACAGACACACAGTCACGCACAGACGTCCAGACGCCTCACAGACACACAGTCACGCTCAGACGTCCAGACACCTCACAGACACACAGTCACGCTCAGACGTCCAGACGCCTCACAGACACACACAGTCACGCACAGACGTCCAGACGCCTCACAGACACAGTCACGCACAGACGTCCAGACGCCTCACAGACACACAGTCACGCTCAGACGTCCAGACACCTCACAGACACACAGTCACGCTCAGACGTCCAGACACCTCACAGACACACAGTCACGCTCAGACGTCCAGACGCCTCACAGACACACACAGTCACGCACAGACGTCCAGACGCCTCACAGACACAGTCACGCTCAGACATCCAGACGCCTCACAGACACACAGTCACGCTCAGACGTCCGGACGCCTCACAGACACACAGTCACGCACAGACGTCCGGACGCCTCACAGACACACAGTCACGCTCAGACGTCCAGACACCTCACAGACACACAGTCACGCACAGACGTCCAGACGCCTCACAGACACACAGTCACGCTCAGACGTCCGGACGCCTCACAGACACACAGTCACGCACAGACGTCCAGACGCCTCACAGACACACAGTCACGCTCAGACGTCCGGACGCCTCACAGACACGCTCAGACGTCCAGACGCCTCACAGACACACAGTCACGCTCAGACGTCCAGACGCCTCACAGACACACAGTCACGCTCAGACGTCCAGACGCCTCACAGACACACAGTCACGCACAGACGTCCAGACGCCTCACAGACACACAGTCACGCTCAGACGTCCGGACGCCTCACAGACACACAGTCACGCTCAGACGTCCAGACACCTCACAGACACACAGTCACGCTCAGACGTCCAGACACCTCACAGACACACAGTCACGCACAGACGTCCAGACGCCTCACAGACACACAGTCACGCTCAGACGTCCGGACGCCTCACAGACACACAGTCACGCTCAGACGTCTAGACGCCTCACAGACACAGGGTCACGCACAGACGTCCAGACGCCTCACAGACACACAGTCACGCTCAGACGTCCAGACGCCTCACAGACACACAGTCACGCTCAGACGTCTAGACGCCTCACAGACACAGGGTCACGCACAGACGTCCAGACACCTCACAGACACACAGTCACGCACAGACGTCCAGACGCCTCACAGACACACAGTCACGCTCAGACGTCCGGACGCCTCACAGACACACAGTCACGCACAGACGTCCGGACGCCTCACAGACACACAGTCACGCACAGACGTCCGGACGCCACACAGACACACAGTCACGCTCAGACGTCCAGACGCCTCACAGACACACTGTCACGCTCAGACGTCCAGACGCCTCACAGACACAGAGTCACGCTCAGACGTCCAGACGCCTCACAGACACACAGTCACGCACAGACGTCCAGACGCCTCACAGACACACAGTCACGCTCAGACGTCCGGACGCCTCACAGACACACAGTCACGCACAGACGTCCAGACGCCTCACAGACACACAGTCACGCTCAGACGTCCAGACGCCTCACAGACACACAGTCACGCTCAGACGTCTAGACGCCTCACAGACACAGGGTCACGCACAGACGTCCAGACGCCTCACAGACACACAGTCACGCTCAGACGTCCGGACGCCTCACAGACACACAGTCACGCTCAGACGTCCAGACGCCTCACAGACACACAGTCACGCTCAGACGTCCAGACGCCTCACAGACACAGAGTCACGCTCAGACGTCCAGACGCCTCACAGACACAGGGTCACGCTCAGACGTCCAGACGCGTCACAGACAGAAGTGCTCTAAAGGACAGATGCTTTACCGCAGCAGACAGCAGCAGAAGTGGACACTGAGCGCTGAACTCAGACAGACACGCGTTCACTGCGTCAGCAGGACCAGCACAGCTCACGCTGCCACTCATGACCGCCTGAAACACAACACACATCAGGGCCATGATGCATTTTCATATCAATCTAGGCGTAGCCTTATATTGAAAATATTTTGATTTGAACCGTTTCAACATGGTGCACAAGAAACTATGTAAGTGATGCCGTTTGTCCTTAGATTTTGCCACTTACTTTGAGGAAGTGAGTCGTGAGATTGAAAGACAGCAGACCAGCAGAACAACACGCCCTCCTCTGAGAGACAAACACAAATCACACATAACTCACACGCCTCAACATCACATCACAGATCATGAGTGTTACGCTGAGGTGATGCTGGAGACCTGAACATGACTGATGTGTTCGATCATCCGATGGCAGTCCAGGGTTTTCCGGTCTGTTCTGACGCTCACCAGCAGGACAGCAGGAAGCAGCACAAGAACCCTGACAGACATGAACATCACCCATCATCACAGCACAGATCTCACAGCTGTACACATGTGTCAGGAGTCGTACCGGCTGACGTTATGAAGCGTTTGCTGATATTTCAGCTCCTGTCCGATGCTGTCAGAGTCAGGGGTTACCGAGCACCTGCTGTCAATCAGGTCCCAGAGGAAGTGACCCGTCTCATCTGATGCGCAGTGCTGAGTGACCACCACTTCGTACAGTAACGCCTACAGAGAGAGCAGATCCAGATGGATGATCTTCATGATAAAAATCCTTTCGGACACAGATGGCCTTATATAAACAGTACATGTGTCTCTGAAGAGTGAATGAGTGTACTTTGAGCTAAAGTGCAGTTTTCATCATGTCTTATAACGGCACAGTTACGTGACTCCTGCTATAAACGGCTTAGCCACATGTTGCTCAACCTCAGAAACACAACAGCAACAGGAGGACAAGCATCATGTGGGCATGTCTGGTTTGTGGCTTTAGTAATGTTTTTGCATAACAGAACCACTTCAAGGGCCTCTGAGGTCAGAAATCTAGAGAATGAGTGAAATCGAGCGGCACCTGTAAGAGCGACAGCAGGTCAGGCAGACAGCTGTCTGTGTGTTCATGGGAACTGTCTCCTGTTCGTGACCTACAGAGACACACACACACATTAGGTGAAGTACGACTGATCACTCTGAAACCCATGTGAGTCACTTACGCTGTGTGCTGGTCTAGAACAGCAGTGATGATGTGACCGCAGATCTGCGTCATGTCTCCTTCACATCCTCCATCATGTGTAGACATGTGCATATAATACTGTTCACACGCCCACTGCTCGTACTCCTGCCTGAATCAAACACACACCACGCCTGCCTCAGACTGACATCCAGGATTAAAGGGCTTCACATCAACATGGCTCAGAAAAAAGTGTTCCAATCAACTATTTCTGCTACTACTATTTATTATATGCAAATATAAGGTTCCTAGACTTTTATTGTTTTCATACCAAATCTAATAAAAAATTACATCTGAAGTTTTGCTATACAGATGTTGCAGGGACCTAATTTGGTGTTCCCCATCAAAAATGACTGGTCTTCAAAAAAAAATTGCTGATGATTGTCAAATCTTGGATTGTATCTTTTAAGCCACTTGTGTTATTTCAGTTAGCACAGGTTTTGCATTTCTTTTAGGAACTGATTGATTGTAGGAGGTGCATGAGCTCAGATCAATAAGGCCTACGATTAATCAGTTCCACAGAGAAAGACTAAACCTGTGTTATAGTACATCTGGGAGCAATGATTTCCCCGCATGCCATGTGTTGTGGATGTGTACTGCTGTACCTCTCTGGATCTGCCAGTGCATCTTGGCTCCGTTGAACCTGAAGTTCAGCTGAGAGCCACTCAGAGAAAGAGAGCTGATGAAACAACGAGATTATAATCAAACCATCTCAGCACGTTCACCGTCAACTGAAAGCATGAGGCTCTGTAAGTACCTGATACTGAGGCAGTTTCTTCAGGGATTCGGATCTGTGCGTTTCTCCACAGAGCCACAGCCGAGTCCTTCACTCGCCCAGTGAGATCAGAAACATCTGAGTAGGTATCAGACGTGTCTTCATCGCTCATGTGCGCTCGGGTCTCTGGGACGAGTCTGGCCATCACATACTGAGCCTGAGAACACACATGGACATTAATATATCTTCAGTCTGAAGATCAGATGAGTGAGTGACAATCAACATTAACACCTAACCGCTTTTGTACCTTTTTATAAAGTGTTTCTGGGACGAAGTTCTGCAGATCCTCTGACTGAGCGTTGGCTCTGCACAGCCCGTAAGACAGAACGGCCACACACAACCTGAAGATACACACAACACATACACGCATAACCAGCCATCAGACCTCACAGACACAAGCACTACGCTAGGGATGCAAATCAATACCTGGTAAACCCTTAAACAACAGAAAGATTTTTAATCAGACACTATCAAGTTAAATGGTTAAAAAGTAATTCTTGTAATTTAAACTGAAATGATCTAATTGTTGTTGTAGAAATGAACTAGTTGACGTATTTTTATGAATGAGATTTGACCGCACACTCACTTGCAAATACTTTATTATCCAACCAAAGATATAAGTGAGTGTGCGGTCAGATCTCATTCAGATAGATTTATCCCTCTTGACCTGCACCTTGGACGGTGTGCGTTTGTCTTTTTGGTAATCTAGTTTTTATTTAACATATTTAACACGCATCAGGTATATGTCTCTATCTTTCAAGCTATTGCTAGGAAAAACAGCAAACAAAAACAAGCCCAAAATAAACCTTAAAACGTTGCAAATAAGATCCAACCATCATGACTCACAACTGCCCACTTTAATAAACTCCATAAAGTGGCTTGCTTTATGAGAAGATCCCAAAAAACAAGCCCAGAAGTGCTTATATATGTGGACATTATATTTGGGAGCCGATAACTGATATATTAGCCAATAAATGCACCTGATATGGAAATTTGGCCAATACAGCTAACCAATAATTCTTTATATTTGGAAACAGATAACTGATATATTGGCCAATAGATGCACCAATATGTAAATTTGGCTGATACAGGTAACCGATAAATCTTTATATTTGGAGGCCGAGAAATGCACTGATATGAAAATTTGGCAGATACCGATAAATTTATTTATTTTTTTTACATTTGGAAGCTGATAACAGATATATTGGCTAAAAATGCATTGATATGGAAATTTGGCAGATACAGCTAACCGATAATTCTTTATATTTGGAGGCCGATAAATGCACTGATATGGAAATTTGGCAGATACCGATTTTTTTTTTTTTTTACATTTGGAAGCCGATAACTGATATATTAATTCTTTAAATTTGGAAGCTGAAAACTGATATATTGGCCAATAAATGCACTGATATGGAAATTTTGCTGACACAGCTAACCGATAATTCTTTATATTTGGAGGCCGATAAATGCACTGATATGGAAATTTGGCAGATAACGATTTTTTTTTTTTTTCATTTGGAAGCCGATAACTGATATATTAATTCTTTAAATTTGGAAGCTGAAAACTGATATATTCGCTAAAAATGCACTGACACGGAAATTTGGCAGATACAGCTAACCGATTATTCTTTATTTTTGGAAGCCGATAACTGATATATTGGCCAAAAAATAAATTAATATGAAAATTTGGCAGATACCGCCAAAAATTTTATATTTGGAAGCCAATAACTGATCTATTGGCCGGTAAATGCACCGATATTGAAATTTTGCTGATACAGCTACCCGATAATTCTTTATATTTGGAGGCCGATAAATGCACTGATATGGAAATTTGGCAGATACCAATTTTTTTATTTATTTATTTTTTTACATTTGGAAGCCGATAACTGATATATTAATTCTTTAAATTTGGAAGCTGAAAACTGATTTATTGGCCAATAAATGCACTGATATGGAAATTTTGCTGATACAGTTAACCGATAATTCTTTATATTTGGAGGCCGATAAATGCACTGATATGGAAATTTGGCAGATACCGTTTTTTTGTTTGTTTTGTTTTTTACATTTGGAAGCCGATAACTGATATATTTACTAAAAATGTACTGACACGGAAATGTGGCAGATACAGCTAACCGATTATTCTTTATATTTGGAAGCTGATAACTGATATATTGGCCAATAAATAAAACAATATGGAAATTTGGCCGATATAGCTAACCGATTATTCTTTATATTTGGAAGCCGATAACTGATATATTGGACAAAAAATAAATTTATATGGAAATTTGGCAGATACCGCCAAAATTTTTTATTTGGAAGCCAATAACTGATCTATTGGCCGATAAATGCACCGATATTGAAATTTGTCAGGCACAGCTAACCGATAATTCTTTATATTTGGAAGCTGAAAACTGATATATTGGCTGATAAATTCACTGATATGGAAAACTGGCAGATACCAATAATTCTCTATATTTGGAAGCCAATAACTGATACATTGGGCAATAAATCTAAATCTTAATATACATTTTTCTGAGCCCAAATACAAATAGCAAACAAATACAGTGGACAACCATTTTATTTTAAAACCTTAACTGCATAAAACAAGGAAACTGCGAGGAAACATCAAGATCTTTCTATTCCCAAAATCATTTACTAAATGTAGCCTACTTTAACATGAACTCTTCTAAATCACATGATCTGCTGATGCGTCATCAATAAAAAACCCTAATGGCCAGCAGCGTGTTCAACCAGAGGAAATAATCCATCATTTATGAGCTTTAATAACCTAATTTTCTTAATGGACCAATAATACACTGATATATAATGCATTTCTAATGGGTAGCACTGTCAAACATCACATTTTCAGGAGCCCGTCTTGTTCTGTACATGCATGTAATGATAATTTAGCCAATTCACTCCTCTGTCTGTTATCCCAGCACTCAGTGCCGGAAGATTCAATATGTATTCGTGTTTTGTTAATATGTTAATCATTAAAGTGAAATTTATCTTGTGTAGTCCTATTATCAGTCAGGAGCAGAATGGCTATGAGTGTAGCTGATGTTTGAGGAGTCAGACCTGAGGCAGAGGGCCATGTGTGAGCGTGTGGAGCAGATCAGAGCCTCACAGACACACTGGGACACAGAGAGAGCGACCGCAGACGAGCCCGTCAGCTGCACCCGAGGACACGCGTGTCTGCAGTGATGCAGCTCCACCTGCAGCGCCGCCAAACCCAACACGTGAGTGGCGCTCAGAGCCTCGACCTACAACACACAGCGTTAGACACACGCACACGGAGATAATGATGAAACACACACAATGGACACAATGGATACCTGGTGCTGAAGCAGATCCCACAGTCTGTGTATCAGGGCTGAGACGAGCCATCTGTGACCCAACAGAACCTTCACAAAGACAGCGGGCCACGAACCCTGCCTGAGAACAACATCACCGCTCACTCACAACTACATAATCAACTGTTTCAACTCCAGCTGTCCGATATTTACTGGAAAAGGATTTTAAAACATTTTTTACACACAATTTTACTTAACACTCAGAGGTCAGCGGTCACGCCGGCGATACCACCTTGCTTTTTTTCATATCAGTGTGAAATAGACTCAAAATACTCGTCGATGTTGCACATATAATTATGAGTTATACACCATTTTAATCTGAACAAAGTCCAATCTGATCGTTCTCAGAAAATGAACTGTAACTTAGTGAATACTAATCACAAAAAAATGAGACTTATGTATAAAGAAACGTTGAAATGTCAGGTTTTAAATCGTGTAAGTCAAATCGAAAACAAAAATTCTCTGTTTATGTAATCTGAATGAAAAAAGACACATGTCAGAAGTCCGTGATTCAGCTCATTATCCGCTAATGCGGCCACGCCCACGGAGCCAGCGCTATTCAGACGCAAATACTGAGGCAATCCATGCATACATCGTCTCAATCGTGTATTTATTGTCTTGAAAAGTGTTTATCTGCATGTTATAGCCATGATTATAGTGATCTCTGGAAGCCTCTGTTAGTTCCTGGAATGTCACATGATATGCCTGTTCTTCTAACGAGTCAACTGTGGACTAAATGTGCACAGAGCGCCCTCCGGCCTCCGGCTTAGAGGTTTTCAGTACAGGCAGATGATGACGTGTGTGTCGTACCTGTTAGGAGGGCTGATTCTGGAAGCATCCAGCAAACACAGACAGAAGCTCTGCAAAATCAGATTAGCGACCTGAAGGAAAAAGTGAGGCTTTAATAACACATCTATCATCTTTAATGTGAAATTAATCAGATGTGCAGCTCATTCAGAAAACATCCGCAGCCATCAGCTCATCTCTGTTCAATCGCTCAATGATAAAGTTCTGGATTTAAAACACATCGGTCAGATTTGGATCTGCTCAGACAGTTTTTTAGAGGCTTCAACGCCTATGATGAGTTTAAACCATCATGAATACATACTGTAACAGTGCATAATGCATATATTGGCAACTGGAACAAAGAGATGACATTAACTGGGGTTTAATTTCATTGATTCACTCATTTCTTCATGTGATTTCCTGTGTTTGGGTCATTGACCTGTAGGACAATAAGAGCGTTTATGGTCTAGATGTTTGCACTGAATTTGTGCCAAACCTAATGACTGATAATGATCATAATGATTCAAAGAAGAAAGATAAGGAGAACAAGATAAGCACAGCTTTAGTCCAATTACACTGCAAAAGCGTCGCCTTTATTGATTAATGTGCATTTACTGCCACTTCTGGAGACTTCCATCAGCCGGCGACGAGCTGTGAATGATTTCTGAAGGATCTGCACACAGACAACAGCTTGAATCTGAGCTCATACGGCAGCGTGCGTTGAATCAGGCGAATCCAGGTTCAGCGTGATGACATCACTTCCTGTCTCTTCATCAGGATGCATGTTCCTCAAAGTCAGAGAGATCCTGGACAGCTGAGCGCGAACATCTGGCACGACACGAGAGGGACAGCAGGCTTTGAGTGTGTTTACCGCTGCCAGAGGCTCCATCAGTGTGTTGAGGTGTGTGTGTGTGTGTGTTTACCGCCGTCAGCAGCCCCGTCGGTCATCATTCTCCTCAGGTGAAGGAACTGCTCGCGCAGAATCATCAGGTGATCGTCCTCACTGGACTCACCCACACCTAACACACACAAACACACACACACACATATATATACAACTTAATGACACACAACAAACCACATGGCCTCTTTTCACTTCACACAAGTGTGTCTAACAACATTACTTTGTTTATTTATTAATCTATAATGTTATGTTAATTTCAACATTTAACTAATACATTACTGAAATCAAAAGTCACACCTGTTGGCATTATTGAATGGATCTGACGAACATGAACTAACAATGAACAGTTGTGTTTTTATTATCTAACATTAACAAAGATTAATAGATATCGTAACAAATGCATTGCTCTCTGTTGATCAATGCATTAACCAATGTTAACTAATACTGTAAAGTGTTCCCAAGACAAACGCTCAGGTGTTCTTGTAATCTCAGCTGCTTGGTGTGACTGAAGCTGGGAATGTTTTGTAATGACAAAAACACTCATTTGCACACATATGTAGCACAAGTTATAATTTCTTTAAAACTATAATGATTATTTTTGTCTTTTAAATCATGGAGGAGACGGACATGACGTGGTGAAGCACCTTGTTTCTGTCGGTACGTCTCTCTCTGACAGGAGTCTGTGTATGACGTGTAGAGGGCGGCCGGGATCTTATCTGCCCTACACATTTAAACAAACAACAAAACCTTCATATAAAAACTATTTAAAAGAATTACACTGATTTACTTTACTTTAATATTTACCAAAACAGTGTGAAACCTACTTCCTCAAGGCCTCAATGAAGGTCATTCTGGCATCTGACTTCACAGGAAGCTGCAATGAAGAAAAGCAGTTCAACATCACCTACTGCGAGTGTTCAGACATCTCCCTCCGAGAGCCTGAGTTAACCTGAGCTCACTGCGAGCGACGCTGGAGGTCATGTAGGGAAAACACCGGATATATAGAGACTGAGAGACGATGATACTGACCGCACGCGGAGAGAGGAGAGCAGGCAGGAAACGGGACAGGAAATACGGCCTCCTAAAAATACTGAAGACATGGAAAACGCCATCAGAATAGAGTTTCAGCAGTGTGTGTGTGTGTGTGTGTGTGTGACAGCACCTGGCCTCTATCACGGTCGCTGGGATCTTATTGGTGCTCATGAAGAGAGTTACGGCCTTCTCCACATCCTGCTGCGCTGGACTCTGAAAACACATTGACAAAGTACAGCAGTTTAGTCCCGTCAACAGAGCCTGAATTTACACATTTAAATTATATTCCAATTCTAGAGTCAGCATTTCAGTTTCAAATCAAATCATATATAAGAGGCAAACAGAAGCAGCATTCACACGGGCCACATGACTTACTTCAGTCGCACCGGCGGAGCCGTTCACCACCTCAAAGATGCTCGTCTCCTCCAGCGACACCTGACACACACACACACACACACTAGAGTCAGTCCCGCAGAAACACATCCATTCACTCGGTGAAAGTCAGCAGGGACGCTCTCAGACCTTCAGATCTCTCAGGCGTGTCTTGGCTAGCGTGACGTACTCCTGCAGGAGAGAGCGATACTTTCCTCCGACGTACGGAGGATGCATGACATGAACCTGAAGACGACATCACAGTTTTTGACATTCAAGTACAGCAATTAGTATTTAGAGCGCAGAAACGCTGAGCGTGTGTCTGACCTTCAGATACTGTGGCGGTTCAAAGGGAACCAGATCTGACAGGAACTTCAGGAGAAACACCGTGGACTTCCTGCTTTTAGCGTGAAAGCTGCTAGATCCACCAAGAGACAACTGAAACAGAGAATCAGCGTTAAATTAAGAAAGCACAAGAACATCAGATGTCATTAATTTGAGAGCGTTTGGACACAATGACCGACTTTAAACCAGTCGCTGTAGGAGGGAAAGACGGCGGGTCCCTCGAGAGACGCCTGACGGGCCAGCAGGAACACCGTGATCATCTTCTCCAGGTCGTAGCCGTCGAACGCTGATCTCAGCAGCCTGGACAGCAGATCTGAGCACAGACAGAGGCAGGTGTCATGACTCTCTCAGTGTTCATTCATCAGAGGATGAAGATCCTGTACCTGTGAGGAGGCTCTGCGTCTGCGAGTGATGGACCAGCAGATGAGACAGACACGAGAGGATGTGACGCCAGTTCACCTCATGAGTCTCCAAGACCTGCTGCAGCTGATTCAACACACACTCCACACTGAAGACCACACAGATCTGACACACACACACACAGGTGTTACTCTGGGTCAGATTAGGCAGGAAGAGAAGAGCTTCATCATGACCATGGGCTGAATTCACAGAAATTTTCTTCCGTTTCTCAATGAGCTCGTGAAGGTGAATGACACTTAATCAATAAGCTCAGGTTACTGTGTGTGTAAATAATGAGCTCAAAGTGCATTAAAAGTCATTTACCTTACGGAAGAGAGCCGTCAGTAACGGAAGGGTTTTAGCAAAGGTCCATTCACTCTGTATAGCGATGGCATCTGACACTACACAAATCACAATTACACACCCTTTAAACCGCTATACAGATCATCACAAATCACACAAACCAGTGACTGTCTTCAAGAGTGAGTCATTGAAACACTCACTCAACTGTTTTGTTTCTAAAACTCATACCGTAACATGTGAAAACTCCCAGAAGTCTCACCTTTAAAGACGGGTTGGTGTGTAAGAACACGCATGAGCGAGTGTGTGAAGAAGCGCTGCAGTGTGTCTTCAGAAACGCACACACCGAACACTGAGGCGTCGAACACCTGAACCCTAATCACAACAAACATGAAGATCCATTACAGAGATCACACGGGGGAAACACCAGCAAATACATCTGAATAATGCAGGAGTCACTCCATCTCAATCCACCACAGCTTCCCAGAATGGATTATTGATTTTCAGAGATTAAATATTAATGCATCTGAAAGCAAAAATCCATACGGACGACCAACTCTGAAGTGGATGCAGATTTATTAGCAAAACATTTATTAAATATTCATCGGTAACCACAACTCCTAAAATGAAGAGAAATTTTACTTATTAGTTAAATAAATGAAAAAATCCTGGATTTTTTATTTTATTTTATTTTATTTTTTAGGATTTTATTTTTTTTTTACCATAAACTACCAAGAAACTGGAATTTCAGAAATCAAGATTTTCAGAGTTGCAGCACTGGAGTTCAGAAGAAGACAAATGTGACTCTTTCAAAAAGCGTAACATAATTGTGTTAAAGGATTAGTTCACTTTCGAATTAAATTTCCTGATAATTTACTCACCCCCATGTCATCCAAGATGTTCATGTCTTTCTTTCTTCAGTTGAAAAGAAATGAAAGTTTTTGATGAAACCATTCCAGGATTTTTCTCCATATAGTGGACTTCAATGGAGCCCAAACGGTTGAAGGTCAAAATTACAGTTTCAGTGCAGCTTCAAAGGGCTTTAAATGATACCAGACGAGGAATAAGAGTCTTATGTAGTGAAATGATTGGTCATTTTCTAAAAAAAAATTAAAATTTTATACATTTTAACCATAAAGGCTCATCTTGAACTAGCTCTCTTCTTCTTCTCTATTAGAATTCCAGCAGTGTAGACACTGATAAGTGTATTACTGCCCTCCTCAGGTCAAAGTTTGAACTACTTGTTATATACTTGCACTAGCATATTGTATATGACAATTTAGTTCAAACTTTAGTTCAAACTATTTCAAAGCTAGTTCAAGATGAGCATTTATGGTTAAAACGTTATAATTTTATTATTTTTTTTTAGAAAATGACCAATCGTTTTATATCCGCCCAAGATAATGAAACCATCCGCGATCGAATAACTAGTCGTTTCGAACCTGCTCGTTACGTGTGCGTC
Organism: Megalobrama amblycephala; assembly: GCF_018812025.1. Taxonomy (NCBI): domain Eukaryota; kingdom Metazoa; phylum Chordata; class Actinopteri; order Cypriniformes; family Xenocyprididae; genus Megalobrama; species Megalobrama amblycephala. The sequence continues at coordinate 2,038,885 of NC_063058.1, forward strand.
AGAACTGTTTACTCCCGCTAACATTCAAACAGGCGCTGCATTTTGCAAAGTCACAAGGGCGCGCTGTTGCACGTTCTACAAGCTCGCGCAAAACTGCTTCAAAGTGATTCTCAATCAATGAAAAGCGCAGATTTATGCCAAGCGATTGCTAATGAACTCAACTTGATGAATTATTACAAAGTCTACTTTATGGCCTTTATATAAAATGTTTTAGACGATTGTCAGAATCTGAAGGATCAGCCTGCAATAGTACAGACATTTCAAAATAAGAGTCCCGGTGTATTTCGGGCTTGTTTATAATTAAAAGTCACACGCTAAGTTTTTTCTTTTTCTTTTGGGCATTATTGGTATTTTGATTACACAATAAATTGTATTTAATTTGATTTCCATTTTTAATTCATAGTAAATTATTGTAGTCTCCCTCACATGAAGAAAAGACTAAGAACATTATTTGACACATATATTATTCATTTTATAAATTTTACTAGTAAAATCTGTGTCCCATTCACTAAGAGAGACACTATATGACATCAAGGAGAACAAAGGAAAAGGTGAACCATTTAAATGCTGTAATTTTGCATAATTTACAATGCATAATATTAGTATGTAATTAATGTAATATGTTATTTTATTAAAATTAATTTCAATAAATAAAAATACTGTTTAAAATCACACATTGTTTGTTTGTCACATGTAGTAGACCATTTTTGTGCCGTGGGTAATAGGAGGATTTTTCACCCGGCTACCACCGCAAGTATATTTCAAACCTGTGGGAAACACTGTAATGTTTTCATCAAAAACCTTCATTTCTTTTCAACTGAAGAAAGAAAGACATGAACATCTTGGATGACATGGGGGTGAGTAAATTATCAGGAAATTTTAATTTGAAAGTGAACTAATCCTTTAAAAACAAAAACAAAAATACATTAAAAACAGTTACTTTCGAAACATAGCCACACATGACTTCTTAAACATCTCAGCAACAAATAATAACGAAGATAAAAAAACAGTTTGATTTGACATGGAATGAGCCGTAATCATTGATCACCTCCAATCCTCCGACCTTCACCTTCACTGAACTATTTCTGACTTGATATTTACCAGAGCGCAGCGGCTGACGTCTCAGAGCCTCTCTCACTCACTGAATCCAGCAGCCCTGAGCAGAAAACACATCATTATTATCATACAGCTCATAACAGGTGCAGGGAAAATCATTATACACTCATTATTTTATAATATTCTTGAAAATATAACACACTACAAGACTCTACAGGACACAAACGCACAGTAACCAGACTTACAGGACATCATGGCGTCCAGAACCGAGCCGCAGGTCTCAGAGAGCTTGTGACAGGAGTCTTCAAAGGCCCTCCGCACCAGGACACACACGACAGCTGAACACAACAACACAACCTCACTGCAGCTCGGCATGATGGGAAACACAACCAGCTGGTTTTGGACCTTTATTAATTAAACATCATCCCTTTTATCTTTAGCAAGTACACTGTATTTTGTATTCCTGTTATTAATTTATCTACAGTATGTTGCTTTGCACTATTTTCAGTTGGTAGAGTTTATCTGTATATTTATATGCAATGCTTTGGCAATTCTGATGTAAAACATGATGAAGCACACTAAATAGTGCTTAATAAAGCACACTGAACAGGTGTGAAGCAGTGATGTGCGACGGAGAGGAGGAAACTTCTTACTGGAGAGAATCTGATGGTGCATGTGTTGTTCATCCGCTGCAGTTGTCATGGAAACACATAAAGCTTTGAGCTGATCCGTGATCCACGAGGTCACAGCTGCTGCATCTCTGAACACGACATCAGAAACATCACATGATCAGCCTGCGGAGTGACTGACGGTCGCGCACACGAGTGTAGGTGAGGTCATGACTGATACCTGTCCAGCATGAAGTCCAGCGTGAGGATGTTGTGTGTGTGCAGATGATACGTCACCTCCAGCACAGGCTGTGTGAGCAACAGAAAAAGAGATTTAATCTCATTCATGTTACTACTGCATCTGAAACAGTGATGTCAACTTTTACAAACACACACACCTGCAGCTTCAAGTATTCCTGCCAGAAGAGTTCAGGGCTGAATACCCCAGCAGACATCAGCGCTCGAGCGGACTTCACTAACGCACACACGTCAGTCTGAGAATGATAAACACACACTTCAGGATCTCAAACGAGTCAGGTGTATCAGACTGTCCTTCACACAACATACTCTCTGTTCAGCGCTCAGCAGCACACGATGCGTGTTAGCGTCCGTGTGTGCGATCAGATCCCGGATGTTTCCAGACAAAACTCTGACGGCCAGCAGCCCGACCGGAACCTGCATCTGCTCCGATCGCCTCCGCAGCTCGTCCTCTGATCGACACACATCAAGACAAGCATCACAAACACTGACGTTCACATCATGAAGCTCTAGTGTGTGACGACTGAAGGCATCTCACCCAGAACAGACGTCTGGATGTCTGCGTTGAGTCCGTCACAGCTGACGTCTCGGGCCTCGCCGTGTGACTGTGAATGACAGAATGAATCAGTTGTATTGAATGATATCGGTGCGGCGTGTGCCGGTCTCAGACTCACTGTGATCTCCAGCAGCAGCGCAGACGGGTTCTGGTGTCTCGTCAGCAGATCCACACAGGACTCCTGCAGCCGCTGCTCGTCTCCTCTGCGTCTCTTCAGAGATCTGTGCGCTGGACAAACAAATCAACCAACAATCACTTCATATTCACTCACTGCGCCGCTGAACGTGCTGGAAAATGAGAAACAGCTGATGATCGTTATGATGACTACATGTGTGTCTGTGTAAATAAATACAGGAATATATGAAAACCTGTTTCTGACACGCGAGAAAACAAAATCATGCTTTGGTGAATCTTAGTGATTATTATGTGACATGAGAATGAGATTAAAACATCAAAAATATGACTTTTGAATTTCAACTGTTCTCATAATTATGACTTTTAAATGTAATAATGACTAAGTATATTATAATTTTGACTTTTCGCCCATAAATATGGCTTTGTAGGCTGTCATAATTTCAACTTTTTAATGTAATAATCTCATAGTCTCATAAATATGCCTTTAATTGTCAACTTCTAATTTTATGTCACAGTCATTACTTTTTAATGTAATAATTATGAGTTAGTATGTCAACTTTTCATTCATAAATATGGCTTTGTATGTCATACTTTCGAGTTTTTAATTATTGTTTATGACATTCCATTTTTTTTAATGTAATATCATAATTTTGGCTTTTCATCTAGTAAATATGACTTTATATGTCATAACTTTTACATTTATGTCAGTTATGAGTTTTTAAATGTAAAAATTATGACTTAGTATATCATAATTTTCACTTTTCATCCCATAAATATGACTTTATATGTCATAACTTCAATTTGGTATGTCATAATTTCAACTTTTCATCCATAAATATGGCTTTATATGTCTTTAGATTTTTTTTACGTAATATCATAATTTCATCTAGTAAATATGACCTATAACTTTTACTTTTATGTAGTTATGACCTTTTAATGTAATAATTATGAGTTAGTATATCATAATTTTGACTTTTCATCTCATAAATATGGCTAATATGTCAATTTCAACTTTTTGTCCATAAATATGGCTTTGTATGTCGTACTTTCGACTTTTTAATGTAATATCATGACTTTTCATCTAGAAAATATGACTTTATATGTCATAACTTTAACATTTATGTCAGTTATGACTTTTTATGTAATAATTATGAGTTAGTATATCATAATTTTGACTTTTCATCTCATAAATATGGCTAATATGTCAATTTCAACTTTTTGTCCATAAATATGGCTTTGTATGTCGTACTTTCGACTTTTTAATGTAATATCATGACTTTTCATCTAGAAAATATGACTTTATATGTCATAACTTTAACATTTATGTCAGTTATGACTTTTTATGTAATAATTATGAGTTAGTATATCATAATTTTGACTTTTCATCTCATAAATATGGCTAATATGTCAATTTCAACTTTTTGTCCATAAATATGGCTTTGTATGTTGTACTTTCGACTTTTTAATGTAATATCATGACTTTTCATCTAGTAAATATGACTTTATATGTCATAACTTTTACATTTCTGTCAGTTATGTCGACTTTGATCTCATAAACATGACTTCAGTGTGTCATAATGTCGACAGTTTGAGAGATTATGGTGATTTATCGCCGGATGATCGTGTCTCACCGAGCAGAGCAGTGATGGAGCAGGAGTGTGTCGGCCGCTCCGTGTCTGATGTGGCGCTGAACATGCTGAGATAATCTCACTCGATCAGCTCGATCCCCGCGCAGTTACACTAACGTTACACACTAAACACACTGGAGCAGAGCAGACATCTTCCTCCTCTGACCCGCGCAAACCCGCGCGCTCGCGACAGAGCGGCCAGCAGCCAATAGCTATGAGCGCCTGTGTCGTCAGCCAATCACAGGAGCCACAGAGCGCGCGTCACCACAGCGCCGGAGTCCTGACGTTTATATAATATAAGATAAAAAGTGTTCATGAGAGTTAATGCAGTCTCTCTGTGAAGCCAAACATACTGTTTCACCTCATATTGTTTACAATAATCGTCTACTTTTGGCTCTTTTCTAAAATGGTGAATCAGGCAGTATAAGGGGTTATAAAACAAGAAAAATACTATAGTATTTACTATAGTAAATTGTAGTATACTGTATATATTATAGTATTTACAACAATTTGTGAATGGATGCTGCAGTATAACTTTAGTGAACTGTAATAAATACTGTACTATAGTTTTTACTACAGTAAACTGTAGTATTGTAGTATAATATACTATAGTTGTAGAAAACGTAGTACAGTTGGGTAAAGTAACTTGTTTATATTGTTATAGATGTTATATTACCACAGCAAATATAGAATTATCACAACAAATGAAATCAAGTACTTTACTATAGTATGGTTCAAAAACACGTACTATAAATTACTATAGTATTTTTTAATTGGTAAGATGGGCTAAAATCACATTCATAAGACGGGCCAGTTGTACAAACACAGCCATAAAGTTCAGACAGTGTCTTAAAGGGTTAGTTCACCCAAAAATGAAAATAATGTCATGTATTACTCACCCTCATGTCGTTCCACACCCATAAGACCTTTATTCATCTTCAGAACACAAATTAAGATATTTTTGATGAAATTCGATGGCTCAGTGAGGCCTGCATAGTCAGCAATGACATTTCCTCTCTCAAGATCCATTAATGTACTAAAAACATATTTAAATCAGTTCATGTGAGTACAGTGGTTCAATATTAATATTATAAAGCCACAAGAATATTTTTGGTGCGGCAAAATAAAATAAAATACTGACTTTTCAACAATATCTAGTGATGGGCGATTTCAAAACACTGCTTCATGAAGCTTTAAGAATCATTTGATTCGAATCAGTTGTTCAGAGCGACAAAGTCATGTGATTTCAGCAGTTTGATACGCGGTCTGAACCACTGATTCGAAACAAAAGATTCATAAAGATTTGAAGCAGTGTTTTGAAATCAGCCATCACTAGATAGGGGGAGAGTGGGGTAAGATGAGCCAGTGGGTAAGTTGACCCACCCCCTGTATCTTGGCACCCGTACCATTTTATTGTCATGTGACCATATATTTTAGAACCACCCGTCATTCGTGCCAGACTGTGAAAAGGAGAAGCACATTGGGAGGAGTGGAAGTCGCTTGTTTACTTTAATAACTGTTTTTGGCTCGTCAAAGTAAGATTTTAACATAACAGATGTAATGGCTGATTCATCAAAGCAAATCTGTCTAAAAATATTTATGATGCATATTGGTGATTTAGCAACATATTAAACCATGCAAGTCATTTAGCTAAATATTATTCTGAGTTGGTAAGCTAGCTAGCTTTTCCTAAAATGGCAGCTATGGGGCAAAGTGAGCCAATGCTGTGGGGTAAATTGAGCCAGCGTTTTAATTTACCCCACCATAAAGCACTGAATTTAAGTTAAATCTGAAGTATAAACTGGTGTCATTTCAATGTAATATTACACAACTGGTTTCGTTTATCTTTATTTTCGAGTTTATTTGATAGGAATAATGTAAGTACACCAAATCCTTCTCTGATACGAACCAGAGGATGTTTAATCATATATATCTCTCCACCTGTAGTCTCTAATGGCCTAACATGGTCGACATTGCAGAAAAACTACCATGTCAAGAACCTTTTGACTAAAATATTAATTAGTTTCATTGACATTTATTCATTTAGTTTTTATTTAATTTTATTCAACAAACTCCCTGTTTAGTCTGTTTATGGGAAGGTTTCAACTTTGATGTTCAACATATTGTTTCAGAAATGCAAACAATTAAACATAATGAAATTTCAACTTCATTTGGTTGGTTTTATGTTGTTTAATTTAGCTTTAAAAAAAAGAAATATTTGTAAAATATTTTTACAAAGAATATTTGTAAAAGGACATTTGATTATTAAATTAGTTTTTAAAATAGGAACAAAATCTTTAAAATTTCACATGAGTTTGATTCAGATTCAGTTAGATGGTCAGTTTCTACCCACCTACTGACTCGGCTCAACTTACCCCTAACCTGGGGTAAATTGAGCCAGAGGAACACTTTTTTTTAAGAAGCCATGTTTTTAGAACCCTTTGTCATAGATGTATTCTGATCATTTAAAATAGGAAACATCCTGAAATTACTTTAAATACTTTCATTGTACTTCTGCCTCATTTTCCCTTACCTTGAGGATCACAAAAGTAAAAATGGCTCATCTTACCCCACTCTCCCCCTATTGTTGAAAAGTCTTTTTTTTTTGGCACAAAAGATATAATCATCACTTAATAATATTAATATTGAACCACTGTACTCACATGAACTGATTTAAATATGTTTTTAGTACATTAATGGATCTTGAGAGAGGAAATGTCATTGCTGGCTATGCAGGCCTCACTGAGCCATCGGATTTCATCAAAAATATCTTAATTTACTTTCCGAAGATGAATAAAGGTCTTACGGGTGTGGAACGACATGAGGGTGAGTAATTAATGACATTATTTTCATTTTTGGGCGAACTAACCCTTTAAGAACTAGTATGACCAACCAGCAGTTAGTTAGGGGTAATCAGTCTTTTTAATATCAAAATAGACCAATCTATGGTTTTATGTAACCGACTTAAAAAATTATGAACATTGGATGACTAAATTTTAGGCTAAGTATGGTCTTAGTGGTTTATGCAACTAGCCCCAGGGGTTTTGAGTTCAAACCAGTTCTGATGAAATATTTATGTGCATTATTGTCATCACTTCAGAAAAAACATCTCATGATGGATTTTTCTATTGCCCTTGTGACGTGTGATGTTTGTACCGTGATCTACCCTTGTTTATCTGAAAATATATATATTCTTATTAAAATAAACAAATTAAACAAAGCTGTTTGTTCAAGCTTCACACGCATATAACGCTGTTAATCATTAAAAAAAGCAATCACAGTAAGCAGTCAGAAGAGCACTCAAACTACAGAGCGTTTCAGACATGTTTGACACACTGCAAAACAAATGCATCCGTTAGGAACAAACAACAGCTGTTTATTTGCTGATGGCGTAATCCTGGAATCAGATCAATAGAAAACCCAATGCATCAGAGCGATATCACTGTAAATGAGCAGAAGAGCAAAAACCACTGGAGTAAAGATCAACCACATGCAGAGCTGCAAGAGACCATTCGTCCAAACATCAACACTCGCCCGCCTGTGTTCTGAGGAACATCAGAGAAGATCCATGAAGAACATTGTTTTTGTCCAGTCAATCAGTTTCAAGCTGCACAAGGACATATAAAGGTAGAATATAAAAATAATCCTTACAACTCCAGCGCTTTAATCTACACCCAACCCTCATGTCTCTATGGAGCTTGACACTTTGGACCCCATTGACTTTCACTGTATGGACAAAAACAGCTCAAACATCTTCTCTGTTCCACAGAAGAAAAGACACGAACATGAGTAAATGATGACAGTGAACTATTCCTTCAAAGGAAGATGTTCGTCTTGTATTTGTATTGAAATGAGAGGGCCATGACTCTCAAAGCCATTCGTAACACCTGAGGAAACATGTTTCAGTGGAGAACTCAGGGCAAGGGTTAACACCGATCGCTGTTTTGATGTTAACAAAAATACCAGGTTACACTTTATTTTACAGTGCCGTAGTTACATTGTAATTACTCAATATGTACTTACTATAGAGTTACAGTTAGGGTTAGAGTTTGGTTTAGGGTTAGTTACATGTAATTATGCATAATTTACTGTTATTACTATGTAAGTACATGTAGTAACATGGAACTACGGCACTAAAATAAAGTGTTACCAAATACTTTCATATAGACAGCATAATATAACACATTTTAGAAAGGTAAAGTCTGTTTTTAAAAGATAAGTTGACTTTAAAGTGAAAATTAGCCCAAGCTTTACTCTCCCTCAAGCCATCCTAGGTGTATATGACTTTCTTCTTTCTGATGAAGACAATCGGAGTTATATTAATAAACATCCTGACGCATCCGAGCTTTATAATGGCAGTGAACGGGATCAATGAGTATGAGCTGAAGAAAGTACATCCATCCATCATAAACGTACTCCACACGGCTCCGGGGGGTTAATAAAGGCCTTCTGAAGCGAAGCGATGCGTTTTGTGTAAGAAAAATATCCATATTTAACAATTTATGAAGTAAAATATCTAGCTTCTGCCAGACCGCCTTCTGTATTCAATGTAAAACTTGCAGTTCAAAATGCTTACACTACGTCCTACGCCTTTCCTATTCAACTTATGGAAAAAGCGTAACTTGAATACAGAAGGTGATCTGGCAGAAGCTAGATATTTTACTTCATAAATTGTTAAATATGGATATTTTTCTTACACAAACGCATCGCTTCGCTTCAGAAGGCCTTTATTAACCCCCCGGAGCCGTGTGGAGTACGTTTATGATGGATGGATGGATGGATGTACTTTCTTCAGCTCATACTCATTGATCCCGTTCACTGCCATTATAAAGCTCGGATGCGTCAGGATTTATTAATATAACTCCGATAGGATGGCTTGAGGGTGAATAAAGCTTGGGCTAATTTTCATCTGAAAGTGAACTTATCCTTTAACTCGCATAGGAAACATTTTGCAGGTGTGATTGACGAGAGCAACCCTTGACCTCTGCAGTCATGATCAAATACATTTTAAGGCGCTAATACCAAAAGACGCCGGTTTGTCTTGTCAAAAAGCATTTAATCACATGTCACCATTGCGCATGGTTCAATCACATGAACAATCGACAGCAACATCTTCTGTAAACAGGGTACAAACAAACCATCTGAATTACAAAATAACAAACAGCAAAATTACTTAGAAAAATATCTCATATATCTTCCATAAACACTGTCATTGTAATGCACGTAAGATTAAAATCTGATTAAAAAAGGCTGAAATTAACGAGCGAAGGCCTTTGGTTGAGATACGTCCGCAGACCGGGTCCGTTCTGGCAGTAATGTTTGGCAGCGATTGGCTTGGAGTTGGCGATCAGGCGACGGTTCGCGAGGCGGACGGCAGGCACAGGCGTCGGTGGGCGAAGTGCACGAGGACCAGCAGGAGCATCTCTGACGTGCTGCTGAGGGCCACGATGAAGGGCGCCTGCGAGGCGTAGTCCGCCTCGGCCCGCTGGAACGACAGCTGCATGACGGCCAGCGCCAGGAGACTGTTCTGCACGCCCACCTCGATACTGACCGTCTTCCTCTGCGGCACCGCCAGCCCCGCTAGCCGCGCCATTACGAACCCCAGCAGCAGCCCGAAGATGGGCACGGTCACGCCCGCCGCTACGATCGGGGCGCGCACGTTGGCCAGGATGGAGGAGCCCATCTGATAGGCCATGAAGATCCCTCCCACGATGAGCACGAAGCTGAAGGGGCGGATGAGGGCGAGCAGGACGCGGGTGACGGCGGGCAGCCGCAGCTTCACCAGCATGCCTAGCGAGATGGGGATGGCGATGAAGAGCAGCGTGCCGAGGATCTTGACGAAGGGCACGTGGAGAGCGGCGTGGACGCCCAGCAGCCAGCCGTAGAAGGCCGAGGACAGCGGCATGGCTGCGGTCGCGACCACGGTGGAGATGAGAGTCATGCTAATGGCCAGGGTGACGTCTCCGCCTAGCAGCAGGCTGTACAGGTACCCGCCGCCGCCGCCCGGAGCCGAGCAGGTGATGACCAGGCCCAGCGACAGCGCCTTGGGAAGCGCCGCCAGCCGGGACAGGCCGTATGCGTAGAGCGGCATTATGAGGAACTGTCCCACTACGCCCAGCAGCAATGGCACCGGCCTCTTGAGCAGAGCCGTCAACACCTCCACCTCCACCTTACAGCCGAACGCACACTTGTTGATGAAGATCAGCGGCAGCAGCGCGAAGAGGATCGGGTTCTCCGAGAAGTGCGTCAGCCCGCCGGACTCCAGGAGCCGGGCGGCTGGATCGTCAACGCTGCCCGCCGCCACCCTGATGGAGTAATCGCTCCGCTCCTCGATGAGAACCGGCTCCGAGTCGCTGTCTAGATCCAGCAGCTGGATGAGCAACGGAGCCGTTCCCGGAACCCCTGAGCGGATGCTGATCACGTAGCTGCTCGCTGCTCCCGTCCGCCCGCCGTCCGTCACGTTGAGGATGGAGATGACGTCCGGGTCCAGAGACCTCACCCGAACCGTCTGTTTCAGGCTCTCACGACCCTTCCGGCCTCCAGAGCTGCGATACCCGCTGGAAATCACAATCACGCCACGCGTTTTCTGCGGAAACTCAAACTCCCGCGAGGAGCCGTCGCCGATGTGAAGGTACTGAACCGTGTTCTGCTTCTGATCGAGATGATCCGGATCTTCTGCTCGAGCGATTAACAGCAGACAGCTCAACACGAGCACTGTCTTCATGTCTCCACCACACGCACCGCTGAAAGCCTCTCATACAATCATCAGTGAATATTTCTCCTCAGACTGACACGGACAACATATTAAATCCTCACAGATCTGGTCACGATCACAAAGATCCGATTCACGGTCATCTCATGACGGCTAACACCGGAATTCACTCGGAAATATCCAGCACGTCGTTATTTCCGTGTATTAATATTTGTCATCCGTGAGTGTCCTCGTCATGTTTACTCGTTTCTGTCGCTTTATTTTACTCTCGTCATCTTGCTGGAGATTCCGGTCTGAGCAGCTCGAGCGGTTACTATGGGCGACTCCCTGTAGAAAAGAGAGAAGCAGAAGAATGGAAAACAACCGTTTAAAAGTGGGCGGGGTTTGGTTACGCGGACGCCGTCTCTGATTGGTCAGGTACGATTAGTTTACATAAAAACGTTAATTTTTTTACTTTTCGTTGCGTATTTACAATTCATTCGTCTGTTAACGTCATTATTCAATTGTCCAGACCGCAGCTAAAACGGTACGTATGCAGCGTTGGTCACGTGCCACCCGTTTCTTTATTCAACGCTGCAAGGATGGACCAATCACAGCGGTTTGTGATTACATTTCGAGGCGTTTTATTCGATAATTTCCGAGAGACTGCAGAAGCGGGTTTACATTTATGTATCAGGTACCATTCCTTGAAACTGGCACATCTAAACAATTATAATTTCATTATACAAACATCTCCGGTGAAGAATAAACGTCCGTTCTCGTGTGAATGAGACTGAGGTAAGGAATGGGCTTTCTGAGCAGCGCAGCGCCTCCTGCTGGAGTAAACTATGGACACCGACACCGGACCCAGTCCTTTCCCGCCCAATAAATCTCTTCAGAAAACACGGAAACTCCGGCTCGTGATCCTACGGAAGCCGATCGTGGACGAACCTCAAATCTATAATATTACCATAATACGCTTTAGGGATGTCGAAATATGCTGCGATGCTCCAGAATACTACAGAAATACTGTAGAAACCAAACTGAATATATTTGCCGCCAGTCAGAGACTTATATTTTTATTAACATGTTACTGAACTCTTTCAACACTCATGATTGTGCAATCATTACTGTTGACATGTTTATAAATCACTCATTTTAATCGTCTTAAAGGTCAAAATTGCGCCACCTGTCTATTACTCACTTCTTGATTATTCATTTTAAAACACATTTGATTTCAAGTCGAATTTGTGTAGAGCAGATTATATGAGCTCACGGAGATTTATTTGAAATAAATTAATAATTTTATCCAACAAGGACTAATCAAAAGTGACAGTAAAGACGTTGGTACAAAAATACTCTTCTTTATCATAACATTTCATATCATATCATTTAACATAAATTTTACTTGAGTATCAAATCATATTAAAATGATTTCTGAAGGATCATGTGAAACTGAAGACTGGAGTAATGTTGAGCTTTGATCACAGGAATAAATTACACTTTACTATATATTCACATAAAATTCAGCTGTTTTATACCATAATAATATTTCACTGTTTTTACAGTATTTTCGATCAAATAAATGCAGCTTTGATGAGTAGAAGAGGCTTCTTTCTTTAACCCTTATAGGGTCTTTTTAGACCCCAAACGACGTTTGCTCAAATAATAAAAAAGTTCTCTTTGTCCAAATGACATGAAACTTTGTACAGTTGTTAACACTTTCTAGATCTACAAATAAATAAAAAAATTGGAGTGATATCTTGTTTTTATGTTAGTGTAGAAAAAAAAAGTCACACTCAGGGTCTTCAGGGTCTCCAGAGACCCCAGGCAACAAAATGTAATTTTGTAACAAAATAATTGTTTTTTTAAAAACAAATGTAATTTTACTCTGTTTATTAATGTTTTTACTTCATATTTGTGCAGTTTTTGGAGGATTTATCATATATTTTAAATTTATATAAATAGGTTTTTATACAAAAACAGCTTTTTATGTAAAATTCACTTTATAAAAGACCCACATTTCTAACTTTCATTCATGGGGATAACATGGATAATTTGACATGGTTTAGTGTAAGATTTTTGCCCATCTTTTGGAAAATGCAGTTTTAAAAGTAAAAATGATCACTTTTACAATTATGACAATAAAACCTACTTTTTGTCAAAGTTCAGCATTTTTTTGTTCTGAAAAAAAAAAAAAAAGTTTTTCAATAATGTTGAATTTTGTCCATTTTCTAAGTGGAGTGTCATCATAATGTAACAATATTGAAAAACTGATTTTTTCATTACAAAAAATGCTAAACTTTGACAAAAAGTATCTTTTATTGTCATAATTGTGATTTCATAACATTTAGATATGAATCCAACTGAAAATACTTGTGTAAAGATGTCTTTCAGTCAGTCAAATAGCAAATAGTGGAGCTCTGCTGCATCTGCTGGATAAAGTGATCATTTGTTTACTTTTAAAACTGCATTTTCCAAAAAATGGGCAAAAATCTCACACTAAACCATGTCAAATTATCCATGTTATCCTCATGAATGAAAGTTAGAAATGTGGGTCTTTTATAAAGTGAATTTTACATAAAAAGCTGTTTTTGTATAAAAACCTATTTATATAAATTTAAAAGATATGATAAATCCTCCAAAAGCTGCACAAATGTGGAGTAAAAACATGAATAAACAAAGTAAAATTACATTTGTTTTTTAAAAAAACAATTATTTTGTTACAAAATTACATTTTGTTGCCTGAGTGTCTCTGGAGACCCTGAAGACCCTGAGTGTATGAGCGCCAATGAAGAGCGCACAAGGGTTAAAGAAAAGTGAACAACTTCATCCACTGATGACAAAAACACAAGCAAACATTCAGAGAAGAAAGATCAGAAAGTTTATTTGCATTCAGTGAAACCTACAGTAACGGTAATAAAGCATATATGTGAGCGGGAAAACCATCATCTGACAGATTCACCGCATGATTAACTACAACACCCATATCCCAAATAAAACTCTACATGTCATCTCAATTCATATCTTTCCCATTCCCTAAATCAGGCTGTCAGGAGTGTTTGTGTCGTGCCGGATTCCTTCAGGATCAGACCGAGGGAATCTCATCATGATTTGTCGGATGATATTTAACGGTGGCACTGGAACATGCCAAATAAGATCCACTTCAGCACTGATGTTAGAATGACTTTATTTATTTACATTATGAACGCACAGGAGAAACCCAACTAACTCCAGAGGAAACACACCGCCAGGATTTCCATTACAATAGGGAGTGTGTGTGTGTGTGTGTGTGTTTGGGCTGGACTCACACACTCCTGTAGTTTGACAGAGGCACTGAACGCAAGAAGCACCTACTGCACGTAAGGCATGAGAAAATAACATGACACGTTATGAGCAATAATCTTATGAGCAGATCAGGTTTAAATAAATACGCAAACCTAAATCAACAGTAAAGAGGAGGAGCGAGACCCAGCAGTTCCCCGACGGACAGCGGTGTGCGGAAACAGGGTTCCTGATTTCACTTGTCCAGAAAAAAAACAGGGAAAGATGACTCGTACTCGTTTGATGAAGGAGAGACAGAGAAATGAAGTGCTTGTGTTCATCATAAACGACTGGGTTATAAAAATCAGCCTTCTGATAAAGTCCTCCGAGCAGATCTCTGAACGCCGTCAGTTACGTAAAGCCGCCAACCTGAAACAGACACAAGGACGTCAGTCACACACACTGAAACATCTGCGCCACAGTCACTGTCAACACTGCCTCTTCAGAGGACTGACGATGAACCGCTTCATGCAGTATTATTGTAGCTGTCAAACGCTGAGGATGTGTTTATGAGCCCTGAAACATCTGCTGCCTTTAGAAATCAGTCAGCTGTTTTCACTTCGCTTCAATACAGACTGTGATACAGAAACACAGAGCAGATGACTGAGTTTGTATTTGTGAAGAGCGAGTTGTGACGGGGCTGATTCTGTCGGGTGTATTACAGTCTTATGACTTGTTCATGTGTCTGTCTGAGAACAGCACCTGATTGGCTCGCTCTAAACAGCACGTCATCACTTCCTGCGGAGACGTCTTGTGCTCTGAGCAGATAGAGCTGGACTGTACAGTGTGTTGAGAGTCTCAGAGACACTCAGGACGGATCGAAACGGTGTATGTGTCTGTTTTCTGACTGATTTTGGACTGCTCTCTCAATCTGTTCACTTGGCTTTCTAAATCGTTTTGTAAATATAGTCTAATTAACCTACAGAAGTCATTTTTTAGTCTTAATATTTGCGTCTTAATTTCTTCAATTTCAATCAGTAACCCATCAAGCTTTTAATGTGTTTCTGGCAAATAAGAATCCGTTTGAAGTATAAATGAGTTTGGATTCAGAGTGAATCATTACTATTGGTCGCTCTTTACATCCGTCTGAGGGTTCTGCACATAATTAACCAATAAAAAGTATTAAAAAGAGATTGTGACTAAACCTCATTACTCCTTTAATTGTCCACCAACCTATATCATGAATCAAGTATCAGACACATCTCTGCTTGTTTGCAATGCAATGTTTTTTTTTTTTAAGTAAATAAAGTATATCCTTTACTTAATGCATATGCATTTGTTATCGAATCACAGCCATAAGTTCTTAACAGCTTGTGTGAAGCACTTCATTAACATGAGATTTCGACATATATAGCTACAGTAAACTTAAAGGAGACCTAAAATGCCTCTTTCACAAGATGTAATATCAGTCTCTGGTGTCTCCAGAATGTGTGTGTGAAGTTTCAGCTCAAAATCCCCCCACAGATCATTTATTATAGCTTGTCAAATTTGTTCCCATTTTGGGCAAAAACATGCCGTTTTTGTGTGTGTCCCTTTAAATGCAAATGAGCTGCTGCTCCCGCCCCCTTTCCAGAAGAGGGCGGAGCTTTAACAGCTCAACAACAACAAAGCTGGAGAATCTCACGCAGTCAAAATGAGGATCGTCAGTAACGGTGTTCAGCCTTACATTGTTCAAACCGGAGTCGACACTGATGGAGAGACTCAGGAAGAAGTTACAACTTTTAGACGTTTCTGAATGGTTAGTGGATAAATTTATGTAGTTGCTGTGGAGTTGATTCAACTCATCCACTAGCATGTGCCGTCATGTTCATCTTTTGTGTTGAATTGACCCTCGTTTGTGAAGCAGTCCCGATTAAAATGACGGCATGACAACAACACTCTACTACAACAACTCTTCCTCTTCTCTAAAGCAGCTCAACATGGCCCCGCCCCCTTTGTTGTGTGTTCTTGGGGGCGGGGTTTATGTTTTGATCTACAGCGCAGGCCTAGTTCCAGCTGATCTGATGTTCAGGTGACAGTGGTGTGTGTGTGAGTGTGTGTGTGTGAGTGTGTGTGCAGTACCGTCTGGACAGCTGGTCCTCTTTGTCCTGCACTCGCGCTGACGTCTCTCCCAGCGAAGAGGCTCCCGCCGGCAGCTGGCTGAGCTGATCCTCCACCTCCAGGCCGCTCTCCTCGGCGATCTGCAGGATGAGGTCATCCACCTGCTCCTGCGGCGTGGTCAGCGTGGTGGCCGAGCTCATGGAGTCCTCCATCACCTGCACACAGACGCTCTCAGTGACCGGCAGCACCACGGGTCAGGGGTCAAAGGTCAGACACAGACGGACACTTACCGAGGTGTGGACGTCCAGATTCTGAACCTGCGTCTCAAACTTGTCCATGACGGCCGACACCTTCTGCAGGTCCATGGAGCTGAGAGCCTTATCCAGAGCTTTGGTCACCTGCGTCATGTTCTTCGCCACCTGTGGACAGGAAGCAGAATAAACCCTTACAGACGCTGATATCGAAGAAGAAGAGCGTAACAGGTCAGCGATAAAGCGGCCGCCTCACCCCCTTCATAGTGACGGCCGTCTGGACCTTCGAGGCCACGGCGTCGACGCGGGACGCCATACGCAGCCAGTTCAGGCCCTCGTTCTTCTTGCGGATGGCGTTCTCGGCGTAAACCCGCGCACACTCCACATTCTTCTGCTGGAGAGCCTGGAGATTCACAGCAACAAATGTTCAAACGCATTAACGTACACTGATTTACATAAATCACAGTGATGGAAAGTATGCCGATGACGTCACCCCGTCGGAGCAGTGACGTCAGCTGTCCTACCTTCTTGACTTTAGCCTGCTCTGATTTGGAGTCTTTCTCCGCCTTCTTAGCCAGTCGCTCCAGCTGCTTGGACGTGAACTGGAGGAAATGACACGATATAAAGCGACAGTCAGAGACCAGAGAGACGTTAACTTCATTACCGACAGAGAAATATATATTTATAAACTCACCTTTAGCTGGAAGAGAGTGTCTGTGTGAGAAAAACACACAATCATCAACACGACACGCCCTACAGCTCACACATGATCACATTTACAGCAATAACACACGAATCTCTCGACATCAGCGCGATCAATAATCACATCAATCAGCGTCAGAAGATGACATCATTATTAGACAGTTTAATACAGGATCAGGATTCGTTACAGTGATATTCAGGAATAACACGAGATTGTTCCTACCGTCCATGATAATGTCGACCGGGGTTTCTTAAAGATTGATGGTTTATTCGCTGTTTTCCGCTCGCTGTGTTTGTTTATGTGTGTCTCCGCTCGAGATTCTCTCTCTCTCTCTTCCGGGTTCAGCTGCGCAGCGTCATCGTCACGTCATGTGCGTCTTCTTCTTCTTCTGCGGCATCTTCGAAGTCACTTACTGCCATCTTCTGGAGTTACTGTGGCATTATATTTTCCCTCACCTGAAACGGTTCAAGCATCATGTCCGCTCCTGACGCACATTCCACTTCTTTTCTGCATTTAAAGGGTTAGTTCACCCAAAAATGAAAATAATGTCATTAATTACTCACCCTCATGTCGAATCATGATTCTGATCGTGTGTCAAACCACCAAACTGCTAAAATCACGTGACTTTGGCGCTCCGAACCGCTGATTCGACACGCTGATTCATAACGCTCCGAAGCTTCCTGAAGCATTGTTTTGAAATCGGCCATCACTATAAAAGTCGTTATTTTTTTTTTTTTTTTTTTGGCGCACCAAAAATATTCTCGTCACTTTATAATATTAATATTGAACCACTGTACTCACATGAACTGATTTAAATAGGTTTTTAGTACATTAATGGATCTTGAGAGAGGAAATGTCATTGCTGGCTATGCAGGCCTCACTGAGCCATCGGATTTCAACTAAAATATCTTAATTATTTGTGTTCCAAAGATCAACAAAGGTCTGACAGGTGTAAAACGGCATGAGGGTGAGTAATTAATGACAGAAATTTCATTTTTGGGTCAACTAACCCTTTAATGGCATCTACAGCTTCTCATAGACCCAGTATCTAATATTAAAAGCTCTGAAATTAAGCTGAAACGCTGAATGTATCGTCATCAGAGGGAATTAAGTTTAACGTGAATTTAAATCAATAATGATGAAATCACTGCAATATTCCACAATATTGTCCATTTTTTTTTAAATCACACCTATAGTAGGGCGTATTCAGGTTGATTGGGACACTTTTCCAATTCATCTTAATGGCAAAAGTGTCCCAATCAACCTGAATTCACCCTTTATAATCATTCTATGTGAATTGTGTGTTTGTCCTCCAGTCCGGTAGGGGCGCTGACGCGCTGCTGCACTCCGCGCTCCGCCGCCAGTCGAGAGAGTCGCGGCGCTGCAGCGGCAGAAGGACACAGTAATGGCGGCCTCCATGAGACTCGGGCGGAGGGGCGTTTTCATCGCGCTCAGAGTAATAACACAACACAAGTTACCAGCTCAGATTAGGGTAGTAACGCAGGTGAAGCCTCAGTGGACCGCGGGCTGGAGCGGAAGCGCGTTCAGACACTTGTTCCGGTCTCCGTCAGTATGTGGTGAGTGTCAGAAGGACAGCAGAGTCTCAGACTCATATTCATTTATTAATAACACAACTTACATCATTTACCGTGTGCCTGTGTGCAGACAGCTGTCTCTACAGTGATCAGTGATAATACTGTGACTCTGAATGATTGACAGGTTCAGAATAAACACAAGACCTCATTAAATATGCTGTCAAAACTAATCAATCATTCGATCTCACATTAGTGAGTTTCATGATGCGCTTGTTATTATTTTTACGACAAATAGACATTCGCAAAGCTCGAGATTCACCACATTCAGACAATTAATACAAAATGATTGATGTGTTTTTGTAATGTTTCTGTAATGATTTTTCAGTAAATCTGCAGCATATCTGCTATAGGAGATATAATAAGTGTTGTTGAACACACAGAGACACTCTCATACAGCATATATTAACATATAACCTCATTCAGACCATCACTGATCATGCCATGAGGTTAGTTCAGGTTAAACTTTAATCAGATGATTGTGACATGATCAATATTTGCTGTATTGCAGAAGCGCTCACATTTATAATGTCGTTTTGAATGGATTTGATGCCCTTTTCATTATAAAACTGATCAAAATGACCATAAAACAGAGACGAGAAATGGAAAGCACAAAGTTTTAGGCTCAAATAAACATATAAACATAGATTGTTATTACTTCATTATACACTGATCAGTGTGATGTGAATCACATTCCTTCAGAGTAATGATTATTTGACGTGTTATAAAAATCTTCCAGAAATACTTCATCCTCCATGTTGGCATTGAACAGAACCGTCCGTTTCTATGATGTAATATTAACCCTCTCCATGAATATATTCGCTCCCTCAGCTTTATTTGGGTCAGTGATGGTGTGTGTGATGCTGCTGTGTGTCCAGCAGGTGTCGCTCCTCTGAAGGTGGAGATGCCGGCGCTCTCGCCCACCATGGAGGAGGGAAACATTGTCAAGTGGCTGAAGAAGGAAGGTGAGAGCTGGATCGGAGCATGTTTTCAGGGGTTAAGGGGAATCTCAGATTTCAGGTGTAACTGCTGCATTAATGTGTGTTGGGGAGCTGACGGATGTGATGCAGATGTGTGTGTGTTCGAGCAGGTGAAGAAGTGGCCGCGGGTGACGCTCTCTGTGAGATCGAGACCGATAAAGCTGTGGTGGTGCTGGAGTCCAGTGAAGACGGCGTCCTTGCTAAAATACTGGTGAGTGCTTTACTCGACTGGCACAATAACACGCCGATCGTCACGTATTCATCATTTACTGTTAGGGAACCTTTGCTGATGCTCACACACCTCTGCTCCGACATTAATATTAATGTGCCGCTTGCAGCGATGTTCATATAAATGAATGATAACTGTGCCGTCTCAGGTGCAGGAGGGCAGTCGAGGGGTGCGTCTGGGGACTCTCATCGCTCTGATGGTCGCTGAAGGTGAAGACTGGAAACAGGTGGAGATTCCCGTCGCACCCGCTGTAGCTCCGCCCACTGCTGCTGGCCCCGCCCCTCCCCCGGCTCCCGTCGCTGCAGCGCTCAAACAGTCAGTATCTGCGTGATTTCTGTGGTTTGAGAGTGTTTATATAGATGTTCCTGTTTCTGAATGAACACTGTTACAATTCATGGAAAGATGACAGTTTAAGTTTATTAAACGTATTCTTGAAGGGTTGGTTCACCCAAAAATGATCATTCTCATGTTAGAAATGATAAATGGGATCTCTAGAAACACCATTTTAACTTGATTTAAAATACATACTGTGTGACTGAATCAGTCTTTGTCATGAAATACACTTGTTTGTTCGTGTTCTTGTATTTTTAAGATCTGAGGTGAATTATCTGTCTCTTTCGTTACGTCTATAAATGATATTCAAACTCACTTTAGCTGAAGCTCATAATCAGTGTCGGAGATCATCATTCATTCAGTCCAGCCATGACGTCACAGAGTAGAAACTGTTTCTAAAATAGAAATCGGCACGTAACGCGTCACGTCTGGTGAGAACAAAGCCTCTGATTAACACGGAAAAGACGCCTTTTGTCACGGGGCGTCTTGTTCACTTGATGAATGTGAGACAGCAGGGAAACCACAGGTGTCAGAAGCCAATGAAAGAGTAATCCTAGTGTCACATGACAGTAACGCGATGTATGATATCATGTTGATTTGTGATTTTGAACAGGCTGCGCTTGAGTCCTGCTGCCAGACACATTTTGGACACTCATGGTTTGGATCCTCATCTGGCAAAAGCCACAGGGCCCCGCGGCCTCATCACTAAAGAGTGAGTCTCACACACACACACACACACACACACGGAGCCGTCTCATTAGTAACACATTACCATGGCAACACTGCCTCCCTCCTCTGGGTGTCCATAGAAACGAAGAAACTGACACCTATTAATAGCTCAGATCCACTGAAGATGGCAATGACAGACAGTTATATTAGATTATGCTTATATTATAAGGGCGATCATCATCATCATCATCATCATCATTATATATATTTACTCAATGAGAATTTGATTGGTCCATCAGCCTAGGTTTCTTTTGTCAAAAATACCACTCTTCACCCGCTCTCTGTGTTCCTAAAGAACATCTTAAGGCTAAGTAGATCTCGGATCATCAGCGTTTCTGTTTCTCACTGGTATGTCTGTTCTGTAAATGATCTCTGATATGAAGAGCCGCACTTCAGTCCTTCAGCTCTCTCAAAGCTGACGCTCATCAAGCAATGCAAATATAATGTGGCACTCGCTCAAATAATAGTCTTGCACAGTTTATTGTTAAATTTAATTAATAAGGCCTAGGGTTGCAAAATTCCAGGAATTTTCAAAGCTGGAAACTTTCCATGGGAATTAACAGGAATATATGGGAATTAATTAAAATTGCAGGTTAGCCTATAATAACAGGGTACTTAAATGCAGTTGAAAAAAACATCTTGCAGCATAATTTTGGTTAAAACAATCATATTTAATGCAATTTCAGTTGAATTTTGACCCTGCACATTCACACGTCACATGACTTACTGCAGGGCTATTGAGGCCACACCCCCTGTGCATCCTCCAGTCCATAACATGCACATTTGATCAAAAATACAGAAAAAACAGTAATATTGTCAATTTAAAATAATGGTTTTCTATTTTGATATACATAAAAATATAATTTTCATCATCATTACTCCAGTCTTCAGTGTCACATGATCCTTCAGAAATCATTCTGATCATGATTTGATGCTCAGTTATTATCAATTATGTTGGAAACAGTTGTGCTGCTTAATATTTTTATAACCTGTGATTGATTGATGAATAAAAATTTAAAGAACAGCGTTTATTTAAAATAGAAATCTTTTGTAACCATAATGTTCAAAATTTTGGGGTCAGTAATTTTTTTATTTCTTTTTTTTTTTTTAAAGAAATGAATACTTTTATTCAGCAAGGATGTATGAAATAAGTGATATTAAAGTGATATTGTTAGAAAATATTTCTATTTTGAACAAATTTTGTTCTTTTTAACTTTATATTAATCAGTGAATCCTGAAAATAGTATTACAGGTTCCAAAAAAACATTAAGCAGCATGACTGTTTCCAACACTGATAATAACTGAGTATCAAATCAGCATGATTT
Organism: Megalobrama amblycephala; assembly: GCF_018812025.1. NCBI lineage: Eukaryota > Metazoa > Chordata > Actinopteri > Cypriniformes > Xenocyprididae > Megalobrama > Megalobrama amblycephala. Next base: position 2,061,323 of record NC_063058.1, read on the forward strand.
CTGAAGGATCATGTGACACTGAAATTAATAACACACAACAATTGTTGCAATAAAAATATATTTATTTTACATATTTGCTAAATTAGAATTAATTGAATGCGAAAAATAAATAACTGTTATTTCATGCTATGACAAAATGTTTATATTTGTTTTTATATGATACATTTTATATAAATATTATAAATTTAGATACATTTCCAGAAATTTCCAATTAATTCCCATAAATTCCTGTTAAGTTTCCAAAATGGAAGATTTCCAAAATTCCCCAGGTTAAGTTCCCGTGGAAAGTTTCCGCCCCTTTGCGACCCTAATAAAGCCTGATAAATAAGGATTTCTTGGTAATTCATTGATTGCATCAAAAATATATTTTCATTCAATTTAAAACTTGATTTAAAATAATTTATTCTAAATTTACAAAAAATGTAGGAACAGCTGAAACCACTCGTACATGAAAATCACACTCTTGGTGGCCTTATGAACATGTTAAGATGAAATTTTGCCGCATATGTACAGCTGGATCAGAGGTCTGTATTAAAGCTGTTTATGTGTTGGATCTGGTTTTGAGGATCGCTCTGTGTGCGTCTTTAGAGAGCGTCATGTTCGCTGAGAGCGACGATAGGAAAGGGTGTGTGGAATGCCCTTATATGGACATGGTGTGGGCGTGTTTTATGTAAATGTGTCTGCTCGTTTAGAATACTCTGAATTCATCAAGATTAAGAACAAATTCATGTGCGTTTGCACTTGTTGTGAATGAGGTCATAATGTTTAGTATAAATATGAATAATCCACACAGTTATTCGTGAAGGTGTGTGCTGTTGTGCATGTGAAGAATAAAACTTGGACGTTTTAATGAAACATAATGAATAAAACTAGGCTTTTTTATCCAGTTGTCTTCATCAAACTGGAGACGTTTATTATTTCTCTTGAGCAGTGAAGTCACATGCAAACACAGTTCAGGGCTTGCGTATATCGAGACGTCTCTGATGTTGAACAGGTGACGCTGTAGTCACGTCTGCTCAGTCGGTACATCATTCCAGTGATCGGCTTTGCTTCATTTCTGTGCTTGAATGCATGTGTTCCTCCAGAGATGCTCTGAACCTGTTGAATCGGGCTGATAAAGGGCGTCCAGCACCTCCAGCAGCAGCCGTTCCTCCTCCTGTCCCGGTCGCGGCGGCTCCGCCCTCTGCCCCGGCCACGGGCCGCCCCACATACCCCCCCGTCTCTGTGCCTGGGAAACCTGGGCTGCCGGTGAGCCGATAATCCTCGCTCTGCACCACACCCTTCTCTAGGAGGCCATTACATGACACAACTTTAAGATTCGTCATAAAATAAACCCTTCTCCAAATGTCTCTCCTAGAAGAGCAGCAGGCGCTGTATTTTTGACCCCTCTCTCTCTCTCTCTCTATGTAATCAGATTACTTTTTTATTGTAACAAGTAACTTGTGTCAGCTTGAGATGTGTCGGTGTGAATGTTCAGACCCATCAGAGAGGATGTGTTGTGTTTTCAGGGCACGTTCACAGATATAACGGCCTCAAACGTGAGGAGAGTCATCGCTCAGAGACTAACACAGTCCAAGAGCACCATCCCGCACGCGTACGCTTCGGTCGACTGTGACCTCGGCGCCGTCATCAAGCTCAGAAAACAGCTGGCCGCCGGTGAGAAGAGCACTTCCCTTCACTCGAGAATACCACCAGACCTTACAATCCTGATCAGTGTTAGCTGCTTGTGCCTCTAGTGTAATGACGTGTCTAAACACAGTCCAGTATTTGACATAATTATGGATTAAGTGACAGTTACAATAGTTACAATTATCGAAGAAACATGATTTCACACGGTTTATGCCTGTATATTCATAAAGACCCAGTGATAATTACAGCTGTAGATGAATGATGCCGATTTTGACCAGGACGTTGAGTGTGAAGTTTGTCAGGTTCACATCTGTTGTGTGTGTTTGTGTGTTTAGAGGACATCAAGGTGTCGGTCAATGACTTCATCATCAAAGCTGCTGCCGTCTCACTCAGAGTAAGTCAGCACATATTCACTTAACGCATATATTTGTGTTTGAAAACTAGGAATCGCAATACTATATCAAGTCATTAATTCAAAATGTTGTTCATTTAAGCTTGTTTATGCAAATAAAATCATGATATAATTCGTTTTAATGGCCATAGTACGACTTTAATGGTTTGTTCCCTCCTTTTAAACGACTCATTCAGGATAAATGTACATAAATCATCTAAATCACACTTCAGGAACTTGTTCTCATTAGATGTTATGTTAGTGTGCCATAATCTCAAGATTATTTACATTCACATTTTCATAAACCAGCCAGGTTAATATATTCAGAATATTTGAATAACGTAGTGAAAGAGTTATAAACTTTTGTATTTGCATGATTTGTTTGCATTTGGAGGCAAACAGACGTTTGTAATCGCACCTAACATCAAAGTTTTTAATATATTTTTTATACTGTAATACTTTAAATAAAAAATGGTAAAAAGAGATGCTCTACCAACAGAAGAGTGCGACCAAAAATCAAACATTTACTGATTAAAAATGTGTGACATTTCAGGCATTATCAAGGCATCATCAGACATCACGACACACATCCTGTTTTCTCACAACTCTTTACATTCGTTCATTTAACACTTTTTAACTCATTTCAGACTCAAGGATTGTGTGGAAAGTCGACAAAATGGGAATTTTTACATAATTTTGTGTGTTTTTGTCTGTTTAAGTGTGAAAGAGAACTAAAGCGTCTTTCTGCGTGCTCGTTTCAGGTGTTTGTTCACAGACGCGCACCAGTACAGATCTGAGATCTGTTTGTGCCTCTTATCATGCTTGAATGGTTCATTAGCACTTGAACGAGCGACAGTGTGATCTTATACAGTTTATGACGGATGCTGCATTAATTGCATGCGTTAACGCGTTAATTTTGACAGCCCAAATATATATATATATATATATAATATATATGTTAGTAATGTCTGTGATGTGCTGCTGTCCTGCAGGAGATGCCAGAGGTCAATGTCGTGTGGTCAGCTGACGGGCCGCAGCCTCTCGACTTCATCCACATCTCAGTCGCCGTGGCAACGCCGCGTGGTCTCATGACCCCCATCATCAAAGACGCTGCGAACAAAGGGCTGCAGGAGATTGCTGCCACCGCAAAGGTTACGATCTTTAGCTTTAATAGAGTGTGTGTGGACGCTGACGGACAGCTACCGTTCCATCAGAGAGTATGAAGATGGTTATGTAACCATGGGTTCATCTGAAGGCCCCGATATACTCATGGAGACGTACTCCATTTAGGGGAAAAAAGACGTTTGAAATGTCTTTACAGTGATTTTGATACATATGACAATAACACAAACATTGCAAAAATGAGATCAAGACTCCTGTCACATTGTGTTTGTTTATCCAGCACTTTATAAATAGATTGTTTTCATGTTTAAAGCAGTGTCAGTGTCTATTTCGACTGCTTCAGTTTCTGCTATAAAGCATCTTCATGTTCATGAAGAAATGAACCAGAGGAGATTTACACCTCAAAAAAGGCGGGGCCTCAGAGCCACACCCACTCATTACATCATCACAACGCTGGCCAATGGCAGTTCAGAGGCGTTTACCAGCCGGAGCAGAAAGCTCCAAACGAACTTGATTTTGTTTGACATCACACCAGTTCGTTCTTCGATTCAGCTTGAAGAATATCTGGGCCTTGAGACGCTGTTGTTTATTGATTGTTTGTTTGAATTCATAGCATGTTAAACATGGTCTCTCCTTCAGGCTCTGGCACAGAAAGCGCGGGATGGGAAACTCTTACCGGAGGAGTATCAGGGAGGCTCGTTCAGGTGACTGACCTGTTTAATGTTTTGATTTATATCTCTTGTTCACTCATTCACTACTCTTATGTAGTGAACTGGACATGGTGCACTATATAGGGAATAGGGAGCCGTTTCAGTCAGTAAATACACTCCCGTGTGTATCTGTGTAAGCGCTCGGTGAAAAGCGTCAAAGGTTTCTATTTACAACATGTTTTTGAAGCGTTGATCATTGTAGCCAATCACAGACGTGAACACAATGTTTCAGAGTCCACTCAAAATGCTGTTATCGTCACATTTTTAAAATTTCAGTACCAAAGTCGGTGCTTTTCTCAGCCCTACATTGGGGTGATCAGTAGATCAGTATTATTACACAAATGCTGAAGTTTAAATCTAAATCTACAAGGGGGAATCTATTAAACTGAGTTTAATACAGCGTCTTTGCTGGACTGTGACGCAAATCAAGCGCTGTTGGCTATTTAAATAAAGCAGAAGCTCCTCAGTATGATTTAATCAGAAATACAATGACACAGAGGGAAACTACGCTCATCCAGACAATTCCTGGGACTTCAGTCCGGGTCTCGACTACAGCAGTTGTGAATCATGCCTCAAACATCACATTTGTGCTTCCATTCAAATTCAGGTGATTTCGGCACAAATGTTGCACTTTTAGTGCACTTTTTAAAGGGATAGTTCACCCAAAAATGAAAATTTGATGTTTATCTGCTTACCCCCAGCACATCCAAGATGTAGGTGACTTTGTTTCTTCAGTAGAACACAAATGATGATTTTTAACTCCAACCGCTGCCGTCTGTTAGTCGTATAATGTGTGTCAATGGGAACTCCGTCTATAAGAGTCAAAAAAACATGCACAGACAAATCCAAATTAAACCCTGCGGCTCGTGACGACACATTGATGTCCTAAGACACGAAACGATCGGTTTGTGCTAGAAACCGAACAGTATTTATATCATTTTTTTACCTCTAAAACACCACTATGTCACTAAGACATCACTGCCGTCATCAGAGTGTGTTTTCAGACCTTACCAACCGGATGCTGAACGCAGTTGGACATAAAAAGGAGGTAAAAAATGATATAAATACTGTTCGGTTTCTCGCACAAACCGATCGTTTCGTGTCTTAGGACATCAATGTGTCTTCACGAGCCGCAGGGTTTAATTTGGATTTGTCTATGCGTGTTTTTTTGACTTCCCATTGACATGCATTATTTGATTGACAGACGGCAACGGTTGGAGTTAAAAATCATCATTTGTGTTCTACTGAAGAAACAAAGTCACCTACATCTTGGGTGCATTGGGGGTAAGCAGATAAACATCACATTTTCACTTTTTGGTGAACTATCCTTTTAATATATATATTTTTTTCTTTTCGTTTTTTGGTTTTAAAGTTCTAAAGTTTTTACCTGTGTATCAGTCACTAAAATGGCTTGCTTGTTGGTTTCAGTATCTCTAACCTGGGCATGTTTGGCATCAGCGAGTTCAGCGCTGTGATCAATCCTCCTCAAGCCTGCATCTTAGCCGTGGGCGGCACCAGGGCTGAGCTACGGCTGACCGACGGCCTCCTCCAGACACAGCAGCTCATGACCGTGACTTTGTCTAGTGACGGACGCCTCGTGGATGACGAACTCGCCTCGCGCTTTCTGGAGAAGTTTCGCTCAAACCTCGAGCAGCCTCAGCGCGCGAGTCTGCCGTAGACGGAGGAAGAGCGGCGGGACTGAATGCACTCTGGAATTATGGGCCTTCTCTTATAGTTACTATTTATTCATTAAGATGTACATAGAGATGTACATAGAGAGAAACACTAGGTCAATTAATAATGTCATTTGTGGTGCATCTCCTGCCATAAACAGACTGGAACCTTCTCGTTATTTTGACACGCCGTGCCTCAGTAGTGAGAAGCGCTCAGTACTGGGTGAACGTGAATCCACTGTAAATCAAACGTCAATGTTTAAGCACCTTTATAACATACAGACAATATCTGATAGCTTACAGTAAGTATCAAATCATCAAAGGCATTAAATCATGCTAGGAACCTGTCTGTTTTTTTGTTTTTGGATTACCAAATAGTCCAATAAACTCCTGTCTTCTGCTGCACTGAATCCGAGTCATCTGTGCTGTGAAAGTGTGTGTGTGGGTGGGTCTTTTCACACCCTTGTTTGCGCTCTTCTCGCCTACTCAGAGGGGTTTTCCAGAAAGCCTCATCAGCTTTATCTACAGCGCTTTATAAAATACAGATCCTTTCAGAGCAGCTTCATAGTAATAAACAGGAAAATAACAGAATCAATGATGCAAACTTCAAATACGAGACAAATGCATGTTTTCATTGTATTTACACTGTTATGACCAGCAGGTGTCAGCAGTGTGACCACTTTGAAACAGTGAATCATTTTGCAAAGCAATTGGTTAAAAGTTTGAAAAGCTTAGTTCCTCCCATCACTAGTGAATAGACATGCACAAATCCTGAAGAAGATCTGTGCAGGTGGAGCTGGGGAGGTGGAGGAGTTCAGAGGAGCTCTTACAGCCTACAGCAAACACTGAACCAGACTATTACATGTTGAGCACGGGATCTCGTTTGCTGCAGGATCAGCAGAGATGTAACTGTCATAACATAAATGTTTCTCTTTGTGAGGTTTGGTTTGTGTTGTCTAAAATGCATCTTTATGCACAACTGCCAGCCAGCATGGAGAGCTTCTTGAGACTCCAGAGACACCAGCAGCTTCAAATACCTGTTTGCTGCTCAACACTGGCTATTTTTCATAGCTGCCCTTTTAATACAGTTAATTTTTTTGACAGGAACTTTCATTAATAAGCCTTTATCTGACCGAGTTCTGCTGTGCTCTAAATCACTCACGAATCTCATGATAATTTGATTATCTCCATTCAGTTTCACACAATATTAGTTGTTTTCATGCCTTTTGCACAACATTGGACCATTTCATGCTTTTCATCTTCAGAAAGATCTTTCTTCCTCCCATATTGCATTTACATTTAAGTAGGGTTTCCATAGATTTTGTCTGAGATTGATACCAGTTATCTAAAAAGACATGGATAAATAAACAAACAAACATTTTCTTAGAAAAACTAAAATCTGAAAGTTTATTCTACTGAAATCTTACTGATATGTCACTTGCATAATAATTTGGAACGCAGTGTATGGTATGATGTAGAGAAAATCACGTTTAAAATAGAATAATAATAATCAACCCAAAAAATTAGTTTATTATTTTAATGACATCCCCTTCAGCCAATAATATATATATATGTATATATATATGTATATATATATATATATATATATATATATATATATATATATATATATATATATATATATATATATATATATAGGGGAGAGCGGGGTAAGTTGTCACACTTTTCACACTGTCTAACATATACTGAGCACCATACATCACAATGGTATAAATGTCATACCAAATGAAAGAAGGAAGTCTTGGGCACATATGTTGTATTCATTACATTTTCATATCTTATCTCATTATGGAGTTGTAGACTGTTGAATAGAGAATGTGCACTTGTGACAATTTGCCCCATCGGTGGGTAAGTTGTCACATTACATTATCTAAAAATAAGAACACAACTACTTAATTGTGATTATTGACTTTAATTTTTAAATTCAAACCAGAACTGGAAATATAAACAATCATGCCTAGAGAATTTGGAAAAACAATTATTTCAATCCAAACACATTAAGTGGCAAGACCACTTTACTTTGAACTTTAAACTCAAACTTTCTCTGGCTTGCACATAGATCCATGATAACTGAATGGAAAACTGCAGATAACTCGCTTAACTTAACATGTTTAATCTCTGAACATAACTGACTTAACATGGTTAACCTCTTTTTTGAGCATGTTCTGTGTGTTTATTTGCACTGGGGCAAGTTGTCACATGTGATGACTTGCCCCAAATGTGTGCTAATGTTGGCTAAATCTCAAGGTTCGCTCAACATAGCACGTCTCCTCTATGTTGTGCAAAATAATAATTTTTAACATTCATATCTAACAAAGTTGTATTGCATAAAATTTAAAGTGCAAATGTTTTACTTTTTAAGCGAAAAAATAAGAAAATTGAAAGAAAAGTGATCTTGACCACATGTGAACAGGAAGGTGACTATAGAAGAAGAAGTCACACAAAGTGGCTATTTGATTTTTGAGATAGAGCCTCTAAAAAGTTTTCCAAAGTTTTTGGTCATTTTTAATGCACATTTTGTAAATTCAATAACTCAAATACCGAAAAATCTGTGTGTTATGCATCAATGACAAAGTACTTCTTTTCTTTCTGTATAGCTGCACTGTTGTTCATTACTGGCACACAGGATAACAGCCTTTACCTGTTTCAGGTTGATTTTAGTAAGTTTTATTGAAGATAGTAATGAAAAGTTGTACCTTTTCCAGACAGTATTGATGATAGTGACGGCAGTGCATCAGAAAATAATGTCGTAGTAAGAAAGAAGAGATGGCAGAGATGAAGAATATACATCATAGATTGTTATGAAAGTCTGGAAGCATTTTGTTACGTTACCCAATGCCAGTTTGGAAGATGTGATCTATACTATAACCAGAGGTCAGGAAAGATGCCACTGCCTATTGGCCTCACTACACAGACAAGAAAATGCTCCAAAAATGATGACTAAACAGGTCAAGATGGAGTTATGTGTGGAAAGTGTGAGCTGCACTGAGAGTCTTGTTGCTTTTACTTGTGCTACAATCATTGATTTGGAATTCCAAGAAAGAAACAATGTCAAAGTTGAACTTTTTAATGTTTTTTGAAACACTAAAACATGGTTTGACTATTTTCCAGGCAGCGAAGTTCCAGTTGAATTTGTGTCAAGTTTTTGACATGTGATTTCCATATAAAATATAGCAGCACAAGATGAAATGGAATGTTAATAAAGCGTTTTAATGTTTTTTGAAGCACTAAGCCCTTTGCACTACTTTTCAGAGAGTGAAAATGCATTACAAATGTGTAATATAATGTAACCTGAAAAGTTAGTTATAAATGACAAAACCCTAACAAAAAGGTCAAAGGTCAGGTTTTGAGAAATAATGTTGGAAAAAGATTTTAGTCTTAAATGTATGTCAAATTTAATGTCATTTATTTTTTCTAGCTGTGATTTAATAATTAGCCTCATAGAGGGTTAATGTGGTGCACTAACAGATCGGTGTGAGGCCATAAAGCGGAAATCATTTAGTCAGGCTCGGTCTGGCTTCTTTGGAATCTCCATAATCTCTATAAATATCCTTTCTAAAAATGTTGCGATATCTAATTTCAAAACAGACTTACAGTGCTGAAGAAGCTTCCTGTTACCACATTTTCATTTCTCTGACCGCGGGCTTGACCCCCAGACAGAGCAACGTTTAATGTCACTGACAGCCTCTGTTCCATTGAGACACTTGTTAGCAATCGCCTTTTACAAGACAAGTAGAAGCTTTAAAAATCCAGTGTGTGGTGTTACTGGTGTGTTTTATGTCAGAGAATAAAAAGTGAGAATACCTTGAGTATGTGTTCACCACAACCCTTATTTCAGGCATTTAGCCAAAAGCTCATTGTCTTCAGGATGATGAAACCGGAAGTGTTCACTTGCAGCTTGTTTCCGGTTTTGGCCCACAGAAATACATCATCCCTGCAGCGCTCTGTGTGCTAAAATACACTCACTCACTCAAGGTGTGCTTTAGCAGCGGTGAGCGGAACACATGCTAGCAATTTAGACGAAATTTAGTGTATTTGTGGCAAAATTTGGCGTTTATTTAAAATGAGCTAATCTGCTATCATTTCAATCTCCAACATGTTATTTAGTAGTTTAGACACTTCTTTAATGCTTATCTAACCAGCAGAAGACACCAGGCAGGTTTACATGGCAGTTGCGCAGGTGCGTTTAGGCGCATTGTTGGCGTGTTGCTATTTTGAGGCGCCATGAAATCAATGGCGCAGTATTTTTTGTGTTATTTAAAGGGTGTGTTAGTAATATGCGAAATATTAGAAATAAAAGGATTACAATGTAAAAGATTATTGTGTGCATAAAGATAAAAATGCCTACATGTCATAATGGATAGTCATTGCATGTATCAGAATTACCTATCTGCAGTAATGACGAATGAAATGGGCCAATCGTGGCAATACACACGTGTTTAAAGTGACTCATCAGGTTGAGGGTGTCTATATTCTGCCATGGCACGAGCACAGCTGGCTTTTAAAGGGAATGGGAGATGAAGCTCTGATTGGTTTATTGCACGTTATGCCCAAAACACACCCATGACTCAGTAAGAGACTAGGGACAACCCTTTTAGACCATACACCGGGTACGCCGACCACTTTTTCCATTGTTAAACTAGCAAAAGTGCATTCTGTTATTTTAGATGAAAAAATTGAATTTTATTGACAAAATATTTTAGTTTGTTGACAGCATGTTAAGCTGTCATATGTGTGAAATTAAACAAATTTACACACACTGATGCGGACAGTGATAGACAGCGATAGTCCTACATGTAATTGTGCAACAAAAACAGAGCAACACAAAGTGTTTTGTGAAGAATTTCATGTGTAGGCAGGTTATATTCATCTGTGTTCATGGACTGTGTTTGTTTTGAAGAGCGAGACATGACAGAAACCTGCAGGTTAGGTGGAATATATGATGAATCTAAGTATAACTGGAGATGTACGTGTGTTATTGAGAGATACTTTCCTACATGTGTTTCATTAGCACCTTCTGAGCTGGTGCTTGCTTATATTTTTGTGTTACTATGGTGTTGCAAAACTGCAACCACTTCCTGTTTTTTTTTTTTTTTTCCAGTTCAGTCTGACTTTGTAAAACCACAGTTCTTTAGAATCCTTCGTAAGGTGTTTAATAACAATTATAATCCTCGTTTCAGCTCAATTTTATCATATACCCGACTCTGAATTGCACTATGTAACTAGCATTATTTAAAGACTAATTCTGAATTCATACAGTATGATAGCGTTATAAATCTGAACCTGTTACTCACTGATAATAGTCATATCTCATGTTCATATTTAGACATGGTGTGTGAATAAGCGGCTACACTGTTAGCCCGGATAAGTTGAATTTACTTAAAAAATTTGAGGAAACTGGTTGCCCTAAAAAAATTAAGTAATGATTAAGTAATGTGAACTTAATAATTCGAGTTCATTTAACTTAAAATGTTTTGTAATATTAATTACTTTGTAGTTATTACAACTAGTATATTTAAGTTCAATGTACTAAGCAAGTTAACTTGCCACCAATCAAAATTCATCCATGCCTCCCATCATGCATTGCTGCATGAATAAATTATGAGCTGAATTGTTTTAGTAATTTTCTTTATTCTCACTATTAAAATTTTGCTGTTTTTCTGTGACTTTTTAGTAGCTTGTTTTCTAATGTTCAGAGTTGATCTGTTTATCAGAACATGCTGCTTGTCACCGTCGTTGAGATTCACAGGCTGATTCTTGATGTCTGTGTGTGCCTAAAATATATATATATATATTTTTTTTTTTGTGATAAGGACAACTTTAAAAAAAAAAATTGTATTGTAGAAGTTGATCCTCCGCTGTAGAATCACAGTGCTGCTGTAATCAATAATGTAAATCTAACGCAGAGATTGGGCTCTAAATGAGTTTAGTGATTCAGATGAAATAATGATTATGTGAAAACATAACCAACATCACCTGATCATCTTTTAACTTTGCTTGTCTGGTTGGTTTTAATACAGTTAAAACTGCCCAAACAAAATCTAATATTAAAAAGTCAAGGGTCAAGAGCTCAACTAAAACAAACACTGACCCTCGATGATGGTAACTTAAAAATTGTGATTTTCTCCTTTGGTGAAAAACTATAAGGTAAATGTTAGGAAAAAATGTCTGTAGAACAGCCAAAACAAATGTTCCAACTGCTCATCAACAGCTCCTTGAATTCATACACACCACGACAAAATGGCGTCATTACCTGCCGCAAACCAGTGTGAAGGAGGCGTGTCCAGGAGAAAAACTTCATAATTTAAGTGCATTTAACTTACATTTATTAACACATTCAAATACACCCACAAATTAGTAGAATATACTTATATTTTATAAGTAATGCAACCAAACTTAAATATTTTAAGTATATTGTAATTATATTTTTTAAGTAAATATAAAATCCGGGCTAAGAGTGTATAGTGTCTTATAACTACAGAAATAAGACGTTCATTTCAACATTTTCTGAAAGCTGTCAGGTGTCATCTGTGCTTCGCCTGTGTTAGTTCCTGTGTGCCCCGGTTGCCCTTTTGTGTGCTCATTTGTTTCCATAACAACCCATAGTGTTCACCTGTGTCTGGTTCAGCTCCGTCATTCGCTCTATGAAACCCTCCGTTCAGTTCAGGCCTGTGTCTGGTGTCTTCAGTGCTTAAGGTCGGTTCTGCAGTGCCAGTTTGTTTTGTTTCATCTAAAAAAGACTGACTGCTGTGCGTACATAGATCCTGCCTTTATAGGAACCAACCCGTGACAGGGAACGTTCTCAAAAACGTTCTGTCAAGGTTCTCTCAACGTTCTTCCAGTAACATTAATAGGACTTTTGTTCAAAGTTATCTGTTCTCAAAACATTAGCACAAAAACATTATACGTCATTCATCATATTTAACAAGCAATACAGCAATTTTTAAAGAATAGTTGAGTTAAATAAAACTACCCAGCAGGTCAGCAAACATTTAACATTTAAAAACAACCCAAGTTGGGTTGAAAATGGACTAACCCAGTGATTGGGCTGTTTTAACCCAGTGGTTGGGTTAGATGTTTGCCCAACATGCTGGGTAGTTTTATTTAACTATTCATTAAAAATTACTGTATTGTTTGCTTAAAATGAGTAATTAACATTTATTAATGTTTAATACATAAACATTTATTATTAAGTTTAATGAATAATAATTAAACAATAAACATGTATTAAATTGCTTATTAATAAATGTTCACCTTTTGATTATTATTGTTGCCTCTAGTAATTATGTGTTTGATTTTTAATTTCCAACATATTTTGGGTTCATTTTAAGCCAGACAGTCATTTTTAAACAATAGTTGAGTTAAATAAAACATTTAAACATTTAACCCAACTGCTGGGTTTGTCCATTTTCAACCCAACTTGGGTTGTTTTTAACCCAGCATTTTATTAGTGATGGAATGTTTTTTTTTTTTTTTTTAAATGTCAAAATGGAATGTTTTGAACGTTCAGAGAACATTCAGAAATAATGTTTTCATAACATAATAGGAATATTAGAAAAACATTCTAAGAACATATCTTACTAGCTGGTCAGTATATTTTTAAAATCATAAGTCAATGCAATGTGAACAAACTTCAACAAGTGTAATTTTATTAATTACCATATTCATAAATGCTGTAAAAATATACTGCTCATTTTTAGTCAGCTAATGCATGAACATACAGGGGACAGTTTAACAAATGTGAGGTGAATAAAGTTTAAAGTGTGGACTTATCTTTACTGATTCAGATTTTTTTTGAATTTGTATGTACATTTGTTTTTGTTTATAGCTCGTATCACCATAGCAACGGTAGCAATCATAACGGTATCAACAGCAACTGCTCTGTACAGGAAGTGAGAGGAGAAGATGTGAAGTACGTTCTGATGATGTCTTGTTTACTCAGTGTCATAACAACACTGATGACTGACAACACACCAGCAGTAATGTAACATTGTACTATATTCAAAACTCGTCATGTAAATACACAACTGCTTCTGTTTTTCATGAGACATGAGATGATGAGAAGCCTGAAAACAGCTAAAACTGTTCATGTTGAAGCTTCACTATTGCCTTCCTGTTTTGAATCTTTATCTGAAAGCTCATCTCAGTTGTATCTGTCATGTAATTCATGTTGGTAACGACTTCTTATACTGACTGAAAAGAAAATTCACTGTAACATATTGAAGAGTTATTACTGTGATGAGAGTTTGAGGACAATTCAACAAATCTTAATCATCACTAACTAGGCTTCATTTGATGTATTTATAGACATGTGACCTGGATATGTTCTTTTTTTGTGAGATAAATGGGATCATTGTGTAAGCTGAGAGTAGTTTGAAAGTACTTGGATATTCAATTTACCAAAATGAATCAGGAATCATGGCATTCAGCTTTGTACAGAAAAACATTCACTCTCTGAACACACTGACGGAGAGAGAGAGCGGTTAAGGGAGGAGTAGAAGGGAGTGTTCAAATACGCACTACCCTTTTCTCTCATCTCTATTAGAGCCGACACTGAAACCTCACCTCACATTACTCCAAACTCACAGCGAACTCTATCCCAGCTCTATTCTACAGCAACCTTGCCGGTCATCAGGATGTGGATGGTGCTGCTGGGACTCGTGTCTGGATTACTGGCCTCCTCTGGATCAGAGGCGTCCACAGGTGAGAAAACCCGTCAGAGGGATCATGTCTTTGTGTATCATTGACTATGAATGGAGCAGCGCTGCTGCTTGTGTGTGTGTGAATACAGTTAAACTCACTCCTGAAGAGAACAGGATATGCAGCTGAAAACTTCAGCATCTCAAGAGCGAACCAGCAGAGAGCTGGAGGAGTTTAGACTGTTTAAAAACCCAGTCGAATGGAAAGAATAAATCAATGCGAGAGAAATGTAATGGTGTGGGATGTGTAATGTTGTTTCCAGATTATTCCTCACTTGAAGTCTTTGAGCATCTCTTTGTGTTGTACCGCATATGCAGGAAATGAAAGCTCACACCCCCCAAAAAACAGTTTTCGCAAGACTCGGCGGTTGCTGTGGTGACATTTTGTGCTAATGTTTGTCACTAGTTCTTGAAAACTTTGACACTTGACTTGCCAAATGTAAGTTGGATGGATAAATCTGTGCTTTGCTGCTGCGCTGTATTGTTTTATATCATTGATGTCTTTTTCACCTCTTACACCACCTCTGAGGTTCTTTGTGCCTGAAATACCAATAAATGCCTAAATGGAGAACAGAATGAAACTAGTCAATGCCACAGTCAGCCACTAAACCATCTCTGATTTACTTTGATCTCTGTCACTTTGAGTGGAATTGTTGACGTGTTTTATGTTAAATCTCAGCATGAAAGAAGTGTGTTTGTGTTGAGGGAATGCTGAGAAACTCTTTGTTGGTTGGAGAGACATGCTACTGGGCAGCTGTAAATTTCAGCATTTCAAAAGAAATCCAGCGAGAGTTTCAACGGTATCAAAAGTCAACAAAACGCCTCTCCAGACTTTTCCTCCTGTTAGCGTCTCTGTGTGTAGCGGAGCTTGTTCTCAGCCCATCAAACGATTATCCATCTCTCTACAGCCCGAATTCCGGAAATGTTGGGATGTTTTTTAAATTTGAATAAAATGAAAAATAAAAGACTTTCAAATCACATGAGCCAATATTTTATTCACAATAGAACATACATAACAAATGTTTAAACTGAGAGATTTTACAATTTTATGCACAAAATGAGCTCATTTCAAATTTGACAGGTCTAAAAATAGTTGGGACGGAGGCATGTTTACCATTGTGTAGCATCTCCTCTTCTTTTCAAAACAGACTGAAGACGTCTGGGCATCGAGGTTATGAGTTTCTGGAGTTTTGGTGTTGGATTTTGGTCCCATTCTTGCCTGATATAGGTTTCCAGCTGCTGAAGAGTTTGTGGTCGTCTTTGACGTATTTTTCTCTATAGGTGAAAGATCTGGACTGCAGGCAGGCCAATTCAGCACCCGGACTCTTCTATGACGAAGCCATGCTGTTGTAACAGCTGCAGTATGTGGTTTTGCATTGTCCTGCTGAAATACACAAGGCCTTCCCTGAAATAGATATCTGTAGGGGAGCATATGTTGCTCTAAAACACGGCGACGCTTCTGGACCATGTTCACATATGGCTTCCTTTTTGCATGATAGAGCTTTAGTTGGCATCTGCAGATGGCACGGCGGATTGTGTTTACCGACAGTGGTTTCTAGAAGTATTCCTGGGCCCATTTAGTAATGTCATTGACACAATCATGCCGATGAGTGATGCAGTGTCGTCTGAGGGCCCGAAGACCACGGGTATCTAATAAAGGTCTTCGGCCTTGACCCTTACGCACAGAGATTTCTGCAGATTTGCAAAGCCTTTGTAATTTGAAGTTGAGGAATATTGTTTTAAAAGTATTCCACAATCTTTTTACGCACTCTTTCACAGCTTTACTTCTGATAGACTCTGCCTCTCTAAGACATCCCTTTTATAGCTAATCATGTTACAGACCTGATATCAATTAACTTAATTAGTTCCTAGATGTTCTGCCAGCTGAATCTTTTCAAAATTTCTTGCTTTTTCAGACATTTTTTCGCCCCGTCCCAACTTTTTTGAGACCTGTAGCAGGCATCAAATTTGAAATGAGCTCATTTAATGGATAAAAGTGTCAAATTTATCAGTTTAAACATTTATTATATAATTATGTACTATTGTGAATAAAACATTGGCTCATGTGATTTGAAAATCTTTTAGTTTTAATTGTATTCAAATTTTAAAAAACGTCCAACATTTCCGGAATTCGGGTTGTAGATTAGCCTGGTAATACCAGACTCTGCTACTTCACTTTGCTTCGTAGACAGAGTCTGGAATGGCATAATAGAGAAGTGTTTTCTCTCTCGCTAGGGGATGCTTGTCTGAAGTTTAAAATCATTGGTTACCCGTAAGCCAATCAGATACGTTTAGTTATGACGTATGTTATGTGCCTGTACAGCCGCATCGAAGCACAGACATCATGCATCTAACTCAAATCTATGATTGAACTTCCACTGTAAACCTGTTGTAAACACATGATGATGTGAGCGAAATACCGGAGTGAACATGGCTGTAAACGACTTTTGCAGATTATGTGAAGTTAATGCATCCCGAAGTTTGCATCCCGTGTCTCGTTTCCCATTTCCGCGGTCGTTTCGGTTTTCGATTTCTCTAACCTACAATGTAAAACTCGGCGCTTAGCATCTACGTCACGGCTCTCAGCCCGCCCTCTGTTCGTTGATTGGCCCGGCTGTTTCCAGACCGGTGGCAAACACAAAGCTATGACGCTGTATCAGACTGAGTACAGAAGCGAAATGAAATTGAGCGGAAGTAGGAAGTCTGACGTAGTCAGGCTAGTTGTAGATAGATACACATCTTCATACACCCACATGCTAATCTTCATCATCAGAAGAGAACAGGAAAACTGAACTTCTAAGAAAACAACAGTATCTCACATAAAGACTATAGTTTTAGGCCATGGCCAACAAAATTGTAAGTAGTGGCTGTGGCTTTAAACTCTTGAACACAATGTAGAAATCCTGTTGTAGTCCTTACATCACCTCAGTCATCTCTGAAGAGTCTTATACTTTGCTGAATGCTGCTTTTAACAATTTTTAACACTCAAGTCAAAGCTTAAGACTATTTATAAGAGCATTTCTGAGAAGTTTTATACAAATGGCCCCATATCTTTTTTTTTTTTTTTTCTTTTTTTTTGGTGTGTGTGTGTCTTGGAAACTTTTGCAAAATAGTCCCTGGATTTTTGCCAAATCAACAAAAGTTGTGCAGGAAGATTCTTTGGAGTTCATGGGTTAATCAAAATCAAAAGCCCAGCAGCTGATTACAATTCTGATAATAATTCTGGATGACCGAACATTATAAAATTTGGTATTTTCATTTAGGGTGTTTACCAAATTTTGTAAGATTCGGCCACAAGGTGACACTAGAGTAAGATCATTTCTGTTTTTGCTGATAACCATAAGGGCTGGAATAAAATGGTGTTTTCTTTTAAGTCCTTTTACCCCAGTTGACAATATTTTGAATTATGCCTATATACGATGAATAATATAAAAAGAGATTTTTATCCAAAGTGACGTTCAGTGCATTTAAGGAATAACATTTTTGCCAGCATGTGTTCCTTGGGAATTAAACTCATTCCTATAGCAATGTACAACTAGTTGTGGACAACTAAAAACTAATTTTTCATCTGATAAATGAGGCAATGTGATCGATCACAAATGTAATTATGTTATTAAAAAGTAACTGCAATCTAATAATGCACATTTTAAAATGTGTAGTCCATTTTGTAATCCATTACTACCCAACACTCAGAGCTGGGTAGATTGCTTATGAATTGTAATCAGTTACTGATTACAAATTACATGACAAAATTTGTAATCAGTAATATAATCTCTTAGATTACTTTTGTGCTAACCCTTATTTGATGTCACATATATTGTAGGAAAATTTTGTACTATTTTGACAGATACAGAAAAAAAATATATGCCAAAAAAATATTCTATTCACCAACAAGAGCCTCAATAGAATCTTTTTAAACTGCAATGTATGTACAGTTAATACTTCACAATACTAACACTAATGTACCTGTTAGTGTTTGCTGATAGTAACACTGAATAAAACAAAACCACATCTTATGATTTTATAACATATTTACTTAAAATTAAGTAAATTTAGAAAACAGCAACATTACAAAAACAAATATTGAAAAACATGAAATTCACAGCAGTATCACTGCTACATCAAATATTTCATCTATATTTCATATATTATTATTATTATTTAATATATATATTTCATCTATATTTCCCCCTCACCACCGGAAAAACTTGAAGAATCTCAAACGTATATAATTTGGCAGGTTTATTATGAAAAAAATATAAATGTAAAAAAAAAATTAAAAATTAGGAGAATCAATGAATTGAGAACAACTTACTGCCATTGTGTAAATAATATGTAATCATGTAATCCATAAAAAAGTAACTGTAGTCTGATTACAAGTATTTTAAAAAGTAGTTTACTCTAATTACAAGTACTTGGATACTTGGATCTGATTACATAATCCGTTACTACCCAGCTCTGCCAACACTGTACGATGCAGCTGTAACATGCATGCTCTGTTTTGGTTTAGTTTCATTGTGTTTTGGTTCTATTTTCCCTGTTCTGGTTTGCCTGTGTTACATTCTTTGGCGGTAATTAGTTCTGTGCAGCTGTTTCTGTTCAGTTGATTCTTCTGGCTAGTATTTAAGTCCTCAGTTTCCTTTGTTTCATTGTCCAATATTGTTTTGTATTGGTTATTTTCTCAGCATCTTCCCTGTGATTATACTATGTTCCTAGTGGAATTTACTATTAAAGACTGCTTTTGTTATCCTTTGTGATCGTGCATTTACAGCCTACACAGAACCTGTGTGTGTGTGTGAGATTCATTGTTTAATATAAACTGTCACGATTATGTTCTGTTTAGTTAGTTCCTGTTGTGTCAGTGTGAGTTCTCGTTAGTTTCTATGATTACAGATTAGTTCATCTTTGTCCAACTGTTCCCGTGTAGTTCCCTCATTTATTATATGTATATACTCCCTGTACTCTTCTGTTCAGTCCTTTGTCGGTTATTGTCTCGTATAATGTTATACTGCTCTGGCATTTCAAGTACAGTCTATTTTGAAGTGTTATCTGTTGTTTGTATTACTTAAAACTCAACAAAACCTGACATAAACAGGGTCTGGCACTATTTGTTCCACAAATGTTCCCAAACAATGTTCTTATAACAAACCTATCTGCTCTAAAATGCATTTTAATACCGAGCTATGTTGGGCAATAAGAAAATTAATTAAACACAAGTTTACTAATGTTGGCCACCTTCAATTGTGCTGTAAAATGTTATATTTTATGAATGTATTGCCGTATTGCCATGAACCATGTCATTGGCACTTTTCCCTGAGGTTACCTCTGAAATGCAATTTAGCAACATGCAGAATACTGTGATATGGTCAGTTATAGTAAAAAAAAATAAAAAAAAAGAATAAAGATGACTGTCATTTTCTTGATAACATGTATTCTTATACAGAATCTGCAATCATCTCTTGACAGGTGAAGTCATGAGAGAGTGCCAGCAGAGACATTCTATGACATTTACAGTGATAGCAAAGTTCAGCCAAGACCACACAAACCAGAAAGGTTTTCTGCAGGCTTTCTGCTTATTTGAGCTGATCTGATGGGTGTGAGAGTGGGCCACTTCCTGTGACATGGTCAACCTCAACTCTTATCTGCCAAGCTCTATAGAGTATACTATAACCAACACTTAATAAGGGAGCCTATAGCGCTGCTTTAAACCCCAATCTGACAATTTTGGAGGGCAACGGGTTAGATAATGGGCCGCTTCTTGTGGCTTAGTCCACTTCAGATCTCACTTGCCAAGCTTTATACTCATAAAGATATCTACACAGGAGCATATCCTGCTTTAATCCCCAGTTGATGAATTGTGTAGGGCAACAGATGAGAGAGCGGGACTTGACTTGTCCACACCAGCTCTCACCTGTCAGGCTCCATACCATACAGTTATTCACAAGGGAGCGTAGTGGGGACTATGGCCCTTTTTCACTTGGTATTAAGATACATTTTGGTCGATCAGATCACAAGTGGACAGCACTAAATAAATTGGGTCTAAAATGTTTTGAGCTTGTCCACTTTCGACCACTTCCAGAGGTAGTCGAAAACGCATTCAACCGGATTGCTTTCATAGTGGAAACGCTCATGTGGTCGAATGCGTTCAAACAGCCACTAAAGACCGTCTACTCTCCGCCTACTGACATAGCGCATAAACATTATGGAAAGCGCTCTAGCCAGATGGGATTTAAACAAAACTTTAACCAAGTTTGGATTGAAGGCCAAACGTACCAAGCACAATGCTCTCTCTCAATTTCCAACACGCACTCAATGCGTTCGGCCGGTCTTGTAGCTGTCAGTGCAGAAACGAAAGCTGCTGCTCTCCGTATGTTTTTCCATCATCTTTGGTGTGTTCATATGTATCGTGAGCTAATTTGTCCATTAGATCAAAAGATCTGAAAAAAAACATACATTTACCCAGCCATAGACCCTCCCCTCAAAGTAATCCGGACAGAAGTGATTAAAAATGGACAAAATAGACAGATTAAAATACCAGGTGTAAACGGGTATGTCTTCAACATCCACTTGTGATCCGATCAATCAAAACGCATCTTAATACCAGGTGGAAACAAGGCCTAAAAGTCACAATCTACTACTGCTACTACTGGACTCCCCCTTTTCTGTTTTTAAAAGGCGTACTGAAGCTGTACATCACCTTCAGCTTAATGCCCTGGAGGGGTTAAAAATAACAGAATGGAACACTTACAGTGATGAAATCCACCTTTTGTCCTAATAACCTATGCGGGGAACTGATGGGAAAGGGAATGCCTAAGTGAGTAGACCCACAAATGATCATTTGAATAAACTTCCTGAAGGCAGCATACTGCACTCTCACCTCTCTGAACTTCACCATCATCTCAACGACAGTCCTGAAAAGTCCAGAGGGTGAGACGGCGGGATTAAGAAGGAAGTTCTTCTTAATGGAGTCACTCTCCTTAATGTCTGACAGATTCAGCTACAAATGTCTCTCTATCGCCACCATTGCAGCCATTGAGCAGCCGATAGCACAGGCAGGCCATCTTCTTGGTGGTGCAGATGGCTAAATCTGTGGCCGTGCAGAGTTTCCTAACTGCCTCAGGAGGCAACCCCTCACCCTGGTCCATGTCTTTAAGTATACTGGCATGGTGTTCTGGCCCCCACCGGCCTGACCTGCTGACACATATGTTTTGCCCACCAGCCGCAATGGAAGGCAAGACGGGAGCCTTCAGTGAGGATGCCGACCAAGGGGAGAGATACCCAATGAGGTTCGCTTCTACCTGGGGAATCCTCACATACGCCTGAATAATTTAAATGTGCTGAGGTAACTACACGAGTGGTATAAGGATTTCTCCACAAGTCTGACACCTCAGTGTGCAGCTCTAAGAGAAATGGAAGGCTCACCAGAGAGGGATACTTATGACACAACAGGAATTGCTTGTCCACACAGCCATGAGCGACATCCTCCTTTAAACCAGACCAGTTTAAACTTAGTCTAGCCATAGCATGGGTCATAGGCTCCACAATCTACACAAAGGGACAAGGTGGACTTGCTTGTAATATTTAAGTCAACTGCCTCCACATCTAGTTCCTCAGAAGTAAAAGCCATACTCTCAGCCAAGCCGGAAGAGGCCGCAGAGCAGGCTTCCAGATCGGGTATGAGAGCCTTGGAGATAGCAGGCAAATCCCATGAAAGAGAAACCCCCTCAAGCTCCTCTGCCAGCTCCACCTGTGATCCCTACGATCATAGCCATCACGCTGCCTCAGCAGATGCAGGGCTAGAACCACGAGGTGCGGACACTTTGCCAAGAGAGCCAAGCGAGAGCAGAGCTTTTTATGCAAAACACACACACTTCACAGACAGCACACAGACAAAGCGGCTTCCTGAAGACAACAAAGGTGGTGATGTGTAATGCAAGCACTCTTTTATACTGTCACATGCTTCAGACACTCCACATAGAGTCAACATCTGATGCCATGTTGAGCATTGAATCTTGAAATTTGAGTTCAGGACACAAGCACATCAGTTTGGTCACAGGAGTCCAGTTAATAAGATAACATGCAAAATGAGCTTCCAAAACCACAGTTAGTATTTTAAGCTATGCTAAGCTTCCTTACATTGGGGTTCTATTAGTTCCTCATTATTCTATGCATTTATAGCCCTCTGTTTAATTTGACATGTGTTGGTTTTTGTTTTAATGTATAAACTGTTGTGCTTTATTTGTTTTCTGGAATGTCTTCATCTTTTTTTGTTTGAATAAATCAGCCTGCGATGAATGGCACAATATAAATATAATTCATTTATTTCTATTATTTCTGCCCTGTTTGTCTTTCAGTGGTGAGCGCCCGGAGCTGCAGCTATGTTGGAGTGTTTCATGTACAAGGGAGCGAACGCTATAGTCTGACGTATGAGATGGCCAAGAGCTTGTGTGAAGAGTTATTATCTTCATTAGCCACTATGGAGCAGGTGGAGGAAGCCTATAAAAAAGGACTACAGACATGCAGGTCAGACATTCAACTGAACATCACCAACTGACTTCATCAATCATGCAGGATCATCATCAACTTCAGGTCCACCTGTATTTTCTCTGCAGGTATGGCTGGGTAAACAGCACAGAGCTGGTGATTCTCCGTCACAAGGGAAATAAAGTCTGCGCTGGCAACCAAACCGGCATCATCAAGAAGATTCAAGATGGAAAGAAATATGACGCCTTCTGTTACGATGATACAGGTTTGATTTGTGCAACATGGTGTCTGTTTTAGTCAACTCATGATAATGTTTTAATGTATTTAACAAACCATTACATTTTAAACAGATTTGTCAGTGAAGTCCTGCGCAGCTGAGATCCTTGAGATTTTAAATAAAACAGATGTCACCCCTGTCACAGCATCTACAGGTATAACATTTTACATTTATGCATTTTGAAGACACTTTTATCTGAAAGATCTTACAGTGTAATAGCATGTTAACTGTAAGTCAGTAGCAATTTATTACCTTTTTCCCCATCACGTGTTTTAGTAATAATCATAAATGGTATCATTAGAAAGCTTTAACACTCAAAATTCATCCTGAGAAAACCGTATTGTTAGTTGACATATAGTTGCAAAGTTATAGTTTGGCATAATTTTAATAAAGTGATAACCTGCAGTACTTTTCTGGCATATTAAAAAGAATCTTAATGAGTAACAGTACAGATGAAAATATAAAAATATAAAAAATTATATGAAAATAATGTAAGTCAATATTTGAGAAGGTCCATTTCTCCACACAATCAAAGTTTGATGTGCATATACAAAGTCCTGCATAATTGTCATTTCACAGCGGTCACGACAGTCCAACAAGACACTGGAGAGGATGATAATGTAACTTCAACATCTGAGGTGTTGAGAGATTCAACAGCGTCTACTCCAGCTCTCTGGACACAAACCAGTGCCACAGTGAGCCCAGTGGAGGACAATGAGACTGATCAGAGACACGATACAAACTATACAGAGCATATAGAGGAGTCCACAACCTCACAACCAACTACACACACCACAGAGCTGGCAATGAGCGAGAGAACGTCCAGTCATGAAACACCAGCCAATAAAACAGGTGACATTTCATTACAGGAATATTAGCCAAATCTCAGTCCATCTTAATGTTTGACAAAGGATAATAAGTAATATACTGTTTTATCCTGATACTGTTTTATCCTGCTATATCTGGGCTGCATGTACACTTAAAAATAAAGGTTCTTTATTGACATTGATGGTTCCATGAAGAACCTTTAACATCTATGGAACCACTACAGGTTCTTTATAGTGTTAAAATAAAGGTTCTTTATTGACATTGATGGTTCCATGAAGAACCTTTAACATCTATGGAACCACTACAGGTTCTTTATAGTGTTAAAATAAAGGTTCTTTAGATTATTGAAATGTTCTTCACACTAAGAAAAGGTGGTTCTTAAGAACTGACCACTGGAAGGTTCTTTGGGGAACCTAAAATGGTTCTTCTATGGCATCACTATGAAAACCCCCTTTTGGAACCTTTATTTTTAAGAATTGTTACAGGATATGACATCTGACATCTCATTTGAACTGTGCTGTCTGTGTGCTTCTGTCTTTGTTACTCCAGATCCAGGATATGTCAACCCAAAAAACAGGTCTTCGGGATCAGATACGGTCGGATCATCAGGTTAGAAAGCCTCTTTTATAATATATAGATTATACCCAAATCAATTGTATTTATTTTGAGACTACTATTTACATTTACAAGCCTGGATTGACAATATTCTGATAAATTATCAACAGGATGGGTATTATGAGGGAGTTTCTTTAACTTCAGTGCTTGTTTCAGTGTGTTCAGTTAGGTTAGGTCAGGACTGAGGTCTGATCCTCCTCCCTAAAGGATGGTGAACGTGAATATTTGTGGCATTTTCAGTCTTAATACTACACATTTTAACAGTTTTGTCTGAATTAACATATAATATAACACACCTGAAACGCTCTATATCATTGACACAAGCGGGTTTAGTAATGCATGCATTAACAGAAAACAGAACACATTCCTAGTCAAGAAGAGACTCATAATGTGAATTGCTATGAATACATTTGCAATACAGTGCCTTGGATTTTTATGACTGAAACCAGACCAAAGAGCATCTTCTGGGATTATTTTTTGCCTTCCAGCAAGCAATGTTCCAAGATGTCTCCTTCTGAATTTGATTAATTGTTGACAACAGACAAACAAGTCATTTCCAAGTTATTTTCCTCACATATTTGAGGATCCTCAAAAGGGAAAAGCATGGAAATATATATTTTGTAGGTTGTGGTCTCATTGCTCAAAGTCATTGTTATTTGCACTCTGATTTACACAACTGCACTGAATGATTTTATCAGTTTGTTTGAAATAACATGTTATGTGTTATAATCCTTTTACAGACTGGCTGGTCATTTTATTGACAATTTTGGCAGTTGTTCTCATTCTGCTTCTCTGTGTTGTTGTAGCAAGAAGCAAAAGGTACGTCTTTTGTAATGCAGATATTACAAATATATATATATATTAAAATACTATAGATATGTTAAAATACTACATGTCTGTCACAATACTAACACCTGTGGTTTTTGTAATATTTGTGTTTCGTGTGCAAGTGTGTGTAGAACATTTGAGCGCTCATATCTTTGTCTTTAAGTCATACCGACTGGTTTTAGAAACTATACTCATATCAGCACCATTAACACTAACATACAGATGCACCATTAACAGTGAAATAATATCATTGTTGTCATCTTGATGAAAACACACTACTTCCCTCTGGAAGGATGGGCTGTGGGCTCCTGAACATGATGAACTGTGCTATACACTAAATAGCATTTTGATGTTGTATTAGGGTTAGTGTTGATATTTTTCAGACCTGGGACCTGGGAAGTTTTTCTTGCACTTAGGCCCTGTCCCAAATGGCACACTTCATGTGCACTTGGGGTCTTGTGGACTTACAATAGTAGCCACATGTGCATGTCCCTTAGAAGAACGTAGGGTGTCCCATGGGTCATTTTAGGTTTCAGGTTTACCGCTAGGGCTTAGGGTTATGTTAACAGTGTTATTGGGTTTTACTGAATGTGCGTATTTTATTTACCCTCAGATGGTGTGGCAGGAAACAGACACTGATTATCACAAAAAAGAGCAGCATTGCAGAAAAAGGTGCACCAGTGCCAGTCACTCGGGAGCAGGAGATGGTCACACTCGTCAACAATGAAAAGATCACCAGCAGCAACTCAGAGCTAGTCAACATCAATCTGGATGAGCCGACAGAGAAAACATTCTAAAACTTGACCAGAGAAAGTGATATAGCAACAAAAAACAATAAATGGGAATCATTGAGACTGAGATTTGAAGTAAATCAAAAGGAGGTGAAGGATGATAGGCTCAAATCTGAGTTCACGAGAACAGCCTGCTGTATTTGTGTGTGTGTGTGTGTGTATTCATTTTATATTTCAGTATTAGTAATTTTTAATTTTACACTAGTATACGTATGTGGAAAGTATTTTTTCCAGTGGCTTTGCTTGGTATAATAACACTGGTGAAATCAGTGCTTGTCAGATGAAAGACGCAACTAAGATTGTTCAATAAACTCAGTTGTTTCCATCACTTGGTCTCCTGCTTTCTGATCTTCCCTGCCTCTTCTGCAAACCCAAGATAAGGCAGAGTTAACACGACAATGTGTTGACTCTGAATGTATATTTTCTGACTGAGAGAGAGAGAAGTCTTGTAAAGTCCTCCAGGTGTGACAATTGAAGCCAAAAACACCGCCAGCATCTCTAGGAAGTTTATATGGCATTCAAGATGGGCTTATATAAATTATAATTAAAATGACAATATGTAGGCTACAAAACTGAAGTAGCCTAAATTATCGTTTATTATCTCGTTTATCTGTCAGTCTGAGGTGTCGTTGCTATAACACATTGCTATGGGTTGCGTGTGTCTTGCTTCAGACTTGATGGACGGGCTCTGCGGCACTTTCAAAAGTCTCTGTTTTCGAGGATTGAAAGCTGGAGTTGAGTGGATGACAGGCATGACCATAGCAAAAGTTATGTTTTAACAAAACAAAATGAAAACACTAGTGTAAATGTAGGTATTCCACAGTCTGCTTGGGAACCTATGCTCTCCAGCAGAATTATGTGGAGCAGAATTACATGGACAGACGAATTTACATTTATAAAGCGATCTGAATCTGCGTCTTTGAAACAATGGATGTTAACTGACATCAAAGCACTACACAAAACCATACAGCACCAAAAGTCGCATTAATGGTTAGCAGTGTTGGTCACGTTGCTTTAAAAAAGTAATTAGTTATAGTTACTAGTTACTTCTCACAAATAGTAACGGAGTTAGTAACTGAGTTACATCATTATAAAAGTAACTAATTACCAGGGAAAGTAACTATTGCGTTACTTTAAAAAAATAAAATAAAAATAAAAATATGCCAAATAAATTGAATGCCCCCAATATTACATATAAGTCTAAGAATAAATTATTCTTGATGCGACTCCTGACTCATGATCTGCTCTTGCTCACGACATGAAATTTCTCTGTGTTGGTAGCCATTAAAGAAAACGTAGTTTCATATTTATGTTTAAATAGTCCTATGTTATGTTTTAAATCCATTTATTCGATTATGAAAAGTTAGTGAACAGCATGAGTAAGATGCGCAAATATATCGGGAGACATGGAGTGGGTCAGATAAGATTTTGACCACTTCATTAAGTTTTGTTTTATAGAAAGCCTTTCTTTAAAGTGAATTTCGTTTTGTAAAAATTGTATCTTAATTTTAATCAATGTTTCATCAACCAATTGCTTTGATTTAATATATAACAAGCAAATATAGCAGACAATAAAATCATGACATGGAGGCGCGGGCGCGATCACTGGCGCGTGAACTGGAACGCGTCTCATAGGCTAAATGAACCGAAACTCAGAGGCTGCTTGCCTCGCAGACATGAGAAATATATCTATAGAATGCTTGAAATATCTACTTTAACGAAAATGAAGTTATTAAAAACGAAAAGAAAGAGGCTACTCTGATTATATAGCCTAATCTGAATGAAATGTGCGTTATCTCTCTAGGCGCGTCCATATGAGCAGATGATCAGCAATGAGAATCAGCAATGTCAACTTCATCTTTGCAGCCGACACTGATTCAGAAAACATTACTTTATTAATAAACAATTAAAATGTCTCCTTACTGTTTTTGTCACACTCATAATCATTACTTTTGCCGGTTCTTTATGGCAATTATGCGTGCCATTGAGTGCTATATAGCCTATATTATGTAAACGCTCCTTATTATGGTTTATTCTCTCCAGTATTTAAGAAATTAAATTAATATAAATGTGATTAGTCAACTAATAGCTTAAATGAACAACTACTAGTCGACTAGAAAAAAAACTCATTTCACATATTTTCGATCAAGCATCAAAAAGGGTATTCTGGTTTGAGCTCGCGCTTCGCGCGCATGCTCTGACAGACACACACACAGCGCATCATACATTATTATCAGTTTAAAATTATATTTGTGTATGACTAACCGCAGCACACACCAGAGAAAAAAACTTTGCAGGTCCTATGGCTGAGAGAGAGCTTACTCGGATGAAAACCGCTTCAGTGAGCTCAATTATAGTAACGCGGCATTTTTTTTGTCAGTAACGGTAACGGCGTTGTAACGGGAGAAAAAGTAATTCGTTTGATTACTCGTTACTGAAAAAAGTAACGGCGTTAGTAACGCCGTTTATTTATAACGCCGTTATTCCCATCACTGATGGTTAGTAGTATTCAAGTCACTTGTATTTAGCCTGTGTATATGTTACCAACAGTGTGTGAAAAGCAGATTGTATAGAATGCCAAGGGAATATAAAGAATCTGTGAAGTTTGTAGGCAAAGTATGAAAAGTCTGTTTTTGTGATTATGTTGCATACGAGGCATTCTATACAGGAATTACACAGCATGACGACCCCTTTGGCATTGTATAGAATGCATAGGAAATGTGTGAAATATAAACCATTTCAAACTTTGCCTACAAACTTCAGGCATATTCTATATTCCCTAGGCTTTCTAGGGAAATATAGAACTGCTGGTAACATATATTTTGACACACCGTTTGTTTTGTTTGGTAATGTTAATAAAAAGTCTTCAGTGCAGTCACAACATGTCTGTCTGTTATTTCTTACTTGAACATGTGTTCGGTTTCTTTTTATATTACTTGTATGGTACTCCACACATAACACTCAACACAGTGCCATCTAGTGGCTTTCTTAAGTAACAACAATCTGATGTCATGACACCGTTTACCATTTGATCAAACTATCATAGTTAGTAAAAGTATATATAAAATATTATAATACACTTTAAAATATAATTTATTCCTGTGATCAAAGATGGATGTTCAGCAGCTATTAATCCAGTCTTCAGTGTCACATGATCCTTCAGCAATCATTCTAATTGTTACAATATGGTGTAGTGTAGCAAGGATGAGGCTGAATAGGAACTTCCACAATAGACAGGTTTAATAAATAAAGGCGCAAGACAGCAATAACACACCATAAGCACATAAAACAACAACAAGAACGGACAGGGAGTGAAGGGAAGTGAGTCCTTATATAGGGAGTGCTGATGATAAAGTCCAGGTGCAGGTAACCCGTGATGATGGGGAGATGATGAGGTGTGGAAATGAGGAGGATCATGGGTTATGGAGTCCGGGACAGGAGGGAACTGTGGCACTAATTCATATTAGTGTCACAGTGATTTATTATCAATGTTGGAAACAGTTGTGCTGCTTAATATTTTTTTTTGGAAATAGAAATATTTTGTAACAATATACACTATCGTTCAAAAGTTTGGCATCAGATGTTTTGTTGTTGTTGTTATTGTTTGGAAGAAATGAATACTTCATTCAGCAAGGATGAGCTAAATTGATAAAAAGCGATAGTAAAGACCTATAAAAGAATTTCTGTTTTGAATAAATGCTGTTATTTTTAACTTTTTATTCATCAATGAATCCTGAAAAAAGTATCACAGGTTAAAAGTATATTAAAATGGAAAAAACACCATTTAAAATTGTAGTAATATTTCACAATATTACTGTTTTTTTTTTTTTTTTCACTTCTGTAATTTGATCAAATAAATGTAGGCTTGATGAGCTTAAGAGACTTTAAAATTAGTAATATGTCCACTTTTGACTGGTGCTTTTATATATTTTTATATATGTGTGTGCCCCTTTTTTACATTTGAGCCCCTGCAGAACTCTGTGCTCATCCCTGTTTGATTTATCTGTGTTTTAACATACTTCTGCATATAGAGCTTTTTAGATGGATGCCGAGGCTTTTTAGGTCGAGTAGAACCTGCGATCTCTGACCGAGTTTGTTTGCTGGCTTCTGATTTACACTATTTACTATTGGGTGAATGGGCTATATACACGGTTACTTCCTGGTTGTGGTTAAGCCAGCTCGGGCATTTCTGGTGAACTGTTAGCTGTTCATTATGTAGTCGCTGTACATCGACACAAAACCATCAATGGTTGACTTTTTAATGTTGTATTCATATATTAATGCAGTTATCACATTTACCTAATTTGACAATAAACCAGTTTTATTGATTGCAATAAAGACGAAGCTATTGGGACCGTTTAAGAAATTCAGTGTCTGTAATTAGACAAGCACATGAATTATTATTTCCAACACTTCAAATGTTATTTTTAATGTGATGACCACAAACATTATTTGTTCATCCTTCTGAGATTGTCCTCATTGTAAAACCGAACACTTCAAAATGTAGGAAATTCAACATTTGATAGAAAACACTTATTTAATTAATAATAAAAAGACAGTAATTACCACTTTAACCAGCAGGTGGCGGCAAAGTAGCATTTATTCGTGCATATATCAGCTATTTCCTCTAATCATTTTTGAATAAATATTAAATATTGTAAAATAACTAGGTTTAAAATCACATTTTGTCAATGTGAAGTATGAAATACTCAGAAAATCTCATGAAAAACAATAACTTTTCTTGTGAATGAATGACACAGAAAGCGCACCTTTCTCTCTTTATAATCACAGCAGCTGTCAGTCAGAGCAGCACAAGATCAATGATTTCAGCACACTTGTATAAACACACATTTTATTCAATTAATCTAACTAAAGTGCAGAATAAATATTTAATTTTTTAAGCTTTTTTTTACATAAAAGTGTGAAAACTGATGGCGGAACTGAATTTAGCAGAGGAGGAACACTGAGGTATGTCTTTATTTATTTATTTTTTATGCTGTCTTACATTTGAATAACTAAATTAATGCTATACCTGACTATTTAAGTGACTATATTCTGATTATAAACTAAGTATTACACTATTGATGCTCAACTCACCAGCACATGACTCTCACCAGAAGTTTTCCAGCTGGCTTATATTAATGCGGAAGTTCTAAAGAACCCTCCGTGCATATAGTCCATTGGCAGCAGGAGGGATCACACAGACCAAAATAGAAACAGACACAGAACTCACATTACAAAGTAGAATAACTGGCTGCAAACATGTTATGGTATTTTTGTGCTTTAGTACAGTCAAAAAAATGACATATAGCACTTTAAGTTACATGTGCGACCAAAACTCACTACATAATCTACATATTCAACCCAGCTGAATTACCTCCTCAACATATTTGCCTGTGTTAATCATACTGTCAGGTCAATAAAAAATACTTTAGTTATGAATCAGCATTTATTTGTTATAATAACTGTATGTACACCACAAATTAATATGCCTGAACACACTGTTATTTCACAGCTATGACACAGGAAATCATTTATTTTACCACTTTCCTTTTTGACTATAGTTTCCCCTCCCTTTACATAATAAATAAATGAAGAAATAAAGAAATAAAATCACATCACAACTAGGATGAGAGAAAATTATATATTTATGTAACCTTTCTTTTGATAGTATTTAATGTCAGTTGGCACACAGGAATCTGGTTTCCCAGCTTTTAGATGGAGAAATACACGTGTTTTCAAGTATGGTTACTATTAGAGCAGTTAAACTCGATGCAGTATGAATAATCAAAGTGGTGCCTCCCTTATTAACACTAGTGCTAAAAGTAAAACTAATCTCAGAAAATATCTGGCTGACAATTATTTATTTACAGAACTAAAATAAAGAATATGATAAATCATTTTATATGATATATGTTATTTATATATTTTTGTAAATGGAATAAAGATTATTGACCTAAATGAAATTACTGTCTGGTTTCTTTCAGTAACACAAATCAAATAAACCTTTAACTTGCAGTGAGCACAACACATGCTTCGACTGTAATAATATTCAGCTATTATTCTTTTTTAACATTTAACATTAACAGCTGAAACTATCACTGATGTGGAATTCACCACAAATTAAGACTGTTAATTCTGTTAATTTGGGAGTTTACATATCTGAATATATGACTTGGGTATCCAGCTCCTTTGAATTATTCACAGTACAACTGAACTCAGATGAAATTAACTGAAACATGTCCCGGACAATTTCCAGCGGCCACATGTCTAAAACTTTCTGTAGATTTCATCCTAAAAGTTTTCAGAATTATTAAACCATGCATACATCAGAACCAGTACAAAATCCCTTTATCAAACCCAGTCAGTGGAAGATTGGCAAGGCAATTTTATTTGTATAGCACATTTCATACACAATGGTAATTCAAAGTGCTTTACATAAAGAATAATAATAAAAATAGAACACAAGGAATAGAAATAACAGTAAAAACTGAGAATTTTGCTATCTGGATAGATGAGCTAGTCTTAGGGAGTTTTTTGTTGTTGTTATTGTTGTTGTTGTCCGTCAGAGTGGATCTAAACGGATCTATCCATCAGAGCGGATCAGAATGGATCTTCCTCACACGTCAGGACTGCTGCCTGTTAAGGCACTTCAAACTGATAAACACAGTTTCAATCTCCCCTTTTGCCAAGACACCTCAAACTGCACCACACAGCCCTAATCCCCCTTCCGGAGATATCTATGCAACGCAGTTCAAATTTCCCCTTTGGAAATTTCCCCCTTTGGAAAGTGTCCTGACTGTAATCCAGAGATATCTTAACCATGCACCACAGCTTAAATTTCCCCATGGTTTGTACCAAAAATTTTAACCTAATCACTTTCTTCCTAATTCTCCCAGCTCTTTCAACCAGACAGCAATTTAAGAAATTTAAAATGCATTAAAAGTCAGAATAACAAGATGATACATAAAAGATATAAAATACATTAAAAATGAAATAAAAACAGGAAAAGGAATTAAAAGAATAAAAAGATAATACTTATAAAATAAAATGCAAACAGTTCGGACATAGCACAGTGCTCAATCAGCAAATGCATAGATAAAAAGATGTGTTTTGACTCTGGATTTGAATGTGGCTACTGTTGGAGCACACCTGATCTCTTCTGGAAGCTGGTTCCAGCTGCGGCTGGCGTAACAGCTAAAAGCAGACTCTCCCTGCTTTGAGTGAACCCTTGGTATTTTTAAGTGTGTTGATCCTGATGATCTGAGTGATCTGTTAGGTTTATATTCTATGAGCATATCTGCAATGTATTGAGGTCCTAGGCCATTGAGTGATTTATAAACAAGTAACAGTACTTTCAAATCAATTCTAAATGCAACTGGAAGCCAGTGCAAGGACCTGAGGACTGGTGTGATGTGTTCATGTTTTCTGGTTCTGCTCAGCGTTCTGTACGAGCTGCAGCTGTCTTATGGTCTTTTTGGGAAGGCCAGTGAGGAGCCCATTACAATAATCCACCCGGCTGGTGATGAAAGCATGAACAAGTTTCTCTAAGTCTTGGCTGGAGACAAAGCATGTAATTCTTGCAATACTTCTGAGATGATAATATGCTGATTTAGTTATTGTCTTTACATGGCTAATGAAACTCAGGTCTGACTCCAAAATCACACCAAGATTCCTGACTTGATTTTTAATTGTTTGACCCCTAGAGTGAAGGTACATGTTCACTTTGAGAACTTCATCTTTGTTTCCAAATGCAATGACTTCAGTTTTGTCTTTGTTTAACTGAAGGAAGTTTAGGCACATCCAATTTTTAATTTCATCAATGCATTGGCACAGGGAGTCAATGGGGCTGTAGTCGTTAGGTGATAGGGCTAGGTAAATCTGGGTGTCATCTGCATAGCTGTGATATGCAATTTGGTTCTTTCTCATTATTTGGCTCAGTTGCAGCATGTATAGGTTGAACAGGAGGGGTGCAAGTATTGAACCTTGAGGGACTCCGCATGTCATGGATGTCCACTCAGACTTATGGTCACCGATACTCACATAATAACCTCTCCCTTCTAAGTATGACCTGAACCATTTAAGGACCATCCCAGAAAGCCCAACCCAGTTTTCCAGCCTGTCAAGAAGTATGTTGTGATCGACAGTGTCAAACGCAGCACTGAGGTCAAGTAGAACCAGCACTGATAATTTACCTGAATCTGTGTTTAGGCGAATATCATTTATTATCTTTATGAGTGCTGTCTCTGTGCTGTGATGCGGTCGGAAACCAGATTGAAAGTTGTCAAAGTATCCATTCAAGCTTAAGAACTTGTTCAGCTGATTGAAAACAACTTTTTCAATGATCTTGCCTATGAAAGGAAGATTTGAGATTGGCCTGTAGTTGCTCAATATGGTGTTATCCAGATTGCTCTTTTTCAGGAGGGGCTTAACAACTGCAGTTTTCAGGGATTTTGGAAAAGTCCCAGAGAGAAGTGAGGCATTTACCACTTCTAGGAGATCTGCTTCTAAATAGTTAAACATGCTTTTGAAAAAAGATGTGGGAAGTGTCTCAAGGGCGCAGGTTGATGTTTTAAGGTGCTGTACTGTTTCTTCCAAAATTTTACCATCAATTGCTTCAAAAACAGACATAATAGCTACTTTCTGAGGTTGTGATCTGATCTGTTTTACCCCAGTGCAGCTCAAGGATGTGCTGATCGCCTTTCTGATATTATTAATTTTCTCAGAGAAGAAGGAAGCAAACTCACAGCATTTGCTGTCTGAGAGCATTTCACTAGGAATCTGACTTGGGGGGTTTGTTAGTCTCTCTACAGTAGCAAAAAGAGTGCGGGTGTTGTTTAAGTTTCTGTTTATAATATTTGAAGAAGGTCTGTCTAGCTTTGCCTAGTTCCACATTGAAAGCATGAAGAATATCTTTATAGATGTTATAATGGATTTCGAGTTTTGTCTTTCGCCACATGCGCTCAGCTCTTCTGCATTGTCATATTTTGCACTGCTGTTGAGTTTCTCCACGGTGCTTTTTGTCTGCCAGTCTTCTTCCTGACTTTCACAGGAGCAATGTTATTAATAACATTCTGTACTTTTGAGTTAAAAGAATCAAGGAGAAAATCAACAGAGTCTGCAGATATGCTCGGTGTTAAAGATATAGCCTTCATAAACAGTGCACTAGTATTCTCATTTAAGCATCGCTTTTTGACTGAGATAGATCTAACTTCAACAGTCTGAGAAATATATTGACCTTCAACATTCCTGCTTCGCTACTGTTCAGAAGGTCTTGCTTACTCCGATTGTGCACATGAATCTCCACCCCATCTCCTCCCGAAAATAACCATAAATTACTCTGCATATCATTTCCATGCATATTCCCATCCACGTGACACCATGGTTAACGGTACAAGACATTAGGAAAATATGACTATAAATGCCATCACATTACATTGCTAAAACTCTTTCACTATACTTGTCTTGTTGTAGAAAAAAATAAATCATATAAAATACTGTTCAGAATGTTTTCAGTGAAGAGTTATTCTCATTCTTTTCCACCTGCCAAATTTTAATTGTTTTATACAAATCAAATTTATGCAATTTTGGATGTTTATATATTTTTAACGGCCTAATTTTTGCATTGTAAATTATTGTATGTACTGACTAATATTTTAAAAATAAAACGTGCATGTCCTTCAAATACAATGGCATTTTTCATAATATTAGGAAGACCATGAAACAGTTTATCTTTAGGCTACTGTGTGTGTGTGTGTCCAGCAGAGGTGGACAAAGTACACAACTTCCTTACTTGAGTGAAAGTACAGATACTACTGGTCAAATATTACTCCATTACAAGTAAAAGTTGTAAAGACCGATTTTTACAGAAGTACTTGTTTTATAAAGTACTTGAGTATCAAAAGTAAAAAGTAAATGTCAATGCATTGTTGTAATAGGCCCACTTACAGTAGCTTATGCCTCTGAAGCAACCTATGAATACACAAACCATTTTGTAGCGTCTGTGGAATCAAGAATGTTACAAAAGCTATAGAAATTAAACAACTGGTTTAAACTGAAACAAATTAAAAATGAAACAAATGACGACTGACTGTTTGTTGTTGGTGATTTGTCTTTTATTGCCACTGCATTCAGCAGAGGTTGTACAGTACTGTGTACAGTCAGACAATCACCGAGCGACTCCTTCAGTGTCTGTCATGATGTCATTATGTTGATAAGCTATCTGCTTTGAAGTGCGCATCACTGATCTTTATTTGTGTGAAAATATTTTCTCAGAACATGAGTTCTGTGGAGTTTCTTTTGATTTTGATCTTTTTTTAATTTGCTCAAACATACTGTGTTTGAGAGTAAAACTAATTATTCTGTAATAAAAGATTGCAAAACAAAAAGTCTTATTAAGGCTCAAAAATAAAGGAATTGATAAAAAAAATCTTTGCAGTGCGTGCAAATCTTTAAAAATCTTTATTTTTCTTCATGCACTTCAAACACTTTTCATTACGAAACCACAAATGTTGCTCTCTTTTCTGCTGTCTTTTTTGTGGGTCTAAATCTTTTGCTTGCGAGTGAAGCTGTATCTCAGTGGTCTCTACCCACCTGCGTGAACGACCTTTTTCTATTGGTCACTCTTAATTGCAGTGACAAGTTGTCCACGCCCACTACATTTTCCTGGCACTGCCAGAGCGAGTGAGGTTGTAGCAATGGCGAGCAACAGCAGGGCATTGCCAAGCATTAAAAGTCATTAAATGGATTTTGTGAATATTAAAGCCTTAAATTGCATTAAAAGTCATTACATTTTACTCCTACAGACAGTCACATTTTTAAGATAGTTTTGAGGAAAAATAATACTACCAGTTTATTTTGAATATAGCTTTTATAATTAATCACAGAAGCAGTTTGGTCATTGGGTCCTGGAGGAGTGAAACTGGGTGCTTCTCAGACAGAAGGCTGCATCAGTGTTGCCAATTTAGCGTCTTATTTTCCTCCCAAAAAGTGTATTTATAGTCATATTTTCTAGTGACTTCTTGGACAAACCTTATCCAGCGTACGCTCGTTTTCTGTGTGTACGTTTCTGTGTAACATTTTGTTTATTTACACCCTTTTAAATTGGGAACTACAGTAGCATATTTACACCTGGATATCAAATAACTGCTTATACTATTTTTTTAGTCCATGTCTTCAAGCTCATGTAGGAAATATTGAAAGAATTCTGTGATTTTTTTCACTTTTCACTTGTTTAATCAAACCATTTGGGCTCCATTTTAAATGCTCAAAACTTGTCATCATATCCTATGACCGTGTCACTCCTGTGGTTTTCTCTATGTGTCTTTGATAAGATGGTATATCTCAATGTTGTGAGCATTGCCCAGGGAGGACCGGCACCACGGTTTATGCGAGAGTGCTGTTACGAATACCTTGTTACTGGTAACATTAGAGGTGACACAGAGATATCAGCACTGATCAACATGGTCTTGTTGACAGACTTTCATTAGATTCAAGTTCTCTATTAATTCTTGCCCATTGGTAAATTACAGTAGTCAACATTTGAAGTGGATCAAAAAGGTTTTAGGACAACTTTGTAAAAGGTTTTGATCCACTTCAAATGTTGTCTAGTTTGCTGGAATAACTGTTTTCATGTTATAAATCCACTGACAGATTGTTTTTTCTCCAAAATTGAGCTTGTTAATATTTATTAAAGGTAACATTTTACTTGTAGATTTTAGATGTATCTGACCTGTCCACCTACACAAAATCCTGGACCAACTGACACTGACCAAAATTGTTTGTTGTTATTGTTCATTTCCATCAGTATCAACTCTTAACATCAGTACAATGCATATTGTGTGGTAATATATGGTACAACTGAAGCAGAAGAAATTGAGCAATAGCACAATTTTGTCTTTATTTTTTTGTTTTGCCAGAGCTCTTGCTTTACATATTACAACAAAACGCACCCCAATGCTGCAACAACTGCGCGAGGGCCTTGAGATATACGATCTTATCAAAGTCATGCAGAGAAAACCACAGGAGTGACACGGTCTGATGACAAGGTATGTAGAAATACTATTTTTAGCATTTATTTATACTGTAGTTATTTTCTTTTAGTATGCCACAAATTACAAATATTAAAATCCATTTTTATGCTTTTCTTTTTGGTGTTCAGGTTGACTCCCATTACATTTAATCCCCCTGACCCCAGAGATGAGCCCAAATGGTTTGATGAAAGAGTCAAAACTCATGGAATTATTGATATCCAGGTGTAAATATGCTACTGTAGTTCCCATTTTAAAAGGGTATAAATAAACTAAAACATTAATTCTAATTTCAAAACACTGTATGGGGCAAGCTTTGACCGAGTGTAGCAAATTTGCTGAAATTGTCTACTGTAGAAACTTACAGTTTCACTGATTCATCTATACCAAAGCATTACTTCTTACAATGTTTACTTTTTACTTTACTCTTTTGAATTTTTTTAAATGCATGCAAGGCAAAATAATATAAATTTGTATTTGGTGTAGATTTCTTAAAAAACAATAATAAATAATGCAATTTCTTGTGGTCGAAGCCACAAATCATTTATTGTGTTCCCTAAAGCTTATCTGTATTTTTCACGTTTTCTCATTCAAGGCATTTTCTCATTCAATTACTTGAACAAATCAAAATCAACTTAAAACGAGTGGACTCAGTGGTGGGCTTCACTTGATTCTGTACAGATTTTCAGGTGACAAGACTCAAAGTCAACACTCTGTGGATTCTGGAAGTCCTCAGCTTCTGACATTTGGGGGAAAAATACACCATTGATTACAAGAACAATCATCATGAGTCAAATGACTCTTCTGAGTTCATCCTTATGGGTGATATGATTTGGGACTGGCTCTCTGGGACCTCAGATTGTCTTAAAGAATTGTGGGACGCCTTAAGCCTTACGCAACTTATAAATGTACCAACAAGGCTAAATCCTAAAGTGCAACATAAATCTAGTTTACTGGATCTAATCATAACGAATGTTGCTCATACATTTATTTCAAGTGGTATATTCTGTAATGATATCAGTGATCATTGTGTAATTGCTTGTGTCTGGGATATAAAATATCAAAAGATGTTTTAAAAAATTTGAGGAACAAGCATTTTTGCATGATTTATACCATAGTGATCTTAGAAGAGTAATGTTGAATGGATGTTGAACGTTGGCATGGGAAAATTTTCAATTTTCATTTTTTAGTTTATTTCTAATAAACATGTTCCCATTAGGATCAGTGGTAGGGATAATCCTTGGTTTTCAGATTGTCTTTCAAAATTAATTTATTTAAGAAATAAATCATGGGCACAAACTAGATTTTCAAACAATCCTGCTGATTGTTCTACAATTAAAACACTAAGGAATAAGTGCATTTGGATAATTAGGAAGTCTAAATCAGAGTTTTATTTAAAGTCAGTTACAGAGAATTTAAAGAACCCTTCAAAATACAAAACCCTTTATACATGCTGGGTCTGTATTTGACAGTTTAAATGCAAATACAACTGTCTGGGATTACACCAGCGACTGGTAATCTGGATATTTTTGTTTTTAAACCTGTTTCAGTAAATCAAATTTGTAAAGCATTGAAAGGCATTGATAATAAGACATCTATGGGCCCAGATAACTTAGACCCTTATCTTTTGAAGGATGGCAGCGGATGTTATTGTTGAGCCAGTTAC
Organism: Megalobrama amblycephala; assembly: GCF_018812025.1. Lineage (NCBI taxonomy): Eukaryota > Metazoa > Chordata > Actinopteri > Cypriniformes > Xenocyprididae > Megalobrama > Megalobrama amblycephala. The sequence goes on from NC_063058.1 coordinate 2,101,086, forward strand.
TCATATATTTAATCTAAGTCTTGTATCAAACTCATTACCTAAAATTTGGAAAGCTGCTTATGTTCTCCCATTATTTAAAGGTGGTGATCCCTCAGACATGAACAACTATCATCCCATCTCCAAACTTTCAATTTTGACTAAGATTCTTGAAAGGTAAATTCACAGTTAAAATAGTTTTTATTTGATAATAATATTTTATATTCTCATCAATCTGGTTTTAGAACTGTAAAACCATACAGTTTAGAACTGTCTAGTGCTATTATTGCTGCTACAGTAGTGTTAATTACTGATATTATTGGTGCCCTGGATAGAAAAACAACACTGTGCAGCCTTATTTGTGGATCTGTCTAAGGCGTTTGAGTCAGTGAATCATGATTTACTGATAAATAATCTTAGCAGTGCTGGTTTTGGTCCAGGAACATTGAAATGGTTTAGAAATTATTTGGTAGATTGGATTCAGTGTGTTCATGTGGAGGATCTCAAATCTGATTTTCTTGATATATCTAAAGGGGTCCCCCAGGGTTCCATTGTAGGACCTATTTTGTTTTCTATTTATATAAATAATTTGGGTAAGGACATTAAAAAAAAAAAAAAAACACTTATGCTGATGATACTATTATTTATACACTTGCTCCGTCTATAACACAGGCAGTGAAAGAGCTTCAGATTGCATTTCAGTCACTGGAAGATGCTCTGTTTAGTTTAAAATTAGTTTTAAATTCACAGAAAACAAAGTTTATGGTTTTTTCAAACGCTCAGGGATAAGTACTTGATATTTTTAGTATTTTTACATCTGATGGTAAAGTTATTGAAAGAGTACCTTTTTATAAATACTTGGGCATTTGGATTGATGATAAGCTTTTATTTAATGTACATATTGTTAATCTAATCAGTAACCTTATTATGGATTTTTGAAAATTACCTTTCATGTAATGTGTAACATAGCTCTAAGTGAATGAAAACATCCCGCAAAGTTTTAAATCTTGAAAGGGCACTGTATACAGGTGCATCTCAATAAATTAGAATATCATGAAAAAGTTATTTTTTTCTGTGATTTAATTTTAAAAAAACTTAAATATGTTCTAGATTTATTAGACAAAGTAAAATATTTCTAGACTTTTTGTTTTCATTTTGATGATTACAGTTAGCTGCTCATCAAAATAAAAAAATCAGTGTCTCAAATTATTAGAATATTTAATGTCAAGTTCTATTAAATGACCATTCTCAGGGTATAAATACTGGGTTTAGGTCAGTAATCCCAGCAGCAGTCATAGGGAAGTTTGCTGACTCATCAAGACCCTCTACAATGAGGGTAAGCCACAGAGGGGCATTGCTGAAAGAGCTGGTGTGCCAAAGCATATTCATGGAAAGTTGACTGGAAGAAAAAGTGTGGTAGGAAAAGGTGTACAAGTGAAAGGAATGACCGCAGGCTTGAGAAGACTGTCAGGTGAAGCCGATTTAGAGAGCTTAGGAGAGCTTCAGAAGGAGTGGACTGAAGCTGGAGTCAGTGCATCAAGAGCCACCACACACAGACGTCTTCAGGAATTGGGCTACAACTGTCACATTCCACGTACCAAGCCACTTCTGAACCAAAGATAACATCAGAAGCGTCTTAAGGCCAGAACACCAAGCTGACGCTGACAAACTAGTGGCGACGAAAGCAGACTGCGGGGTTTGCTCACGTCGGCAGTATCTGTGTCCAAAGTTGCCCTGACACACCAAACTGACGCTCAACAGCCGACGGCCAAGCAGCACGTCAGTTCTGCACCTGCGTGAGATGAAATGCCTTTCTGAAACAGCAGGCGGCAGTAGCTGAACAGCCAATCAGAATGATCAGATGGCCCGACAGACCGACGAGCTCCAACGCCGATTCAACATGTCGAATCGGCTGAAAAAAAGCAGACGAGGACCAACTTCAGCCGATGGTGCGAAACACACTGAGAAAACTTAGTCGGCCGACGAAGGAAAACTGCCTGACGGCCGACTGTTGGCTTGGTGTGTTCCTGCCTTTACCTGGGCTAAGGAGAAGAAGAACTGGACTGTTGCTCCGTGCTCCTCGAAATTTTGCATTTCATTTGGAAATCAAGGTCCCAGAGTCTGGAGGAAGAGTGGAGAGGCACAGAAACCATGTTGCTTGAAGTCCAGTGTGAAGTTTCCACAGTCAGTGATGAATATGGGCTGCCATGTCATCTGCTGGTGTTGGTCCACTGTGTTTTCTGAAGTGCACAGTCAACGCAGCCATCTACCAGGACATTTTAGAGTCCTTCATGCTTCCTTCTACTGACAAGCTTTATGGAGATGCTGATTTCATTTTCCAGCAGGATTTGGCACCTGCCCACACTGCCAAAGGTAACAAAAGCTGGTTCAGTGACCATGGTGTTACTGTGCTTGATTGGCCAGCAAACTCGCCTGACCTGAACCCCATAGAGAGTCTATGAGATGAAGATTAGAGACAGCAGACCCAACAATACAGAAGAGCTGAAGGCCACTATCAAAGCAACCTGGGCTTCATTACACCTGAGCAGAGCCACAGGCTGATCGCCTCCATACCCCGCCACATTGATGCAGTAATTCATGCAAAAGGAGATATTGGGTGCATAAAAATGAACATACTTTACAGAAGCCTGACATTTCTGTTTAAAATATCCTTTTTTTTTTTCTTTTCTTTTTTTTTGATCTTACGAAGTATTCTAATTTATTGACAAGTATTCATTTTTTTCAACAATACCACAGCAGTACAATCTTATGTTGTGTCATTTTACCGTATTTGGATCAGCTTGCTCCTCTGAATCTCAACCTGTAAGTATGATTAATAATTGATATTTAGATTTTCTAGCAATAATTCAAAATTCATAGTTTTGTATGTGTGGTAGGTTTTCCCCTACGCACCTGACTTAAGTTTACCTGATCTTCTGGGGTGTCTCCTAATCGACACCCAATAATATTTCGGTCAGTGTCTTGACCCTTTTAAACCTAGTGCTCGCTAACTTGCTGCGCATCAATAACCAGACCGACTCCAGACTATGCCTTAGAATATGCTTTATTCACGACCATAGGACCTCGTATCAATCACAGAGAATCCCACCAGCAAGAAGAATACAACAGTTTATATAGGATAGGAGCATGGCAAAGCATTCTACAATATGATGGGTTCTTCACGTCAAACCCTCATGTTACTAGGTAAAGCAAGATCAGCTCAAATCATGTGTTTATTAGTTTGTGGTTACTCAATATCATGGGGCTATTATATTTAGATAGTTTTCTAGCTGTCCCTAAGTTTCATTTCCTTTTCTTATATTTGGAAATAATTCAGAAACATGCTGACTTAGGCCCATGCAAGGTTTGAGGTTGCAGTTCTGGAAAATGGTAATTCTGGAGACTAAAATGTTCCTGATGGTTTCACACTTGATTCTTCACCTTAATTATTTTGCAGGTACCGTGTCTTTTCTTCTCCACCTGTTTTTGTCTGATCCCGCTGACCCAATGAGTTTTGCTGTCCATTGCTCATGCCTTAACTGCAATTTCTAGTATTGCATTAGTATTGCATCCTTCTCATAAGCATTTAATAATTTTTGACTTTTCAGTCCGAGTTTAATCTCTTTTTTGGCTTATTTTTCCTGTATAATAAAACCTGCCTAACAATTATGTACACCTGAAAATAAGGCTTTTTTTTTTTTTTTCATTTCCAGCCTTCATGAACAATTCTATATCACCTATAAATAAATACAAAATTAATAGTAGTTATTAAGATTGACGTGGTTTGGAATTCGTAAAACGTTCCTGGAAAAAAAATATGATCAGAAAATCACCTTGCATAATATATATAAATTAACCATTAAATTTGACGATGCAATGATGATAATCTTGGATATTTGAGAAAATCTACATAATTTAAATAAACTATCACTCTGATTTGAATTAGAAATGGATCAGGAGACAGCTTAAAATGTCAAAATATATTTGCAGGTATTTCAAAATTGATTTAACAACATATCAATATGTTGAATGCTAGACATGCTGAAAAATCAGACCATGACCGGGGAAAACAACAACAACAGCAACAACAACAAGCCATTGAACTTTTAAAGGCTGGAACTTCAAGGATGTATCGGATGTATCCTTCACGGCCTTAAATCACCCACAATCCTTTGCACACATTCCAGTTCACAAAAATAAACTGAGGTATAAAGGGCCAAACCTGCAGAAACAATAAATAAACAAGTACGTAAATAAATAATAGAGACGTTGGGCCTCATTTATAAAATGTTGCACAGAAACTGTCCTAAATTTGATCTTACAATTTGATCTTACATTTCTCAGATGTACCTGTGATTCATAGAATAAATGTAAAGCAGTGCACTGAAACAGTCAGCGACAGTTTGGCAGAGCTAAACAATGGTAATCTGTTTATTTTTGTCTGCGTCATCGGTCTCCATATGCGTAATGTGATCAAAGTGATTCTCACTTCCTTCTTCACTCAAAGTTTTTTTCTTGTGCTCCACCCCCTCCACCAGGCTGAATCCTCATTGGACAGTCACAGTATGTCATTCAATCATTTTTTTTTTTAATTTCTGTTTTTTTGTTTTGATCTATAGAAATGTGACCTGGTGTAACAGACACGCCAGGCTCCAGCACCCACCAATCACAACGTACACCTTCCCCTGAGTACTAATCACCGCCACCTGCACCTCATCAGCACGATCATCACCAGCACTACAAGAGACACTCACACACACAGCCACATTGTCTGGTCTCGTTCGCATTACAGGAACTTACCTCTATGCTTACCTCAAGGACTCCAGTCGATATCTACCTGTCTCCAGTGTCTCCGTGTTCCCTCCTGTGTTCCAAGTCTGTGTGTGAGTGTCATCCGTCAGCGTCATCTCCAGTCAGCTTCTGTGATCTTCCTGTTAATACAAAGGACAGTATTATCATCCATTCATTCTACTATCACTTCAACCATTGCCATTCACTTACCTGTTATCTGGTTTACCTCTGCTTGTGTCCAATAAACAACCTAAACTTTTACCTGCTGTCTCCGTCTGGCATATATTGTAACAGAAGACCGGACCATAACAGCGGGACGCAAGCATTAGTTCAGCCGATCCATTCCAGGATTTAGTGGACGCTCTCCGTCGCACTTTCCAGTTACAACCTCCACAACATATGCCCACACCGGTTCAGTCACCCGCTCCAGTACCAGCCATCACTTCCGCATCCACCGCCACTTCTCCTTCACTGCTAGTTTACGCCAGTCCCATGGCCAAACCGGCGCCCTACTCTGGTTCGGCGGAGGATTGCAACGGATTCCTCCTACAATGCTCACTGACCCTGGAGATGCAACCGCACTTGTTCCCAACGGAACATTCTAAGGTAGCGTTTCTGATTTCTCAACTTTCAGGAAAAGCTCTCCAGTGGGCCGATTCCATTTGGTCACAAAAGACTCCTGTCACTCAGAATTACGATGACTTTGTGGAACACTTCAAAGAAGTATTCGGAAAACCTTCATGGGATTCATCCATCTGTGAGAAACTTTATAATTTGAAACAAGGAAAGATGTCTGTTAACGAATATGCTCTTCAATTCAGAACCCTCGCTGCCAGGAGTGGCTGGAACGAACAAGCGCTATTCACTACATATCATCAGGGATTGGATCCTCAAATGCGGTTGCACTAGTGTGCCCGTGACGGTTATCAAGTGTGCCATGGATAATTACCAAATGACAATAAATAAATAAAATAAAATAAATGCTACACCTTGTATCTCTGTATTTCCATATATTTGTTTTATATTATTTAAAAAAAACACACGAACACAATGATATTGGTCACCCTTGTAGGCCTATGTGGGTTTTTACAAATATTTAACGAATGAAAAGGATTTTAAAGAGCTTGTGACAAAACCTCGTAACTCCATTGGATCCTCAAACTGTCAGTCAAACCTCATAATAATCACCTCGCAAATGAAGTGCGCACGCAGTTTGGACATCTCGTCTATGCAATGCAGAGGTAAATAAAGATCTGGGGCCGTATTCACAAAATATTTTATCTTACCACTAAGAGTTCTCCTAAATAGCAGTAAAAGTTCTTAGCTAAGAGTTTTCTCTTAAAACCTATTCACAAAGCTGCTGAGACAAACTTTTACTAAGGAATAGACTGAAGTCTTAAAGGTGCCCTAGAACGTTCTTTCACAAGATGTAATATAAGTCTAAGGTGTCCCCTGAATGTGTCTGTGAAGTTTCAGCTCCAAATACCCCATAGATTTTTTAAAATTAATTTGTTTAACTGCCTATTTTGGGCATCATTAACTATGCACCGATTCAGGCTGCGGCCCCTTTAAATCTCACGCTCCCTAGGACTGACATGGCAATTTTTAAGAGTTTCTCCTAAATCGGCAAGTTATGAGCTACTTTTAGCCTTAAGATGTTTTGTGAATACGGCCCCTGATGTTTGAAAAAAAATTGTAAAGCGTTTTCTTTACTCAAAAACAGTCTATAAAGGGTAACATTAATGTTTTATGTATTTGAAGAGCGGAGAAGAGTCTTCGTCTGATATGTCCCGTCTAGTTGTAGCCAATATGCTTTGCTATAGACCTTATGTAGCCCAGCCCCTTTTCAGCGCTGCGCTCGTTGTCTTTTGACTTGTATTTCCACAGTGATCTTATGTATTTATGAATTAACTGCTCATTTTAAAATCTTCCCGGTCTACTGACATTTAAGACATCTGCTTTAAACATAACATTGCTCATGATAACTTTCATTAACTCTACAACAGGTAAATCCACTTCACCACTTCACCGCAAAACCGGAAGTTCAAAGACAGTATCCTAAAGATGGCGGCGTGCTTGTTTCTCTGGTAAATAAGCCCTGCATTCCATTCGGAAGGGATCATCATCTCTATGCCCTGATCCCTTCAAAGGGTTTACCCTCCGGAGTGAGAGCTTCAAAGGGATGAAGGGTGTAGGGGTCGAAAAAACTCTTTTTTTGGAACGCACTTCTGCGTCATCTTAACGAGACAATCAAAGAGGCGCATTTATTGCACATTTTGTATGCTGGTGGACCCCCAAAAAACACGCTCTGAACGATGAGTAGATTGTGCAAGCTGCACCTTTTGTTTAATGTTAGTTAATTTATTTATTTTTTGGTTTATCACACCATATTATATATTGTGTCTATGTATTTTAAACTTTTTAATGGACTGATAAAGGGAGTTGTAAAGTATTTTTGTTGAAGTACAATGTTGTTTTGACCATAATAATGTACCAAATCTAACTCGTATAAATATTACAGTAGTGTAGAAAAATACTATATATACATTTATAGGTAAAATCGAGCTCCGAGCCTCCTGTACCCATTTTGTGATGCCAAACAACTTCCCTGTGCAAAGGATCATGGGGGCCCGAAGTGTCCATCAGTTGTACCCTTTGAAATCCTTCATTCTCAAGGGGGCTTTTGAAGTGGCCAGTTTTGAGCACTTCGGTTTGGAACGACCCTTGAACATGGCGGCCATGATTGTTTTCACTCCGAAGTGCCCTTCAGATGGCAATATATCCCGTTTGGAATGCATCAAAGGTCTATAGAAACAGAGTGACATGCGTCATAATCTGAAAACCACGCCCACCGGGGGGGAAACAATCCAACCATCTCCATTGACTTTGTATAGCGTGAGGCTGCCTCCTTGCCTTTTCTGACTTTTTACAAAAAATAGAACAATGCCTAAAAGCTGCTGTGTGACAAGGTGTACATCTAACAAGCTAAAAAACCCAGAAATAAGTTTTTATAAGCTGTCGACCCCAAAAAATGAATGTTAAGGACACAAAAGTGGATAACAGGCAGTGAGACAGAGCGCAACGGGTCATATTACTATAAGAACTACATTGGAGGGGAACGTAATTCCTGGGTGGGCGTGGTTTTCAGATTATACTAAATGTGCTCTGTCTCTATATAAAGGATGTAAGGTAATTATTATCAAATTTAACATAGCACTATTCGACTTGCTCTGGAACAAATAATAGATTAATAAGACCAAAGAATGCTTGTTTAATGTACTCAAATTAAATTATGTCTCATGTTTAACCACTATAAGAGCCAACGACAAATCCCAGAAGCACTGACCGAGATGAAGCTGTTCTCGGCATGTACACGAGCACTGAACGGCCGCTGACGGCCTGGAGCTCGCATCTCCGAAAACGTCAAAACAAATTGTAAAATAGATACTATTATTAAATATGAGTCACACATTTCAGGTCTAAACAACTACATTCTCCTCTAAAAAACCCTTAAAACTACAGTCCGTGGTACATCAAGTAGTATTTGCAAAAATGACGGTGGATTTGCTCGGCCTCCATGACTTCAAGCGGAGTGATACAAATGGTGAAAAGGTAGGAGTGCTGTTATCACTGAAATATCGCACAGCTATCATCCAATCAGATTCGAGAACCAGACAGAACTGTTGTATAAATATATATATATTCTAGATTAATGGTATCATTTTGTAAGATGACAGTGGTTTGAAACTTTAACATTTAACTTGCCGTTTTTTTTTTTCATCTTTGCAACTACTAACAATGCATGAATCTGACTGCTCTTCTCTGGAACTTCAGTTTCATTTAGTGCACTGCTTTCATTTCATGTGACTCCACATACAGTACATGTGAACTGTGAGGAGAGAAAGCTGTACCTTATAGTAGATGCAGTAGATCATGAGGTGAAGGATGAATCAGCAATCATGACAGTCAATGTTGTACAGAAAAACAGATTCACTCTCTGAACACACTGAAGAAGAGAGAGAGCGAGAGAGAGAGCGATTGAGGAGGAGTAGAAGGAAGTGTTCAAACACGCACTACCCTTTCCTCTCTATTTGTGCTGACACTGAAATCTCTCCTCACAATACTCCAAACTTACAGCAAACTCTATCCCAACTCTATTCTACAGGTAGCAAAGTCCCTTCTGGATTGAAGAGCAGCCCTTCACTCGCACGGCTCACACTCTCAGATTCATCAGGATGTGGATGGTGCTGCTGGGACTCGTGTCTGGATTACTGGCCTCCTCCAGATCAGAGGCGACCGCAGGTGAGAAAACCCGTCAGAGGGATCATGTCTTTGTGTATTATTGACTATGAATGGAGCAGTGCTGCTGCTTGCCCTTGTGAAAAAGAAGTGCACTTTAGTGTACTTTTATGTAGGGTACTACTTATTAGGTGTGGGACAAAATATCTATACAGCGATATATCGTCATCCTTCTCTGTGCAATATGAGAATCGATATGCTGGTGCCAAATATCGATATTCTAATCAATAAAATAAGGTGCTCTAAATAGATTTCCCTGCTTACTGTGTCACTACTTCAATATGTAAGCTTAAGTGTAGCAATATTCAATTTGAAATGTAATATGCAAACGGCAATGCAATATGTAAAATAGCAATGCATTTCTGTATTTAAATTTACATTCTCCATACAATATACAATATGTGCAATGTTTGGAGCAAAACGATAATTCAGTAATATAATTTACATTTGCTATTTCATACACTAGTTTTAACATATAATTTAAACATATATTTTAATGCTTCATAATATGCAAAATTAAAAAAGAAAATATATTACAGAAATGGTTATATAGGTTTAACATGTTCAAGGAAAAATTGTAACAAAATGACCATTTAAATGTTATTTTTCTTAATTGCATTTACACTCACAGTTAAGACACTTGCATTTGCATTTTCATTAAATGTCCCGCAATGAATGTAGAAAAATTCATTCATTCATTTGAAAATGCATTTTGAGCCATTCACACCCCTGCCCCGCCCTGTCAATCACTGCGTCAAGGCGGGGCCAGGTGTTGAAAATATGGCGGCAGCAGAGCTATGAAGAGCAGGGGCATTTACAGGCAGAGGAAGTAGAGCACGAACAGAGAAATGTCAATAATCCTGAAGTTTATGTGTGTCCGTCAGTGGTAGAACCAGAAAGTTATTAAAACCATAGATATTTATGGTTAGGACGACTCATAGAGAACACGCCTGGCACACTTTATCGTGAGCGTGGTCGCGTGTCTGTAGAAGTGCTGAAACGGACGCGTCGAGTGAACGGTGCTTTACAACAGGTTACTTCCTCATAGAAAGTGATTGACAGGGCAGGGCGGAGACGTGATCGGCTCAGAATACATTTTCAAATCCACACTGAATTTTGCTAAATTCATTTAATGAAAATGCAATCGCAAGTGTTTCAACTGTGAGTGTAAATGCAATTAAGAAAAATAACATTTAAATTATCATTTTATTACAATTTTTGCTTGAACATGTTAAACCTGTTAAACTGTTTCTGTAATACATTTTCATTTTAATTTTGCAACTTATAAAGCATTAAAATATGTTTAAATTAAATGTTAAAACTAATGTAGGAAATAGCAAATGTAAAACTGAATGGCAAATTGAATATTGCTACACTTAAGCTTCCATAGTCCCAAACCCCTAAATTTCAGCTTGTGAAAATATTGAAATAATTTTTGCAATTTTTTCCATTGTTGTTTTTAAAAATATAATATGAAGTGAAAAGTGAAGTTAAAAAAAAAATATATATATATATATATATATATTATTATATTTTTAAATCATTTAAATCATCATTTTCATGTCACTACCGAGACAGTTTTAGTCCATTGGCTGAGACTGATTTTCACTTCTGATCAGGTAATATTCCTGTGTCCCTCTCTCTCATAGCCTCTCTTTCACAGTAGATAAGTCCATCGTTTTGAGTTAAATGTGTTCAAAAGTCTGAAACTCTGTGTATAACTTTTATTGAACGTCACTACCAAACCTTTTTTCTGCAGTTAAAAGTATTGAAGTACAGTAGGCTACATTACTATTACATTAAGCACAAATACAGTACTCCTCTCATAAATGACACTGTCAAAAATGTAGAAAACTGACACTTCAAGTGCATTAAGTCATACCATAAATTTTAAAGACTAAACACATAAAAAAACAAAACAAAACAAAACAAACAAACAAACAAAAAATGTAATTTTGGACAACACACTTGTTGAAATTAAAATAATTTTTTTTTTTTTTTTTTTTTACATGTGCTTTAGTGCATTAGTCAACAAATCAAAATAAGTGTTCTTCTTTAAAGCACTACAAAAAGATAACGATTTAAAGAGCAAACCAGCAGAGAGCCAGAGGAGTTTAGACTGTTTAAATACCCAGTGTAATGAAATGACAGGCTAAATTAATGTGAGAGAAATATAATGGTGGGGAATGTGTAATGTTGTTTCCAGATGATTTATTCCTCACATGAAGCTTTTGCACATCTCTTTGTGTTGTACCGCATATGCAGGAAATGAAAGCTCACAGCCTGCCCAAATAATGGTTTTCACAAGACTCTGCGGTTACTGTGGTAATATTTTAAAGTGTGTCATGAGGGAATGATGAGAAACTCTCAATCAGTGCTTAAGAGTGAGTCTTATACTTTACCGATTTCAGCTTTTTTAAACAAAGATCCTACTCTTACAAAAGTCTTACTTTTTACTAAAAATTTTTTAGACTAAAGTCAAAGCCTAATTTCTAAGAAGTTTTATACAAATGGCCCCATATAATTTTTTGTCTTGGAAGCCTATACTTGCATGTTGCAATGGTGTTTAATAATGGTGACCGGAATAAACTCAGCTCCTTTAAACTTTCGTTTCCGTTATCCACTGGGGCGTGCTCTGTAGTTCAAAGTAAACTAGTGAAACACTTGAAAACAGCATTATTTGTTCTGTATTTGCTGTTACTGTCCGAGAAAACAACTTCAGATGATTCAGTGACAGAGCGGTCCGAATGAATCCAAATCGTTTCAGATCATTATGCAAGCGTGTTTGGCCAATTCACGGAAAAGAAAAAATGGAGACAAAAGAATGATTCATTCATGAATGACTGGTAACGCTGGTTCTGTCGACAGAAATACTGGACACACCTAATATCTGCTGAAATATTCCCAAGGAAAATGTTTCTCAGGTCAGTTGGAGGAGCGTGAATGTTACAGAGGAACAAGTGTAGGATCCATATGCAGCAAACATTTATTCACACAAACATAAATAAAAGTAAATCCAGGCAAAACTGATAAATCCAGACATGGGGCAAGGAAAAACTGACAACAAGCGCGCACACACACACACACACATAACATCCATGGAAGGACAACACCAGACAAAGAACACGAGAAACACTGGGGTATATATATATATATATACAGGGCTTGACATTAACTTTTTTGCTCACCAGCCAATGTGGCTAGTGGTTTTCCAAAGTTACTAGCCACTCAGCATTTTCACTGGCCACAATTTTGCTGTTGGGAAATTACATTTTATATGATTAAAGTTGACTCTGGCATGCTTAAATTACTTGATTTTGAGTCATTTTACTTGATTTACAAGATTTAAAACCCTTTCAAACTTACAAATGCAGATTGACCACCCAAATCAAGACTATACATGAGGTATACAGTTATTTTTGTTAGGCTATATAAAAAGAACAAAGAAGAAAATTACAAATAGTAATTTAAAAAAAAAAAAATTCAGATACATATGTTTATTTAGCATACATGTATACATGTATTTAACATTTTTTGATGTTTGATTAACATTAATGACAGAGGGGTATTTATTTGGGGGCTGCTGAATGCATGGACGTCATATACTGACACATATCCAGTTTTTACCCACCTGTTTACGTCCACTTAGCCGTAAGCTATAGCCGACTGTATTCACGCGAGATACTCCACACGATGCATTTTGACATCTGTGTGTGCGTGTATTCAGGCGCAAGGAGAACTGAATCGCGCACGCGAGCGCTTCTGTTGTGTCATTTCGCGCGATTCCGCCTATCCCACCTTCATAACCGCAAGTTAATCGATAAAGAATTGTGACTGAATTGTAATTTTGTGATACGACGAGCTTGGCTACTTTTCATTTGGCTGTAGGCTGAAATTATATTCAACCCGCCAAAGTGGCTAGTGGGAGTGGCTGTCTTACTCGCCACAGCTGAAATCACCCGGGTTGGCGGGTGTTAATGTCAAGCCCTGTATATATATATATATATATATATATATATATATATATATATATACACAAGGGGAAACAGGCTAAACAAGATAACATGGAAACAAGAAACACCTGGGGAGACAAATCAACATGAAAAACTACAAAGGACTACAAAACATGGCGTAAGACAGGAAATAATATGAAGGTGCATTCACGCAGCCTCGTAATTCATGTAGTTACCAGATTCTAGCTTGTAAAAAGTGTTCACGTCCTCGTAGAGCTCATAATTACAGCTTGTAAACTGGGAGTTTTCTGAAAGCTCCCAAACTAAAACTACTCTACCCTGAGGTGGCTATAGAGGCGGCCTGAAGAGAGCCAGCCTGCAACAGAGCAGCGGCCTCGAAACGGCATTGAGGACTCAGACCTCAGCAGCATGCACATCTTGAAAGCTGCTGGTGCGTATGCCCTGCCATTTACAAGAAAAGTGTTAAATAATAACAAATTATTATTATAATTATTATTATCAGTCGTGGCACTGACACATACCCATATACCTCCCTACACAGGGAACAGTGGTCGACAAAGACAGTACTTTAGTATTTAAATAGTAACCAGACCTCAAACAGTTCAACCTGTGACCTAACACCATGGAAAACGTGAAGGTCTACCACTCTTTTCAAGCCTAAAAGGGCATTATATATTTTTTTCAGAATATGTTTTGACATTCTTCCATGCCCCTTCAACCTAAGTATGCAGGTCAGGAAGGAATGGAAAGCTCACTTGAGCTGTAGGATTATGGCCAGAGAGAAACTCATGTGCGTTTCATAATTGCCATGATAGTGTTTCACACAAAACAGTCCCTGAAGACGAAAAGAGGATGACATGTTATCTGGGCGCCCCTTATATACTTATGGGTCGCATTGTTATGATGTCATTGGTTTTCGCCGGTCAATATGATATTGCCAAGATTGGATATGTGTTTCAGACACCGGTTCAGACTGGTGACAGAGCGTAGCTCCGTCTAGAGGAAGACATACACATATGGGACCGCTGTTAGGGAGTCAACACATATGAGAGCTCACCTGAAAAGGGGCATACAACTGGAAATGGGTCTGGTAATGAGTTCCTCCGCTGAACAATATGTGCATAATGACAGAGAAATGTGGTCCAGGGTTCACCAATCATGGGGAACTTTACTTAACCCTAAGAAAGCTTACGTTATCACTTTGGAGAAGGTGACATGCAAGCACTACCCCAGTAGTCTGAATTCTCTTGTTGGTATCCAGAACTCTGAAGTTTGGTGTTTGGTGTAGCCCAGCCCGCAGCTCAACAAATATCTGCTAAAGATGTACTGTTTTCTAAAGCCGAAGAGGCTGTGATGTCCCTAGTGGAGTAAGCCCTCAATGCTTGCCCCCTAAACCTACTAACTGGTTGGGCCACCCTTAGCAGCAACAACTGCAATCAAGCGTTTGCGATAACTTGCAATGAGTCTGTTACAGCGCTGTAATAAATAACTTTTAAGAGAATTACAAAGAAACAAGTAACAAAAAAATCTCAGGTGAAGGACAGGTCTCAAACTCAAAATAACACCACGTTGGAAAAAGATCGTCTTCTTATCAGTCCGACGATCACAGGTAATTCACAGCACTCTAAGGTACTCACACTCTAACAGTATAAGTACAAAGGTACTTATACTATTATTATAGACAATAATCTTAAGTTTGGGAGCAATTTAGCAAGAAAGTGCACTGATTAAGTTGTTTCCAGGCAAGTAGAAAGAACTATTGCAATCTTTTTTAATACATGGGGAAATATACTTTTGTTTCATGTAGTTACAGGGTAAGTATGACATTGCAGGCCGTAAATTAAAGTGGTGCTTGTTATACTCTTGTTTCATGTAGTTACAGGGTAAGTAATAATAAAAAAAAAAAAACGCAAACAATCTGACATCACTTGGAAACCTTTATTTGAAAAACAACTTATTTCAAAACAGATTTAAAGTTACAACACTTCTTAATCATTTCTCTTGCTTGGCTTCCTCCTCCTCTTGTTTCTCTTCTTGTTTTTCTTTCTTTATAAAGTAAGTACGTGTAAATATAGGGGAACAATATGTGAAGTCATGGAAATAAAAGGGTAACAACCAGGAAAATAACACATTATTTATACTGTAAGTATTTTAGAACTAAGGGGTACTTACACTATTATGATAGACAACAATCTTACGTTTGGGAGCAATTTAGCGAGAAAGTGCACTGCTTTAGAACCTCTGTCTGCCACAGCCTGATATAATATATAAACAGGGTTTGGCACTGTGTTTTCCACAAATGTTCCCAAACAATTTTATTATAACAAACTCATCAGCTCTAAAATACTTTTTAATTTTTAATTTTAATAAAATTAATTTTCTGTTAATTTCTTTATTGCCCAGTTACTTTAAAAACATGGCTGTTGGCATGTTTTTAAATTAATTGGGGCATAAGGAAATTAACAGAAAATTAATTTTTCCTACTGTATGTCTGCCACTTTCAATTTTGCTGTAAAATGTTGTATTTTATGAATTTTTTGCCATATTGTGATGAACCATTGGGGTATTACCTGAGGTTACTTAAAAAAAATGCATTAAAATAATAGGTCTAGCAACATGTAGAATACTGTGATATGGTCAACTACAGCATTAAACACACATCTGGACATAACTTTTAATCAGCTAATTTTAAAGAAATTCAAGAATAAAGATGACTGCCATTTTCTTGACAACACATAATAGCAATTATTGTACAGAATCTGCAATTATCACTTGACAGGTGAACTCATGAGATCACATAAAGACATTCTATGACTCTTTCAGGGATAGTTCACCCCCAAAAAAATCATCATTTAGTTATTATTTACCCACATGTCATTTCAAACCCATATGACTTCCTTTTCCTCCTTGTGGAACAAAAAATAAAATATTTTGAAGAATGTGTCAACTGTTTCTTTCCATAAAATTAAAGTCAATGAGGACACACACACACATTTGTTTTTGTGAATTGTGGGGACATTCCATAGGCGTAATGGTTTTTATACTGTACAAACTGTATTTTCTATTTCCCTACACTACCCCTACCCCTAAACCTAACCATCACAGGAAACACTTTTACTTTCTCAAAAAAAAAAAAAAAAAAAAAACACATTTTGTATGATTTATAAGCCTTTTAAAAAACAGGGACATGGGGTAATGTCCTCATAAGTCACCCTCTCTATGTCATGCCCATGTCATTATTTGTGTCCTGATAGGTCACAAAAACATTCGCACACACACACACACACACACACACACACACACACGTTTTTTTATGTTAAAGATCTTTAAGATCTTTAAGTTAAAATTCTGCACAACCAGAGACCAGCACATCAAGTTTCTGGTTGTACATACAAGACAAGAAAGTCAAGATAAACCAAGACAAACTTGCAGGGCATCTACCTCTAATTTAAGCGGTTTGGGCCGCAAGGACGGGCGTTACAGAGAAGCGCCTTTACACGTTCAAAAGCATGTTGACAGTCCCTAGACCAGTGTTTCTCAAACTTTTTCTGCCATTCCCCACTCTGGAGGTGGGGAAGGGTTCCGAGCCCCACCTGTCCCCAATCGCCCCAACAAAATGGTAATAAACTAGGCTTTTAATTTATCTGTTAAAATGTATGTACAATGTATTTTATTAACATCACATTTTAAAAACATAACATCAAATAGCAGCATTAGAAACTGTCAAATAGAGAAAATAAAAGTGCAATTATATTATCACTTTGTATGAAAAAACTTAATAAAGTAAATAAAAATAATAATTCAATTGAATTAGAAATGAATCCTTTCATGCGTGAGTTTAAATTAAAATATTCTAGCTAAGCCTCAACAGCTCAACAGAGTCATTCTCATGTTTTGGTGATTCCCTAGTTATTCATTTTGTTTTTGATGTTTTATTCAGGCTTCTTGTCTGTTCGGGCAAGTAAAATTCTCTTTCACTTGCCCCTTTAAATAATCCACTTGTCCTGGACAAGTGGACAAGTGTTAATGTCAAGCCCTGGTGGGCCAACTATTGTGGCGTCTACTTCAGCTCTCACCTGCCAAGCTTTAAAAGATTTTTTCCAAGATTTCAAAAAGAAAGTTTATTAAGAATGAGAATCTAGAAGGATATTAAAATATAAGTTACAGGTATGTGAACTTTGGAAAAGGAATATTCTATGCAATTGAATTGATAGAAACCACAAGATACATTTCTGGTTTCAACATAATTTGTTCTTCAGATATTCCTCTTTAAAAGAAAAAAGTATCAGCTATATGCAAAGTAACCCACATTTGGTTTTTGACCACTGAAAATGTACCAATTTACTCATAGAGCCGCATTAAGAGCTCTATATCTCTGGGATTGAACCATCGAGGGCCTTTAAAATGAAGATACCAAAGGAATATTTGATAAGAATCAGAATCTAAAAGGATATTAAGATATCTTTAATACTTGTTGAGTTGCAAACATGCAAACTTGACACAAAAAAAAAAACAAGAAAAAAAAACAAGAAGTGCTTTTTGCCATTTTTTAACTGTCACACTTGGCATATATAATTAAACAAAGATTACTAAAGTCAGCAGATTTTACTAACAGACCTACCAATCTCTGTGCAAAAATAAAATAATCATGCTTCCATCTTTCTAGAGTCATTTTAACCCCTGTAATTTGGCTCCAAATTAGATAAAAAATGATTCTTTTGACCCTCCTCTACAAAATAGTGGATTACTCAGTAAATATACATCTGTAGCATTTAATGTTTTGGCTTTCATCACTATTTATGTTTGTTTTAGTACTGAAAAAAGTTAACAAAATAGAGCCGGGGACCTCTGGTTGAGTTGACACGGAATGACCCTTATGTAATTTGTTTGTGATGTTGTGTATTTATTGTGCATTGGGTGGTGCTGTCCCGCTTCTTCAAATGTGCTGAACACAATCACAGCACATATCATTTCTCACAAACGTGTTTTGTTTCCTTCTGAGTTTGTTTTGTTGCGGTTAATAACTCTGGTTGTCTAAATAAATGTATGTAAATATCTGTAAAATTGCTTACTGACAGACGGTTAAAAAAAAAGTTGTTTTAAAGAACTCCCATTTGCAATCAGTGTTTGGAATTAGGGCTGTGCGATATTGAAGAAAAATGTGATACCTTGTTAAATAATGTGACATTCAATATGTAATACGATTGTAACGGATGGGACGGGACAACGGAGTAGGAGATCCACGTGCAGGCTTTATTAATAAGAGCGTAGTCGTACAGGCAGTAGGTCAAACCAGCAAAAGAAAAGAAAAGGCAAGGAAAGGCTAATTGTAGCTATAATTCATGCCAAAGTAAAGTGATGTCACAACTTAACCTGATGACCTGTTCTTTAAATTGTTTTTTGATTAACAGTTGTCAGGTTGGTGAATGGATCCAACCTCTGTTCTGGAAGAGTGGAGGTTCTCCACAATGGAATATGGGGAACAGTGTGTGATGATCTGTGGGATTCTACAGACGCGGCAGTGGTGTGTAGAGAACTGGGCTGTGGGAGTGTTATTGAAGCAAAGAGTTCTTCTTATTTTGGACGAGGTTCTGGAAAAATATGGTTGGATGATGTCCAGTGCCATGGGAATGAATCTTCACTGAAAAACTGTTCATCAAATAGATGGGGATCACATAACTGTGGGCACAATGAAGATGCTGGAGTCCTCTGCCAAGGTGAGTCAAACACAGTTATACAACTGATGTATAGCTGTGATGTTGTACAGTATATTTAGTCTTTAGCAATGCCACAGTGTGGTCGATACTGACGTAATGGGGTCTCACTTGGGAGCCCAATCACCTCCAAGGATACAAAGTTGGCCAGTGAGATTTACATGCCGGACCACACCCCCGGCATCCGGGTATAAATAGGACCGGCATACTCACTTTCATTCATACTTTTGCTTCGGAGCCGATCGGTTCGGATCATCCTTTCACCTCTAAAGAGTGAATTTCCACAGAGCAAAAAACAGCAATTTTAATTGCTTGAAGTGAGCTCCAAACAACAGCAATTTTTATTGCTTTTATTGTTTTTTTGTTCCGGTGGCTGCAGCTCGGATCTCTCTGGCTGGTGGGAAGGCACGCTCAGCGGTGGGTGTGACAGTGCAAGCATTTTTGGTCAGCGATTCGTGCCTGGAATTCGGGCCGGACTACTGTCACGTTATCCTGAGACCCCTTCCGGGACCAGGTGGTGAATTTGCAAGCACTGCCCCCGGAGGAGGCAGACCCAGCCCTTGTGTTGCTGTGTCCCGTTCATGCCCTGCACGTTTACGTGGACCGCACGCAGAGCTTCAGAAGCTCTGAGCAGCTCTTTGTCTGTTTTGGAGGTCAGCAGAAGGGAAAGGCTGTCTCCAAACACAGGTTGGCCCACTGGATAGTGGATGCCATGCCCCGTCGGGTTACGAGCTCACTCCACTCGGGGTGTTGCTTCCTCCTGGGAATTGGTGCATGGCGCCTCTGTGGCAGACATCTGTAGAGCTGCAGGCTGGGCGACACCGAACACATTTACGAGATATTACAATCTCCGAGTGGACCCGGTGTCCACCCGTGTGCTGTCTACACGTAGGTAACCACAGGTGTTCGCTTGCTGTGCCATTTTCCTCGGATGAGGGAATGCGAGCACCTTTTCCGATCCTCAGTTCAGTTTCCCGCATGGTGAACCCTGTAGAGTTCGTTCTACATCCTGCGGCAGCCAGACGCGGCGGAAGCGTCCGGCGCCAGGTCCAGTACTCGTGTGTATTCCCGGTTGGTCTGCCCTTGTACTGGGCTAGATGCCCATATGATGTGATTCCCCGCGGGTAATCCCATATGTGTTTGTCCACGGTACGGTTTCCCTGATGGTAAACCTGTGTCTTTCCCTGGGCGGCTCTGCTCTGCCCTGTCTCTGAGCGCTAGAGTTCCTCCCGGAAGGTAGGACCTACGTCAGAGATCTTCCATATGCGTTACTGTCCCTCGGGTCAGTCCATGTGTGTCTTCCACATGTTACCTCCCTTCGGGCAGGGTGTGGTCTCCGTAGCCTTCCCCTCCTCGGGGAATGCTTTCCTGGTGTTTTGGTCATGGCTGAAAAATGAGGGAATCGAGTCCCGAAGCACTCTTCCCCGGGGGTAAGGAACAGCAACTTCGACCATCTCCACTGTAACACCCTGTCCTCTCCATCCCACTGGTATAGAAGACACCCTGGGCTTACTCTGGGTGATGGAGAGTTACGGGTCTGGGCTAGCACCTGCATTTGGGCACGCCACGGCTTGCCAGCATCTGCCTCCCTTACACTCGTAACGTGGCTCAGTTGCTATGGTGCTTTCCATTGGACCCCATTACGTCAGTATCGACGTAACGTCGAACATGACTGACTGAATGGGAACATCTAGGTTACTATTGTAACCCCTGTTCCCTGAAGGAGGGAATAGAGATGTTACGTCCCCTTGCCATAGCCCTGAGTCACCGCTGAGCGTCCAGGTACCTATCTCTGCTCCTCAGCAAAAATATGAATGAAAGTGAGTATGCCAGTCCTATTTATACCCGGATGCCGGGAGTGTGGTCCAGCATGTAAATCTCACTGGCCAATTCCCATTGGCTTGTTTTGTATCCTTGGAGGTGATTGGGCTCCCAAGTGAGACCCCATTACGTCAGTATCGACGTTACATTTCAAATTGCAGAACAAAGTTTCCCAACTATATACCATTTATTCCGAAGTTACTGGGTTAAGCTCACTGATTTCCTGAGCACGGTCAAACAACAGGTGATGATCTTAAGTTGATCAAAGGTTTTGAGTACAGATAGCTTTATTTATAACTTTGTAAGTTGTGAGTTTTGTTCCAATATGCAAAGGCACAGCCTCAGTTCATGCTTGCCATCAAACAAAGTCAAACAAACACTGGCCAACTATCTATCTCCTGATACAGCATTGTCCCTAATAGCCAATTAGAGCAACTTTGGCCTTCGTGAGGAAATCTTATGAAGCGGAAGGTCAGGCTGGTGGGTGTCTGCATATGATGTCCATCTTGGAGGCATACCAGTTTGACTTTCTACGAAACCTAGATGAGGGTGAGGGGGCAGGCCTTGACATGATACCAGAAATGCACTGGGCCATCAATTTGTCTCTGTCTCTCATTATCCTAATGAGCAACATGGGCTGCAGCCCAGGGCCCCCGAACACTGGGGGGCCCCTGAGACAATTCTTTATTTGCATTTTAAAACGCATCATTGTCACACACCCTAATCAAGAGTCATAGGCACAGTGGACACGCACACAGGCATACAACCAGGACATCGTCACCTCAACATGTTGAATGAAAATGTAAGAAAATAAAATTGACAGAATTTGAAAGCCAAAAGTTTGTTCATTATTTACTAAAATTAATTAACACATTAAAGATGACAGTTACATACAAATGTTACTGCGGTTATGGATGGCTGCTCTACAAATAATGTGAAGTTTGGGCAGTAAAAGAAAACAGCAAAGATTAAAAGATAATGAGAATTAGATCCATATCAGTATGAATTAAGAAATGAGAATTGTTAACGATTAGTTCGCATCCACACAGCTGACATGTTTATCTGTTTTAGTTCATCCACACTGTGTGCACGAAATAGTTGCTGCCTTCCTGCACTTTTACACTTTAACACTTAATGTGTCCGGGCCCCGCAAAGGCTTAATACGGCTATTGGCCGTTCTATGGCAGCCCTAATGGCCACAGAGATGCATTTAATATGATTAAATCATTTTTAACATCAAAGAAAAAAATGTCTTTTTTGTACTTTAAATTGTAAGTCTTTTTGTACTTTAAATTGTTTTCTGATTAATAGTTGCCAGGTTGGTGAATGGACCCAACCTCTGTTCTGGAAGAGTGGAGGTTCTCCACAATGGAACATGGGGAACAGTGTGTGATCATCTGTGGGATTCTACAGACGCGGCAGTGGTGTGTAGAGAACTGGGCTGTGGGAGTGTTATTGAAGCAAAAAATGCTGCTTATTTTGGACAAGGTTCTGGACAAATATGGTTGGATGATGTCCAGTGCCATGGGAATGAATCTTCACTGAAAAACTGTTCATCAAGTGGATGGGGATCACATAACTGTGGGCATGGTGAAGAGGCTGGAGTCATCTGCCAAGGTGAGTCAAACACAGTTATACAACTGATGTATAGCTGTGATGTTAGCGTTTCTCAACCCACTAGTCGCGGATCATTCTATAGGGGGTCGTGAGACTTTCTCTGTGTTCTCGGTGTTACACCAACACAGCCAGTAAGTGCGCTTCACAAAAGGCTCATTGAAACAGTGACCTCCAACTAATCGTATTTTCGAATGACGCATATTGAATCATTATTGCCGAAGTTTCTTTTACCATTTAGCATTACTTATCTTTGCGAGTCAGGATTTCCAACAGTGACTGCAACGAAAACAAAAAGCAGGAATAGGCTGACAACAGCTAGTTTGTGTGCGACACTACGAGTGGCCCTTTCCCCAATTCCATCGTGTCTGGGTATCATCATTTCAGAGCGGCAGTCTCAAATGTCACATTAACATGACTAAAAATAAATAAATCAGTATGCTTCATAGTTTCTCTAATTATTGAAAGTGTTTGTGTGTTTTTGTGAAATTAATTATAAGCATATACGGTGTAGCCTAGGTCTAAAGAGACATTTCAGTTATTTATTTATTTCCAGCCTTGGTGGGTCGCATGACTGGCATTCAAAAAAAAAAGTTGATCACAGTAGGCAAAAGGTTGAGAAACCCTGTTGTACAGTATATTTTCTCTTTAGCAATGCAACAGTGTGTCAGGCAACACAATATTCTTGAACGAACTAATGGATGAATAGTTTTTTTTTTTTGTGTTTTTTTTATATTGGGTTTGTTTGTTTTTTGTTACGTTTCCAATTGCACAACAAAGTTTCCCAATTATATACCATTTATTCCAAAGTTACTGGGTCAAGCTCACTAATTTCCTGAACACAGTCAAACAACCAGTGGTGATCTTAGGAAAAGTTGATCAAAGGCTTCGAGTATATATAGATTTTTGAGTTTTGTTCCAATATGCAAATGTACATCCTCATCAAACAAAGTCAAACAAACACTGGCCAACTATCTCCTGATACAGCATTGTCCCTAATAGCCACGTAGAGCTACTTTAGCCTCAGTGAAGAAGCTTATGAAGCGGAAGGTCAGGTTGGTTTGTGTCTGCATATGATGTCCATCTTGCAGGCATACAAGGTTGAATTCCTACGAAACCTAGATGAGGGTGAGGGGGCAGACCTGGATGTGATACCAGAACTGCACTGGGCCATCAATCTGTCTCTCCAGGCCACCAAGGAGACAGCCAGGGCTATTGGCCGCTCTATGGCAGCCCCAGTGGCCACAGAGATGCATTAAATATGATTAAATAATTTTTAAAGGGATGGTTCATTGCGATTTCACTTTTTTAACTTTAGTTAGTGTGTAATGTTGCTGCTTTAGCATAAACAGTATCTGCAAAGTTACAGCGCTGAAAGTTCAAGGCAAACGGAGATATTGTCTTTTAAAGTTATGTTTAATGCCTACAAAAACGAACGTTTGGACTACAACAAGCTTCAAACATAGTTTCAAACATACGAACCCAGAGAAATGTTTCTACACAGCTAATAAACACACGTTTATGACAGCATAAGGTTTGTATGCTTTTTATGTGATTTCAGCTATTGTTTTTATAAGAATAAAGGATGTTTACATGAGAAATGCTAAGCCAGAGTAATGTCACAACCTGATGACTGATAAATTGTTTTTTGATTAATAGATGTCAAGTTGGTGAATGGACCCAACCTCTGTTCTGGAAGAGTGGAGGTTCTCCACAATGGAACATGGGGAACAGTGTGTGATGATCTGTGGGATTCTACAGATGCGGCAGTGGTGTGTAGAGAACTGGGCTGTGGGAGTGTTATTGAGGCAAAGAGTTCAGCTTATTTTGGACAAGGTTCTGGACAAATATGGCTTAATAATGTCCATTGCCATGGGAATGAACCTACATTGAAAAATTGTTCATCAAGTGGATGGGGATCACATGACTGTGAGCACAAAGAAGATGCTGGAGTCATCTGCCAAGGTGAGTCAAACATATTTAGCTGTGATGTTGTACAGTATATTTTCTCTTTGGCAATGCCACAGTGTTTTATGTTCTAAATAACGTGATCTGCTTGGAAAATAAAACAATCTATCATTATTGTATTTTTAATTTTTTTTACATTTCCAATTCCACAACAACGTATCCCAAATTATATGCCATTTATTCCACATTACGGGGTCATGCTCACCAGTGGCATGCATGTAGTTCTGTTGTGTACATTTGAGTGGTCATAGCACCACCGGTGGTGATCTTAGATATAAATCAGTCAAAGGCTATGAGTACATTTAGCTTTATTTAGAACCTTGTAACTTCTGCCCAGTTGGTAGCATGCTAAATGATTTGTCCTAGTCTCAGTGTCAGACACTGATTTTATGTTTAACCCTCTGGAGTCTGAGGCTGATTTGGGGCTTGGAGAAGTTTTGACATGCCCTGACATTTGTGCTTTTTTCAGTTGTTCATAAACATATAAATGACAAAAGTGTCATTACACTGTATTCAGCACAAACTAGGCTACCATAATATGTGAGGAACATGTATGTACATGTTTGTATTTTTGAAGGAATAATGTTTATGCGTGGTTATTGAAAAAACAAAAAAACTTAAGTCACTGAAATAAGGCCAAAAAAAGTATATTAAATCTGTGTTCACAAGACTTTTGGGTATTGGAGGTTGTAGACTAGAGTTTTTGCTTCAGAATTATGTAAAAATTATGCTGCCTACTCCTTCATATAAAACAATATATTGATTTAGTTTTTGTAAGACACTTTTTGTCAAGAAACACAGTATGCGTGGAGGCGTGAATCTGCATGAATAATGGGCCATTTACACCTGAGAAGACAAAAGAATCACATAATAATGACCTGAAATGACTTGCATATTAATGAGGCCTTTCAGTCAGGTAGGCTGTGAAAAAAACCCTCTGTAATAATGTCTCAGCTCATCATAAACAGCAATACTGTGAAATATTATAATTTAAAATAATGGTATTCTATTATATTCTTTAAAATATAATGTATTTCTGTGATGCAAAGTGTCTGAACAATTATGTTACCTCTATGGCATTTCATATAGGCTTTTAGCTTAAAAGCATGCACATTTGGAGAAATATTGATGGATTGATGGATATATTTATGTAAATTTTCTATACTGAGAAGTAATATTTATTGTCATCACTATGAGTGCTGGATACTGTATTTTCAATTCATACTTGCAGCCGGAGGGCGCTCTCTGTACACCTTTAGTCCACAAATTATTCTAAAGAAGAAGAGGACATCTCAGGAATGGTATTTTCAATTCATACTTGCAGCCGGAGGGCGCACTCTGTACACCTTTAGGGCACAAATTATTCTAAAGAAGAAGAGGACATTTCAGGAATGGTGTTTTTAATTCATACTTGCAGCCGGAGGGCGCACTCTGTACACCTTTAGGCCACAAATTCATATAAAGAAGAAAAGGAACTAGGAACTAACGGCATGTCTTCTAGAGATCGCTAACCATTGCTTTAACATCCAAATAAACACTTTTCAAGACAATAAATACACGATTGAGACGATGAATGCATGTATTGCCTCTGAATTTGCGTCTGAATAGCGCTGGCTCCGTGGGCGTGGCCGCATTAATTAGTTTAATTACATAAACACAGAATATTTGTTTTCGATTTGACTTGCACGATTGAAAACCTGACATTTCAACGTTTCTTTAGACGTGTCATTTTTATTGTCATTAGTATTCATAAGTTACAGTTCATTTTTTGAGAACTATCAGATTGGACTTCGTTCAGAGGGAGACAAGAGATCACGCATCATGTTAGTTTTCTTTATTTTACAAAAAGCACAACATTGTGTTTTTACTCTGAGTGTACACAAATAAAAGAAGACATTCTATAGTTTCAATTGATATATTACTTATGTCTCTAAGAAATGACGGAGTATTTTAAGTCTGTTTTGCTGCAATGTGAAAAAAATCATGCAAAACGCGCCGGCCCGTTTTCAGACCTCAGGGAGTTAAATATGCAGAGGTACAACCTCAGATCATGAGTGGCATCTCACAAATTTCCTATTTCCCTCTTTTCATTTTCAAGAGTTTTTTGGGGGGCCCTAATAATGATCCCTAGGGGAACAATGGAATAGAGGTCTACACGGGTCCAAAAAGAGACCTGTAAATGTGCTACACTGAACCGACCCGGACCCATCTATTATTTTTAATGTTGGACGCGGGCCCGTGCAGAACCGGAACATGTCAAAAATGTACTACCCAGAACCAACAAGATAGTTCATTCATTATATTATAAAAATTATAATGTTCGGGAATAAGTCCCGCCTTCTAAATAAAAGAGCCAGTTGTCAAAGGTAAAGTCATAGCGTCACTGCAGAAGCTTTGGACTGGTAGCCATAGAAACATTAAATGTGCACATGCGCGTTAGCTGCCTGGAGTAACAAAATATAAACTTTTTAATGCAATTTGAGCGTCATAGAAAACATTTTATGCGACTGTTCATCTAAGATTTTGTTGCTGTTTTGAAATATTTTATTTAAATGTGAGTGTGCAAGTCTGCAAGCAGTTTTTGAGATTTTAAGTTTGTTTGCATTTATTGCACAGAATAAGAACATGAACTCAAAATTACACCTATAAATCAATAATTACTCCCAAGAACAGAGTCCAAGAAAAACTAAATTAAATATAGAAATACAATAAACTTATATAGAAAATAATTATCTGATTCCCTGCTGTACACAAAACCATGCATGTCAACAAAGAAGCAATTAATGATGGCTTTCTTAATTAAACAAACACAAAATACCATCTTGAAGTAAACAAAGTGCTGCTTTTAGGCGTAATATAGGCTATAAAACCTTGCCTGCAAAAAAAAAAAAAAAAAAAAACCCTTAGCAACCATAGATCTTTTTTCAGCTAGTAAAACATTAAACTGCCCTTGCAAGTCATTTACTATTATATAGCATATCCTAATTCAAAATATGTGTTCTTGAAGCCTTGATAGGAGTTTATGAAAAAGGAACTAATGGGTAGGAAAAAATGGAAATTAAATATGAAAACGTCAGCTCTCTAAGCCATGTGTAATAACATGGTGCTTAGAGGTGTAGTAGGGCTGCTTTCATTTTCATGTCGACATGTTGCTGTTCAGAAACAGCAAAGCATTTACACTAGCAGTGCTGAGGCCAGTCCGACGATTCTCCAATGTGCGACCAGAGATGCTGAAGGCCGACTCACAACTCACACTGGATGCAGGCACACAAAGAATTTTTCTTGCCAGTCGTGCCATTGATGGAAACATATTTTGGTTGTGTTTCCAAAAACCAAGGATGTCTCTATCATTTTCCATTGTGGGCTTGTGCTTCAAATATTATTCTAGTTCATCGAGCCCTGTGTCCAGTTTCTCGATATCAGCCCACTGGCTAAAGAGCGGCACTGGTCCTGGTGGTGGTGGTGGTACTGGCCCAGCAATCTCCTTATCTTTCTCTTGCATCTGCTGGGCATTTACCTCAGTTGTAGCATGTTTAGGGAAGCTTTCCAACTCTCTTCGTACACCTTGATATATTTCCTCCCTCTCTTCTGTGGTGAACATCCGAAGCTGCTTGAATTTTGGCCAGAGCAGAACGGCAAGCTTTTCGTGGTGTCCCAAAACTATCCATTCAGCCAAAAGTAAAAGAAATAGAGAAATAAACAGAACATAATAGAATCAATTCAGAATAATGCATTAAACGACACTTAATAGGTCTAACTATAGCAAACAGTGAATAAATTAAATGAATAATAATAATAATATTTTTTTATATATATAGCACAGTTACAAATACAGGCAATGCATTAGAAATTAGAAGAGTAATTAGACTATATCTCAACTGTGTTTTAGTATCCTGAGTGGCGCTGGATCAGATTGGGACTGGGAGAATTGGCAATGGCTCATCAGTGTGGTTTTCCAGAGGGCCACTAAGTTGATTGTACAATACTTTGAGCCACTGAGCTCTTCAGTTGCCTGCTTAAAAAGCTGAAAGAATTGGACAAGCATCTGAAGAATGTCTTTGGATATGTGACTCATGCGATGCATCTCTCCTCGTTCAAGCAGAATGGACTGAATGCATTAAGCACAGATTTGACCATCTCCAGTTTAGTATTCCATCTTGTTTCACATTCTTGTTTCAAAGACTGCATGAGTCAAAGTTGTAATCCAGAGTGTTTAAAAAATGTGGTCTTGCATTGCTCAATGCAGCTTCTCACTTGTTGCAGTTCTTCCTCATTTCCATCATCATCATCATCATCATCACCTTCCTTAGACTTCTTGAAGGTGTGCTTCAGCACTGTATTCAGTACGTGTGCTACACAGCTTCTGTGCACCCATCGGGAGAGCTCTGCCTGGACATTTGCACCTTGGTCACTGACAAACACCAGTCTGTCGATCTCATCTGGGGTCAGACCAAAATCACCGAGTTGCTTGAGCAGTTCTGTCTTCAGGTTTAAGACCGTTTTCTTTGACCCAAGTGGAAATGCACATGTACATATGACCCTAGTATTAAACTCCCAGTCATCATCTATATAATGCAGTGTGATACAGGTGTAACTGACCTTCCTATGGTCATCTGTCCACATGTCTGTGGATGCTCCGCATGCCAGTCCCTCAGCTATGGCTTTCCTAACTGTTGGCAGGAGCTTTGCTCCGAGACTGTGTGTGTGAAACGAGATAACGTTACACTAGATGGAAGTAAGTCCTTCACATTACACCGGTTTTTGCTGAATGAACTTTAACAGTGCGTCACACCCAGTACACTTAACGGCACTTACTTTTTTCTTGTCTTTGTCCACAATTTGCATGAAGGAGGCCCAGACAGAAGAGGTGCCGGTAGGTTTAACCTCTTTATATTCATTTTCTTTTAGCTTTTTTCTCATATCACTCATGAAGGTATCCATTATCACCGCGCGTGTGCATTCACTCTGCCTACCCTGTTTCTGAGATCGCTCAGGTTTTTTTTTTTTTCTTTTCAAAGCAACATACGCACAGCGCTTGTGAATGACTTGGGTATTACACACAATGTTAAACAGACCCGGGTCCTCGGGTCTCGGGTTCTCCGTGTAGACCTCTACAATGGAGCCCTGTGCCTTCTAGGGCTTGGGCCCTAAAAACCTAACTAACTGCTTGTTTGTAAAGATGTTTAGAAATTATGAACTATCTGTATCCAATGTGACAAATGAACGAAAGAGACTTGAACCACAGAAGAGACTCAGGAGGTGAACTAATTCAGTAAAAGTCAGTAAAAGTGAAAGTTAAAGGTAAATGCAGATAGAACAGCAGAGAAACAACATGAAAGCCAAACATGGAAGTAATGCCGAGGAACTCCACTATTATTACCACTTTTTTTTCTCAGCAAAAATACTAAGAAACAAACAATCAGACAAACCCTGATGACCTGTACTTTAAATTGTTCTTTGAATGTGGGCACAGTGAAGAGACTGAAGTCATCTGCCACTGTGAGGCAAACACATTTATACAACTGATGTATAGCTGTGATGATGTACAGAATATTTTCTCCACTTTTCCCTGCGAAACCTAGATGAGGGCGAGGGGGCAGACCTGGATGTGATACCAGAACTGCACTGGGCCATCAATCTGTCTCTCAAGGCCACCAAGGAGACAGCCAGGGCTATTGGCTGCTCTATGGCAGCCCCAGTGGCCACAGAGATGCATTTAATATGATTAAATAATTTTGAACATCAAAGAAAAATAATTATTTTTTTGTTGGATGCCCTGTTTTCACCTCATGAGCGACAGACTTTTTAGGCCCCTCTGAGGGGAAGCTGAATATGCCTCATTATATAAATATATATGTATTCTTTCTGGGAAAAGAAATCATCACTACAACTTCTGAAAGTGACCAGAAGTGTTTTAGCATTACTTAAAAAGTAATGTCACAAATCTGACAATGTAATTTTAACATCATTGTAAAAATATTTAAAAACCAAAAACTCTTTGCTCAATAATATATAGTTATATCAACCTAAATCTTAATATATTCATAATAATAATAGATTCATAATAAAGCTACAAAAGTTATTTAGTTAAGAGCAGTGAGTGGATTTCTCTTTATGTATTGTTGTTTGACAGACAGCAGCAGGTTTACTGTATTAGGCTGGTGTCACTTTAAGACCTAATTTTGACATAACAGTGTGTGTATTTGACCGTTCAAGTGCAATAAAACACGAAAGAGAACTGTAGGGATCGCAAGCTGTCCAAGAGGCGGCTTGTGTATGCGCTTTAGTGTGTGTGTGTGTGTGTGTGTCTGTCAGACAGCAGACAACGCGAGACCTCAAGGAGTAACTATTTTTAATGCCAAGCAAGTCATGTAAGAAACAGTTGTGTGCTCAGTCTATTCACTGCTATATGCATTGATCTAAAACTTTGACTTTTCACGATGTTTTGTAGTAGCCTGTTAAAATTATTCATATATCACTTGCAGCGTCTACTCCAGTTCTCTGGACACAAACCAGTGCCACAGTGAGCCCAGTGGAGGACAATGAGACCGATCAGACAGACGATACAAACTATACAGAGCATATAGAGGAGTCCACAACCTCACAACCAACTACACACACCACAGAGCTGGCAATGAGCGAGAGAACACCAGCCAATAAAACAGGTGACATTTCATTACAGGAATATTAGCCAAATCTCAGTCCATTCTTAATGTTTGACAAAAGGATAATAAGTAATATACTGTTTTATCCTGCTATATCTGGGTTGAATGTACACTTAAAAATAAAGGTTCTTTATTGACATTGATGTTTCCATGAAGAACCTTTAACATCTATGGAACCACTACAGGTTCTTTATAGTGTTAAAATAAAGGTTCTTTAGATTATTAAAATGTTCTTCACACTAAGAAAAGATGGTTCTTAAGAACTGACCACTGGAAGGTTCTTTAGGGAACCTAAAATGGTTCTTCTTTGGCATCACTATGAAAACCCGTTTTGAAACCTTTATTTTTAAGAATTGTTACAGGATATGACATCTGACATCTCATTTGAACTGTGCTGTCTGTGTGCTTCTGTCTTTGTTACTCCAGTTTCAGGAGTTGTCAACCCAATCAACATGTCTTCGGGATCAGATACGGTCATGTCATTAAGTAAGAAAGCCTCTCTATACAGGTGCTGGTCATATAATTAGAATATCGTGAAAAAGTTCATTTTTTTATTGTAAATTATTTTTAAAAATGAAACTTTCATATATTCTAGATTCCCTACATGTAAAGTAAAACATTTTTTTTTTTTTTTTAATTCTGATGATTAGAGCGTACAGCTCATGAAAGTCCAAAATCCAGTATCTCAAAATATTAGAATATTTCCTAAGATCAATCAAAAAATGGATTTTCAAAACAGAAAAGTTCAAGTTCTTTAAAGTATGTTCATTTGTACACTCAATACTTGGTCGGCAGCACATATTACAGCAAATGACTTGCTCCTAGCACAAATTACAGTATCAGTGAAGTGTGGCATGGAAGTGATCAGCCTGTGGCACTGCTGAGGCACTATTGAGCCTTCAGATCATCTGTATATTGTTGGATTGACTGTTTCTCATCTTTCTCTTGAAAATATCCCATAGATTCAGGGGTCAGGTATGTTGTCTGGCCAATAAAACACAGTAATATCATGGTCAGCACACCACTTGGAAGTGGTTTTTGCACTGTGGGCAGGTGCTAAAGTCCTGCTGGAAAAGGAAATCAGCATCTCCATAAAGCTTGTCAGCAGATGGAAGCATAAAGTGCTCCAAAATCTCCTGGAAGATGGCTGCATTGACTTTGCACTTGATAAAACACAATGGACCAACACCAGCAGACGTCACGGCCCCCCCCAAATCATTACTGACTTCAGAAAATTCCCACTAGACTTCAAGCAGCTTGGATTCTGTGCCTCTCCAGTCTTCCTTCAGACTCTGGGACCATGATTTCAACATGAAATGCAAAATTGACTTTTATCTGAAAAGAGGACTTTCAACCACTGTTCACTGTCCAGTTCTTTTTCTCCTTAGCCCAGGTAAGATGCTTCTGACGTTGTTTCTGTTTCAGAAGTGGCTTGGTAGTCCTTTTCCTGAAGATGTCTGAGTGTGGTGACTCTTGATGCGCTGACTCCGGCTTCATTCTACTCATTGTGAAGCTCTCCCAAGTGTTTGAATCGGCTTTACTTGACAGTATTCTCAAGCTTGTGGTCATCCCTGTTGCTTGTGCACCTTTGCCTACCCAATTTCTTCCTTCTAGTCAACTTTGCATTTAATATGCTTGATACATCACTCTGTAAACAGCCACCACATTCAGTAATGACCATCTGTGACTTACTCTCTTTGTGGAGGGTGTCAATGATTGTCTCCTGGACCATTGCCATGTCAGCAGTCTTCCCCATTAGTGTGGTTTCAAAGAACAAGAGATACCCGGAATTTATACTGTAGGGATGGTCATTTAATGAAACTCAAATGTAAATATTCTAATATTTTGAGATACTGGATTTTGGACTTTCATGAGCTGTACGCTCTAATCAACAAAATAAAAAAATAAAAAAAACTTTTGAAATGTTTTACTTTACATGTAGGGAATCTAGAATATATGAAAGTTTCATTTTTAAAAATAATTTACAATAAAAAAATGAACTTTTTCACAATATTCTAATTATATGACCAGCATCTATATTTAAAACAGTCATGCAGTCATGGAATAGACTATGCACTTTCTTTGGTAAACATTTTAGAAATTAAAAACTGTTATACTGTGAAACTTCAAAACAAATACATCTAAAGAATCCTGCAGTCACTTTACTATTTTCCCTTTAAAGGGTTAGTTCACCCAAAAATTATGTCATTAATTACTCACCCCTGTAAGACCTTTGACCGTTTGTTTTGAATCAGGGATTCAGAGCACCAAAGTCACATGATTTCAGTAAACGAGGCTTTGTTACATGATAAGTGTTTCGAAATTTGGTTCACCACTGGGGGACGTGACTTTGGCAGTTTGATATTGTTATTTTGTTTTGTTTTTTGGCACACAAAAAGTATTCTCATCACTTCATAACATTAAGTTTGAACCACTGTAGTCACATGAGCTGTTTTAAATGTGTGTTTATGTAGCTGGTTTGGGCTCCACGTGTCAGTCTCACTCGGACTCGGCTACCCCTCTGCGTTGTGTTTTGTGTTGTGGGTGCGAAATATAGACTGGTGTCGGTCTGCTGGTTCAGTAGATCTTTCTTTTCAAGAGGCAATATCTGCATGAGTTAAATTAGTGGTATATAGACAATTTTGTGTGAACAGCCTGCTCCTTGCTCTGCTCAGACCTCCCGCTGACTGAAGCAAGAGCTCACAACATACAGAATCTTATTTACAATAAAGTACTATAAAGAAAATAATATACATAATCATATTAATAATCATGTCAGATATTGATATATTATTATATATAATAAATATATATAATAAAATGTCTTATATAAAATACCTCACTTGATATTAACAGTGAATACTTTTCAAAGAAATGAGTATAATGCATCACACTCATATTCTGTATACCAGGGATTCCCAAAGTGTGGTGCGCGCACCCCCAGGGGTACGCGAGAGGAAAAATGTAATGGCGGTCTGTTTTTTTTAAGTGGGATTTTTCCATACAATAAAAAAAAAAAACATGAACAGTAAACATTTCCTTTGTAATCGCTTTTATTTTAAATAAAAAAAACTATAATTTATTGGTTTTTGATAGAAACGTATCAAACGCCAGTGGTTCTCAACCTGCGGCCCGTCACGAATGTAAATGCGGCCCGCGATATGCCGACCACAATTAAAAAAAAATTAAATTATAGCATTACAATTTATTTTTGTTTTTAAATTTAAATTGAAGTGAATTAAATAAATATAAATGAGCTATAATGCTTTATTTGTCATATAAAATCATTTTGGTGAGCATTTATTATTTTCAAACACAAGGCAATGACGAAATCACTCAGTTAAGGAAACGAACACTTACAAGTGCGCGCTTTGGAAGAATTCAAACAGTTGCCATTTTTGCAAATTTAAGCCTCAAAATGGTCAAATTTGTTATTAGATGAGAAAAACTAAATGTGGAACATACAAAGAAGGAGCACATGCAAACAAGAAGAGTCGCAGCATCAGCAGTAAAGGTAAGAAGAATGGAAGAATCAGTTGTTAATGAGCGAGATGGGCAGCCTTCCTGTTTGCTCTGTAGTAAAGTACTAACTTGACAAGCAAAACCTACAATTTCAAAAGACTGAGTAAAAATAACCGCATCAGCGCACCGCGGCTGGAATGAGCCCAACTCGGCCGCACGCTCGCGGATCCGATGCTGCGCGAGGGATTGCGACATGACAAAATGCTTGATATCGTCAGAGATTGTAATTACAATCAGTGTTGTTTGTAAAAAGAGCTGAGTAACATTTGCTTATTAAGGCGTTTATGTGATTGTTTGGTGACTATTGCGATGCTGTTGAAGAGAGTCATACAGTCATACAGAATTAAATAGCAACTTAAAGTGATTGTATACACAGTTTGTCTGTTCATTGAGCAATACTATCTGATTATTATTGTAAAGCTAATGTCAGTAAGTTAGTTTTTATTTGTTATTTATTGTGTGCAACATCTAGGTATAATAATAGTATTATCTGCTAATACCATAACATTCAATCTGATTGGTTTGCATTGGGGACATCATATGTAAATTATATGCGGCCCGTGAGACTTGCACTTGGACCATTGTGCGGCCCACTGGGAAAAAGGTTGAGAACCACCGTTCTACACACTGCTCTTCTTTTATGCACTGCAGGCTAGCCTATTGCTGCAATGTTTCTTTTACGCGGCTGAAAATAACCATGCTTTCTGTTACTGAGCCTGTGTCTGTCACTCATCCTCTTAAAAGTGGAAGCTTGTGCGTAGCTTTGTTGCATTATATTGAAACTTTGTTGATGTTGTTATTGTCATGCGTGTTCTGGTTATTTGCGCATGATTAAACATGAGTCTTTATATGGCGATAAAACAAAGCTTTGTTGCGTTTTTTTTTTTTTTTTTTTTTTTTGAAGTGGGGATTGGGGGTGCGCCAACCCGGTTGGGACATAGAAGGGGGTGCGCAGGAAAAAAAGTTTGGGAACCGCTGCTGTATACAAACAGTTAAATTTTAAAACACGACAAAGAAAACTGATCAGAAAATAACCATACCTGCATGAGTTGAAAAATGCAGTTAAATTAGTTGTATGTAGACAATTTTGTGTGAACAGCCTGCTCCTGCCAAATATTTGAATAGAAAGAGATTAACAGTCACGCTTTGCAGGCCAATTTTCACACCAACATACATCACTCTGCATTTAATTGACAAAACCATTCACTTTTGCAAATAAAACAAATTTAAAGAAAAGATAAACACACTCATGCATAGGCTACTCACTTACTTCTTAGCAAAATACATATCAATTAATTAGCGATTACTTCACTTAAAACACATTTTTTAACCGGAGTGAACAAAATGAATACCTTGCTCTGCTCAGACCTCCCGCGGACTGAAGCAAGAGCGCGCCACGCGGTGATGACGTCACAATTGCGACGAACGCAAAACTCAAAGAAATACTTTTTTTCCCCTCTTTTTTCCTTTTCTCATACATATAACATTAGTTCCCAATTGAAAAAAGTAGGATTTTGTGTGAATTAAAATAAAACAAATTATAATACCCGTTACATTTAGTAGCTTTCTGGACATTGAAAGAGTTAATTCCTCACTGAGCCATCGGATTTTATGGAAAATATCTTAATTTGTGTTCCAAAGATGAACAAAGGTCTTACAGGTGTGGAACGACATGAAGGTGAGTAATTAATGACTGAATTTTCATTTTTGGGGGAACTAACCCTTTAATTAGATTGCACAAAATAGTGATTAGTGATATTGTATTGAATAAATGAAATAGTTTTTGTCAGGTTTTATGTATATGATGGTGTGTTTTATGACTGTTTTTTTCCCCTAAAATTAGATCCTCTTTCTAAAAAAAAAAAAAAAAAACAAGAAATATCGCAATATATCGCCTTTCTTACAGTATCGCAATATATCACAATATTTCGTATCGTAACCCCTGTATCGTGATGCGTATCATATCACCAGATCTTGGCAATACACAGCCCTACTTTATACTCACATATTTTAGGAGCCTCAAAAAGGAAAATCATGAAAATAATATATTTTGTAGGTTGTGGTCTCATCGCTGAAATGTTATTTGCACTCTGACTTACTGCACTGAAATGATTTTATCAGTTTGTTTGAAATAACATGTTATGTGTTATAATCCTTTTACAGAATGGCTGGTCATTTTATTGACAATGTTGGCAGTTCTTCTCATTGTGCTTTTCTGTGTTATTGTAGCAAGAAGAAAAAGGTACGTCTTTTGTAATGCAGATATTACAAATGTTAATGTTAATACTATAGATATGTTAAAATACTACATGTCTGTCACAATACCAACACCTGTGGCTTTTGTAATATTTGTGTTTTGTGTGCAAGTGTGAATCTTGAGATTGTGTGGAGAACATTTGAGCAGTCATAAAAATATAGCAAATGTTTTGGCAACTTTGTCTTTAAGTCATAGCGACACCATACTCATATACAACACCATTAACACTATAATATTATCATTGTTGTCATCTTGATGAAAATATACACCTTCCATTGGAGGGAAGGGCGGTGGGCTCCTGAACGTGATGAACTGTGGTATATGCTAAATAGCACTCTGATGTTTGTATTAGTGTTAGTTTTGATATTTCTCAGACCTGGGACAGTTTTTCTAGCCCTTAGAAAATAAATGGTACATTTGTGGTCTTATGGTACATTCTTGTGTGCATGTCCACAAGAACGAAGGGTGTCCCATGGGTAGGAAATGGATAAGAAATTTTCCAGTTCCAGTTCCGATTCCGTTTTTTCCTAATGATTCAGGTTTCGATTCCGTTTCCATTAAAGTTATTAAGCAACCAATAAAAATAGTAGTAAGGGAAAACGTTCACAATACTCAACTCAAACGATACACAATACTTAATACTCAAAATTGTTGTTTATTATACTGTGCATTAAAAAATAAGGTTTATTAGGTAAAATTAGTTAACTACATTAACACAAACTAATAATGAACTACATTTCTACAGCATTTATTAATCTAATGTTAATTTTAACATTTACTAATACATTATTAAAATCAAAAGTGTAATTTGTTAACATTAGTTAATGCACTGTGAACTAACATGAACAAACCATGAACAGTTGAATTTTTATTAACTAATGTTAACAAAGATGAACAAATAGAGTAACAAATGTATTGCTCATGGTTAGTTCATGTTAGTTTATACATTAATTTTAACAAATTAATCTTACTGTAAAGTGTTACCACAAATTCAACACAAATAAGATGCTTGAACACACATGTAAGATCCAGAAAGGTGAAACTGAATATTTTCATAAAGACTTCACTTGTTTCTGAAAGAATGATTCAGTGATAGATACATTTTTAACAGTAATTTGTTGCCACCTAGTGGCATAACAATACAGTCATAATTTGAAGCACCCAGTTACTTTCAAAAGGTGATTTATTCTGTTTTGATCAGTAACATAGACATCAGCATTTAGATTCTGAATAATAAACTTTTGTAAACTTCTGTGATAATATTTGTAACAGAAATAATGATACTGTGTGTTTGAAAAGATTGTTTGTGAAGCTGTATATATCTAAACATTACAACTCTCTCTAAATCAGCGCAGCATGAATGCAGATTTGAATTTTTATTTTTGTCAAAGGTTTAATGTAGGCGAGTCGTTTTCATTTAGGAATTAGATCATGTGAGTGAAATCGAAAATGCAATCTTTCAAAGATTAATCATGCAGCTTTGGCCACCCCTCTCTGCATTGATATCTGATGTACTGTATATGAGTAGTGCGGGGGCTTTTCAGTGCATTCCTTGCTATAATATTCATGAGGTGAGACGTCCCTATTAAATGATACGCTCCTGGCACTTCGCCCGCCCATCATACCAGAACCGTTTTTGGAACCGAAACTTAGATATTTTGCATGGGCCCGATTCTTTTAAAAAAACACTACCGGTTATTGAAAAGAATCAGTTCTCAGTTCCCAACCCTACCCATGGGTCATTAACAGTGTTATTGGGTTTTACTGAATGTGTGTATTTTATTTACCCTCAGATGGTGTGGCAAGAAACAGAGCAGCAGTACACAAAACGGTGCATCAGCGTCAATCACTCGGGAGCAGGAGATGGACACGCTCATCAACACTGAATAGATCATGAGAAAGAGCAACTCAGAGCTTGTCAACATCAATCTGGATGAGCCAACAGAGAAAACATTATAAAACATGACCAGAGAAAGTGATAGAAAAAAAAAGAGAGAAACTTTGAGACTAAGGGCCAGATTTACTAAATGGGGCAAATTAGCGTGCAGATGGGAGTGGCAAGTATTGCACATGATCTACTGCTGATCTAATGCAAATTAAAGAACACAGACGCAGTCAAATCATTTATGGTCATAATGACCAACGCAATCTACCAACAGTGCAAAGTAGCCTTGCGTCACAAATAAGCAGAGCTGATGCACTCATCAGGTGCGGGTCGACACAGGCACAACTTGTTACCTGTAATATACGGATAATGTCTTCCTCTGGCATTCAAAATAAATTAATACGAGTGGAAAATATTTTCTCCCTTTTACCACATGCTCTCTGTTCTCTGCGGTGTCAAAAAAAAGAGGGTTTGCACTGGCACAGTCTGTTAGTATATCTGGCCCTGTGTGTATTCATTTTATATTTCAGTATTAAGTGATTTTTAATTTTACACTTGTGTATATGTGAAAACTGATTTTTTTTCCCCAGTGGCTTTGCTTGGTATAACAACACTGGTGAAATCAGTGCTTGTCAGATGATAGACGCAACTAAGATTGTTCAATAAACTCAGTTGTTTCCATCACTTGGTCTCCTGCTTTCTGCTATTCCCTGCCTCTTCTGCAAACCCAAGTTAAGGCAGAGTTAACATGACAATGTGTTGACTCTGAATGTCAGATATTGGCAAAATCTGATATTTTCTAACAGAGAGAGAGAGAAGTCTTGTAAAGTCCTTCAGGTGTGACGATTGTCTGAAGCCAAAAACACTGCCAGCCTCTCTGGGTTTATAAGTTTATATGGCAATCAAGATGGGCTCCCATAGCCTATCTGTCTTGAGATTGGCTTGTCTGTCATGATCATCTTGCGGAGACAGACCCCTCTCAACCAAACACCCCAGGAAAAGAACTGGGGTCTCGTCCCAGAAAGCAAGGTATGAAGCAAAATCCTCTTCCACTCCTCCATGACAACATCATGGAGCTGGTGGATGTTAGAGACTTTGCGCTCCTCAACCTTCCATTTGAGGATGCCCCACAGATGCTCAATAGAGTTTAAATCTGGAGACATTCTTTAGCAAGGCAGTGGTCGTCTTGGAGGTGTGTTTGGGGTCGTTATCATGTTGGAATACTGCCCTGCGGCCCAGTCTCCGAAGGGAGGGGATCATGCTCTGCTCATTCATGGTTCCCTCAATGAACTGTAGCTCCGCAGTGCCGGCAGCACTCATGCAGCCCCAGACCATGACACTCCCACCACCATGCTTGACTGTAGGCAAGACACACTTGTCTGTGAACTCACCTAGTTGCCGCCACACACGCTTGACACCATATGAACCAAATAAGTTTAACAAGTTTGTTTGCCCATATAATCTTTAGGGTATTAGGTTAGCTATGAAGCAGCTTCAACTCAAGCTCCCCCCACTGTATTGTCTTGGCCACTGTGCTGCTGCTCAGTTTCAAGGTCTTGGCAATCTTCTTATAGCCTACGCCATCTTTATGTCGAGCAACAATCCTTTTTATCAGATCCTCAGAGAGTTCTTTGCCATGAGGTGCCATGTTGAACTTCCAGTGACCAGAGAGAGTGAGAGCGATAACACCAAATTTAACACACCTGCTCCCCATTCACACCTGAGACTTTGTAACACTAACGAGTCACATGACACCGGAGAGAGAAAATGGCTAATCGGGCCCAATTTGCATATTTTCACTTAGGGGTGTACTCACTTTTGTGGCCAGCAGTTTAGACATTAATGGCTGTGTGTTGAGTTATTCTGAGGGGACAGCAAATTGACACTGTTATACAAACTGTACACTCATGACTTTACATTGTAGAAAAGTGTCATTTCTTCAGTGTTGTCACATGAAAAGATATGATAAAATATTTACACAAATGTGAAGGGTGAGTATATATATATATACAAACCCGATTCCAAAAAAGTTGGGACACTGTACAAATTGTGAATAAGAAAGGATAATTTACAAATCTCATAAACTTATATTTTATTCACAATAGAATATAGATTACATATCAAATGTTGAAAGTGAGATATTTTGAAATGTCATGCCAAATATTGGCTCATTTTGGATTTCATGAGAGCTACACATTCCAAAAAAGTTGGGACAGGTAGCAATAAGAGGCCGGAAAA
Source organism: Megalobrama amblycephala (assembly GCF_018812025.1). Lineage (NCBI taxonomy): Eukaryota > Metazoa > Chordata > Actinopteri > Cypriniformes > Xenocyprididae > Megalobrama > Megalobrama amblycephala. The sequence goes on from NC_063058.1 coordinate 2,141,810, forward strand.
GTTAAATGTACATATAAGGAACAGCTGGAGGACCAATTTGCAACTTATTAGATCAATTGGCAACATGATTGGGTATAAAAAGGGCCTCTCAGAGTGGCAGTGTCTCTCAGAAGTCAAGATGGGCAGAGGATCACCAATTCCCCCAATGCTGTGGCGAAAAATAGTGGAGCAATATCAGAAAGGAGTTTCTCAGAGAAAAATTGCAAAGAGTTTGAAGTTATCATCATCTACAGTGCATAATATCATCCAAAGATTCAGAGAATCTGGAACTATCTCTGTGCGTAAGGTTCAAGGCCGGAAAACCATACTGGATGCCCGTGATCTTCGGGCCCTTAGACGGCACTGCATCACATACAGGAATGCTACTGTAATGGAAATCACAACATGGGCTCAGGAATACTTCCAGAAAACATTGTTGGTGAACACAATCCACCGTGCCATTCGCCGTTGCAACATTCCTATTATTAAACTTGAGCAACTTGTCTCCTCAGTCCCCAGACGTTTGCACACTGTTATAAAAAGAAGAGGGGATGCCACACAGTGGTAAACATGGCCTTGTCCCAACTTTTTTGAGATGTGTTGATGCCATGAAATTTACAATCAACTTATTTTTCCCTTAAAATGATACATTTTCTCAGTTTAAACATTTGATATGTCATCTATGTTGTATTCTGAATAAAATATTGAAATTTGAAACTTCCACATCATTGCATTCTGTTTTTATTCACAATTTGTACAGTGTCCCAACTTTTTTGGAATCGGGTTTGTAATAATATGTACAGTACCAGTCAAAATTTTGGACACATTACTTTGTTTTTTAAAGAATTCTCTTATGCTTATCAAGCCTTCATTTATTTATTTGATTTTTTTTTTTTTTTTTTACAATTTAAAATAATGGTTTTCTATTTTAATATACTTTAAAATATAATTTATTTCCATGATGCAAAGCTGAATTTTCAACTCATTGTGAACCATTTTTCTGTCTTCAGTGTCACATGATCCTTCAGAAATCATTCTAATACACTGATTTATTATCAATGCTTGAAACAGTTGTGCTGCTTAATTTTTTTTTTTTTTTTTTTTTTTTTTTTTTTTAAATAGAAATCTTTTGTAAATCTTTTGTTACCTTGATGAAGTCTCCTAAGCTCCCTCTTAACCTGGTCCTCTTCGATGGTCAGTATGGCCTGTAAGCTGTCCACGGTGGAAAATGTCTGTGAGGGTGACTTTTGAAGGTGAGAAGTGTTGTTGGTTGTGGTGTAACTGTGGAGAGATTGGAGATTGCATTGGAAAGCAGCAGAGGATATATCAAAAGTATATTAAAATATAAAAAACATCATTTAAAATGGTTGTAATATTTCACAATATTACTGTTTTCCCTGTATTTTGATCAAATAATTGCAGGCTTGATGAGCTTAAGAGACTTAAAATATAAATAAATATATAAATAAAAACAGACACATAACTCACATTACAAAGTAGAATAACTGGCTGTGGCATTGTTTTCCAGAGAAACATGTATGTGAACTTTGCATGTTTCCTAAATCTCTGCAAACATGTTATGGTATTTTTGTGCTTTAGTACAGTCATAAAAATGACATATAGCACTTTAAATTACGTGTGCGACCAAAACTCACTGCATAATCTGGTGCACACTACATATTCAACCCAGCTGAATTACCTCCTCATCTTATTTGCCTGTGTTAACAATACTGTCAGGTCAATAAATACGACTTTATTTAGTTATGAATCAACATTTATTTGTTATAATAACTGTATGTACACCAATGGTACAACACAAATTAATATGCCTGAACACACTTATTTCACAGCTATGACACAGGAAATAATTTATTTGTCCACTTTCCTTTTAGACTATAGTCTACATTAAAAAAAACACATCACAAAAAGGATGAGGGAAAAGTTTATGTAAAGGGTTAGGGTCAGCAGCAGGTCCTTTCAAACTTTCCACAATGCGCTGTCTCTTGATAGGCTCAGCACACTGCCACTCACCAATCATCTGAGCTACCTGCTCCATCCAAGAATCACATTATTCTTTGTGATTCATGCCTACTTCAAGAGGTACAGTGCCTGTGTCAATCTCACCACTAGTTTCAATCAACACAAACAAACACATCCCTGTTGTATCACCTCGTCGTCCGCATATTTTGGTACGTCCGAAAGCTTTCGTGGTGTTCAGCACCTCCATAATTGTCCTTCACATCTACAGGAACACCGCTAAGTATGACACAGTTAGCAGGACTAACCTGGGCCTGACGACTCCACTCAGCTACTTTAGAGAGATCATGACACATGATTCTCACAAACACTGGAACAAGTCAAAAAAAAAAAAAAAAAAAAAAAAAAACACACACAGGGCTGCGTTTCCCAAAAGCATCGTAAGCCTAAGCTGATCGTAAAAACGATCGTACGAGTGATCTTAATATTAAGGTCTGTTTCCCAAAAGCATCGTAACTTAAGTAGCACTTGAAAATGATCGTAGATCTACGAGTGCTCTGGAGTAATCGTAAAGCTCTAAGAGCATCGTAAGAAGACAGAGTTATGAGGTCACCTACAGGATAACTGGCAGATTACACCTTTATTCAAGTGCAATGCGTATAAGATAGCTAAGGTTTTGATTGTATTACTCTTAAATACTCTTTGTTATTTAATATGAAAAGAAAAGGGAAGAAAATAAAAAACAAAAATACACATGATGTCATAAATAGTGCTGATAAAACATGTCTGCAATAAAAAAAATTGTCTGTACACCTGTAGAAATTGGCTAGATGAAGTACATAATTTGTGCTACTGTCACCCTTACACACACACACACACACACACACACACACACACACACACACACACACACACACATATATATATATATATATATATATATATATATATATATATATATATATATATATATGCAGGACACTATAGCTAATTTATGTAAGTGAGAATAACAAAATAAACTGTGACATATTATACCCAAAAATTGTTCATACAGTGGACTAGCAGTAAAATTGATAAACATTTGGAACCAAAAATTATTCAGACACTTTGACCTGACCATGTTTTACTAAAGTGTTATTTGAGATCTTGTCATATTTGTGGTTTGACTGTATATATATATATATATATTATCACGATCATTACTGGGAGTGCCCTTGTCTGCCACCAGAGGGTACTCCAACCCTGACTGTTTACATCCTGGACTTTGGTTTTCACCCCACGAACTACATTACCCATAACTCACCTCCTGGACTCATTATCCTTGTTTCATTGCACCCAGCTGTTTTGTGTTTGTTCATTAGTGTCTGTCTATTTATACCTGGTTTGTCTCTGCTTTTGTCATGGTGTCTTCATTCATGTTTCTCGAGTCTCTGTTTTGGTTTGCTTTGTGTTTTGTTCCTGTCATTGTTTTGTTTGGACTGTCTCCCTGGATTTTGACTATTGACTGGTTCATGGATTACGTTTCTGGATTTCCCCAATAAATACCTGCAATTGGACCTACCCTGTTTGTCTTCGTGTGTGCCGTGACATATATGTATATATATATATGTATATGTGTGTATATATATATATATATATATATATATATGTATCTACCTAGCTCTACCTCCTAGCTCTACCATATATGTATCTATCTAGCTCTACCTCCTCCTGAAGAACATTAATTTAATCTTTTTGAAAGGTATCTTTATTTATTTATTTACTTATTCTAATCCACATAATGTGACAATTATTAGGTTAAACGTTAAAGGTGTCGTTGAACGTTTTTTTTACAAGATGTAATATAAGTCTAAGGTGTCCCCTGAATGTGTCTGTGAAGTTTCAGCTCAAAATACCCCATTGATTTTTTTTTTTTTTAATATTTTTTTTTTAACTGCCTATTTTGGGGCATCATTAACTATGAGCCGATTCAGGCTGCGGCCCCTTTAAATTCTCGTGCTCTCCGCCCCGGAGCTCACGCTTGCCTTGAACAGCATAAACAAAGTTCACACAGCTAATATAACCCTCAAAATGGATCTTTACAAAGTGTTCATCATGCATACATCGGATCATGTGAGTATAGTATTTATTTGGATGTTTACATTTGATTCTGAATGAGTTTGATAGTGCTCTGTGGCTAACGGCTAATGCTACACTGTTGGAGAGATTTATAAAGAATGAAGTTGTGTTTATGAATTATACAGACTGCAAGTGTTTAAAAATGAAAATAGCGACGGCTCTCTTGTCTCCATGAATACAGTAAGAAACGATGGTAACTTTAACCACATTTAACAGTACATTAGCAACATGCTAACGAAACATTTAGAAAGACAATTTACAAATATCACTAAAATTATCATGTTATCATGGATCATGTCAGTTATTATTGCTCCATCTGCCATTTTTCGCTATTGTTCTTGCTTGCTTTCTGTTTGATTCAGCTGTGCACAGATCCAGACATTAATACTGGCTGCCCTTGTGTAATGCATTGATCATGAGCTGGCATATGCAAATATTGGGGTCCTACATATTAATGATCCCGACTGTTACGTCACAGTCGGTGTTATGTTGAGATTCGCCTGTTCTTCAGAGGTTATTTAAACAAATGAGATTTATATAAGAAGGAGGAAACAATGGAGTTTGAAACTCACTGTATGTCATTCCCATGTACTGAACTCTTGTTATTTAACTATGCCAAAGTAAATTCAATTTTTAATTCTAAGGCACCTTTAAATTAAACTATAATATTCAGCACTTGAGAAACGGACAGCGACTCTTAAGTAGCACATAGAACGCGTTCTCGCGCATTCATGTTAAGGGCATTTTTGGGAAACGCACGTGGAATTGCAGCGAGCGTTCGTAACCTAGCACGTAGAAAGCACTCATAAGAGCTAAGTTACATCGTTATTGGGAAACCCAGCCCTGGGAAATGTAATTCTAGCGGTGACTCAAAAATGTAACCCTTCTTTTGATACTATTTGATGTCAGTTGGCACGTAGGAATCTGGTTTCCCAACTTTTAGATGGAGAAATACACGTGTTTTCAAGTATGGTTACTATTAGAACAGTTAAACTCAATGTAGTATGAATAATCAAAGTGGTGCCTCCCTTATTAACACTAGCAATAAAAGTAAAACTAATCTCAGAACATATCTGACTGACTATTATGACTAACTGACTATTACGTTAGTTCCCATCCATGTGACACCATGGTTAACGGTACAAGACATTAGAAAATATGACTATAAATGCCATCACATTACATTGCTAAAAATCATTCACTATACTTATCTTGTTGTAGAAAAAAAAAAAACAATCATATAAAATACTGTTCAGAATGTTTTCAGTGAAGAGTTATTCTCATTCTTTTCCACCTGCCAAATTTTAATTGTTTTATACAAATCAAATTTATGCAATTTTGCCTATATTTTAGGATGTTTATATATTTTTAATTGAAACAGACAGGCGGCCTAATTTTTGCATTGTAAATTATTGTATGTACTGACTAACATTTAAAAAGTAAAACGTGCATATATCTTACCATTTCCTTAAAATCTGTCCTTCAAATACAATGGCATTTTTCATAATATTAGGAAGACCATGAAATGGTTTATCTTTAGGCTACTGTGTGTGTGTGTCCAGCAGAGGTGGACAAAGTACACAACTTCCTTACTTGAGTGAAAGTACAAATACTACTGGTCAAATATTACTCCATTACAAGTAAAAGTTGTAAAAAACAGATTTTACAGAAGTACTTGTTTTTAGAAGTACTTGAGTATCAAAAGTAAAAAGTAAATGTCAATGTATTGCTGTAATAGGCCCACTTACAGTAGCTTATGCCTCTGAAGCAACCTATGAATACACAGACCATTTTGTAGTGTCTGTGGAATTAAGAATGTTACAAAACCTTCAGAAATTAAACAACTGATTTAAATTGAAACAAATTAAAAATGAAACAAATGATGACTGACTCTAAAACAGGCTATTTACTGTTGGGGATTTGTCTTGTTGCACCTCGCCACTCGCATCCATTGGAGAGTCTGACACGGTGTAGACTGTGTTTTTGCGTGTTAACTAACATCATTACCAATGTGTGAGCTGTGTCTCTAAAGCTAAGGCAACTAGGCGGGCAAATACATTAATCATTTATCTGACCATATTTTATACTGAAACTTAGATTCTAAAAGCACAGGCAATATCCATTTCAAAAATGATATACCTCATTATGCTTCCGCGGGTTGGATGGAGAGTTTTTGTTGGCTGTGATGTGGATACTCTTTTCTAAAAACTGGAACATACTGTCTGGCCATGGATGCGTGCAGTGCGCCGAGGATCTGTCTTCATCCATTTTGCCGCCAATTGATTAGTGTAAATTTAGTGTGTGATTATGTAAACAGGTCGCGTGCTGCGTTTATCCTATCAATGAAACTAACACCACAAATAAGAATGTTAACCCGGGGTTTAGGAATGTACAATGTGAAACGTCATCTTATGAACACCCAGGATTAACTGTTAACCCCGGGTAAATTATGAGCAGTGTGCAACATGAAGCAAGATAACCCAGGATTCCGTTTACCCGGGGTTTAGAATGACCCAGGGTTACCTATTTCAAGTGCAAATTTATTTTAAATTGTAATAGTATTTCACAATATTACTGTTTTTACTGTATTTTGGATCAAATAAATACAGCTTTGGTGAGCTGAACAGACTGCTCACCAAATGTTAAAAACATTAAACAATCTTACTTATCCCACACTTTTGAACAGTAGTGTAAATGCTGGCTAACTTTTCTTTTCTTTTTCTTTTTTTGATTGATTGGTACAACATAGTGGTTTTTGGGAGTTTTGGCTTTTCAAGGAAGGTAAATATTTATTCATCAATCCCTTATTTAATCTGTATACCATTTATCTTGTCTAGCTTGCTTTTACCTGGATGTTGCTGGAAATAACAAAGCCAGAACAGCCTTTGGGTTTTTCATGGATGGAGTGGGAAAAAATGGATGGCCATCAAGGTAATCAGATTATACTGAATGATTCTCACAAATCTTTCACAAAATGGTCCCACTGATAGTAAAGGCCTTATGACTATACTTTAGACATTTCATAAGGTATCGAGCGAAAGAGCCACAAAATGTACAGAACTTTATTTTCTTTCAAAGGAACATTGCGAATAAAGTAACTGTATAAGACCTTTTCCATATAAAAACTATTTTTTACACTTTTTACTGTAGACAGGGTTTCCACGGGGCACTGGCAAGAATTAAAAGTCATTAAATGGATTCTGCGAAAATTAAATACTTAAATGACATTAACAATCATTATATTTTACTCCTATGGACATTATTTTTTTAGATAGTTTTAGGAAAAATAATACTACCAATTTATTTTGAATATAGTTTTTATTAATCACAGGATATGTACATTGGTGCGATACACATGCAGAACCTTTTTATTCATTGGGACCTGGAGGAGTGAAACGTCTCGGTTACGTATGTAACCCTCGTTCCCTGAAGGAGGGAACGGAGACGTACGTCAGTAGTGACCGACGAATTGGGATATCGCTTAGAGAGCCCTATCATCTTCGTGTAAACTAAAACAAGCCAATGGAATTGGCGTGCGATATTTGCATAATGCGCACCGCCCCCGACAGGTGTACATAAATAGGAAGCGGATGCAATCGCACTCTGTTTTTCGCTGAGGAGACAACTGGTGTCCGCACTACAGCGAGGGTACAGAAACTGTGGCGACGGGACGTACGTCTCCGGTTCCCTCATTCAGGGAACGAGGGTTACATACGTAACCGAGACGTTCCCTTTCAGTCGGTCACGTTCGACGTACGTCAGTAGTGACCGACGAATTGGGATCCCAACTAAAACGCCACAGTTACGAAACCCCTTCCAGTGCCCAGCGCAAGCTCAGCCGCCCATAGCACCGGCTGACGGTGAAGGGGGCGAGCTTACACCGAGAGAGTCTACTGCTGTCTAACCAATACCCACTAAAGTAAACTAGACTACACTGGGGAAGCGAACCCGTGAGGGACGCTGCGGAGACCACTACCTACCCAATGGGGGAGGAGTTTACGTGGGAATACACATATGGACTGGCCCGGGGGGCAGTACGCATATGGAGTCCCTGGGATGGCTCCACCTGGTTAGGGGGAGACTCATCTGACAGGTGACAGCAGAGCTGGCTCTGCTAAGGGAAAGACACGGACTCGGCCCGTAGGGAGTTTTAAACCGTGGAAAATACACATATGGGACCGCTCACGTAGAGGGGTCACGACATATGGGCCCCAGCCAACAGACAGCGTCAGCGACGGATGTAGGCCTGGCATCAGACACTCCGCAATGTCCGAGCCGAAGGGGGAGGCGGAGGAGCTCGACAGGGTTCGCCAAGCGGGGAACACGACTGGAGAGAAGTATGCACGTATCCGGCCAGTGGCGGGAATGGCATTGCAAGCCGACACTTAGAGTGGGTACAACACGTCTACCGACTAGTGGATGCGAGTACACGTGAAGATACCGGCTCTACACGTAGGCTATAAAACCTAGCGAACGTGTTGGGTGTCGCCCAGCCCGCAGCTCTACAAATATCTGTCAGCGAGGCGCCATGAGCCAGCGCCCAGGAAGAGGCCACCCCTCTGGTGGAGTGGGCTCTCAACCCGAGCGGGCAAGGCACGCCCTGGGAATCATACGCCAAGGCGATGGCATCCACTATCCAGTGGGCCATCCTCTGCTTGGAGACAGCCTTTCCCTTCTGCTGGCCTCCGTAACAGATGAAGAGCTGATCTGAGGTCCTGAAGCTTCGCGTTCTATCCACGTAAACGCGCAGAGCGCGGACGGGACAGAGCAAAGCTAGGGCTGGGTCTGCCTCCTCCGAGGGCAGCGCTTGCAGGTTCACTACCTGATCTCTGAAGGGAGTGGTAGGAACCTTGGGCACGTATCCAGGCCGGGGTCTCAGGATGACGTGAGAAACACCGGGCCCGAATTCTAGGCACGTTTCGTCGACCGAAAATGCATGCAGATCCCCTACCCTCTTCAGGGAAGCCAATGCAACCAGAAGAACCGTCTTAAGAGACAATAGTTTCAGGTCGACTGATTGCAAAGGCTCAAAGGGATGACCCCGGAGAGCTGTGAGAACCAGGGTCAAATCCCAAGAGGGTACGGAGGAAGGGCGAGGAGGATTTAATCTCCTCGCTCCCCTCAGGAATCTGACGATCAGATCGTGTTTCCCCAGGGACTTACCCTCAACTGCGTGGTGATGTGCGGCGATAGCGGCAACATACACCTTCAGGGTGGAGGGAGACAGCCTTCGCTCCAACCCTTCTTGCAGGAAGGAAAGCACGGATCCGACCGAACATGATCGGGGGTCCTCTCGGCGAGAGGCGCACCATTCGACGAACAGGTTCCACTTCAACGCATAGAGACTCCTAGTGGAAGGAGCTCTAGCGGAAGTGATGGTGTCTACAACCGCTTGCGGGAGATCACTCAGAACCTCCGCATCCCGTCCAGGGACCACACGTGGAGGTTCCATAGGTCGGGACGCGGGTGCCACAGGGTGCCGTGTCTCTGAGTCAGGAGGTCCTTCCTCAGAGGAATCGGCCAGGGAGGGGCTGTCGCGAGGAGAATGAGGTCTGAGAACCAGGTCCGAGTGGGCCAATACGGAGCCACTAACAGAACCTGCTCCCCGTCCTCCCTGACCTTGCACAGGAGCTGTGCGAGAAGGCTCACTGGGGGAAACGCATATTTGCGCAGACCCGGGGGCCAGCTGTGTGCCAGGGCATCCGTGCCGAGCGTGCCGCCGGTCAGGGAATAAAACCACTGGCAGTGGGCAGTTTCCGGGGAGGCAAACAGGTCTACCTGGGCCTCGCCGAAACGCTGCCAAATCAGCTGGACCGCCTGGGGGTGGAGCCGCCACTCGCCCGCAAGTGGAGGCTGCCGTGACAGCTCGTCGGCTGCACGGTTGAGCACACCTGGGACATGAGTGGCCCGAAGGGACCTCAGATACTTCTGACTCCACAACAAGAGATGGCGGGCGAGTTGCGACATGCGACGGGAGCGTAGACCACCCTGACGGTTGATGTACGCAACGGCCGCAGTGCTGTCTGAGCGGACTAGAACGTGCTTGTCTGACAACAGCTTCTTGAAGCGGGCCAGCGCAAGACGTACCGCTAGCAACTCGAGGCAATTGATATGCCAATGCAGCTGAGGCCCCGTCCAAAGACCTGCCACTGCATGCCCGTTGTACGTGGCCCCCCATCCCGTGGCAGAGGCATCTGTGGAGACCACAGCGTGCCTGGACACTTGTTCGAGGGGTACTCCGGCCCGCAGGAACGAAGGGTCCGACCACCGGACAAGGGTGCGACGGCAGCTCGGTGTCACGGGGACACGGAGCGTGCCGCACTGCCACGCCCATCTCGGGACCCGGCCGCGGAGCCAGTGTTGAAGCGGTCTCATATGAAGCAATCCGAGCGGCGTGACCGCGGCTGCAGATGCCATATGCCCCAGGAGCCTCTGAAAAACTTTCAGTGGAACCGCTGTCCTGCGCTTGAGCGAACTCAGGCAGTTCAACACCGACTGGACGCGCGCCTCGGTGAGACGCGCAGTCCGTGCAACCGAGTCTAGCTCGAGACCGAGATAAGAGATCCTCTGCCCGGGGGCGAGTTTGCTCTTGTCCCAGTTGACCCGAAGACCCAACCGGCTGAGGTGAGCTAAAACCATGTCCCTGTGTTCGCACAACTGCTCTCGCGAGCTGGCCAGGATCAGCCAGTCGTCGAGATAGTTGAGAATACGAACGCCCTGTTCCTTGAGGGGAACAATGGCCGCCTCCGCAACCTTCGTAAAGACGCGGGGTGACAGGGCCAGCCCGAAGGGCAGGACCTTGTACTGATATGCCCGACCCTCGAACGCAAACCGGAGGAAGGGTCTGTGTCGAGGTAGAATCGAGACATGAAAGTACGCGTCCTTCAGGTCTATTGCTGCAAACCAATCCCGGGGACGGACGCATTCGAAAATGCGTTTCTGCGTGAGCATCTTGAACGGCATCTTGTGAAGATACCGGTTCAGGACGCGCAGATCCAGGATTGGCCGTAGCCCACCGCCCTTTTTTGGTACAATGAAGTAGGGGCTGTAAAACCCCGACTTCATATCGGCTGGAGGGACCGGCTCGATTGCATCCTTCGCCAGGAGGACAGCAATCTCCGCCCGGAGAACAGGGGCACTGTCCAACGACACCTGAGTGAAGTGGACACCCCTGAAGACCGGGGGACGCCGGGCGAACTGAATCGCATAGCCGAGTCTGATAGTGCGAATGAGCCAGCGGGACGGGCTGGGAAGCGTGCTCCACGCCTCCAGACTCCGAACCAGCGGGACCAAAGGCACCACAGACGCACCGGGGGTGGGGCAGCAAAGCAGAGAGGGACCCGACTCGGGCGGCTTGGAAGCGGCCGCGAGTGGGGTCGGACTCTGCGAGGCAGCAGTGTGCATGGGAGACGGCGCACGGAACGCGGTCTGCGCCATCACACTGCCGCCTGCTGGCGAATGGGGAGGGTGCTGCCAGCGGCGAGGCGGGGCCTGGCACACTGGCAGACACACCTTGTTGTGACCTGGAGTTTGAGGAAACTGCTCTTTTTGTGGCAAAGTGGGTACCGCTGGACTCCGGAGAGCCAGCGGCGGTAGATAGACAGACGCCACAAAATCCCCCCGGCCCTCCTCCGGGGGTGGGAGAGCAGATGGAATACTCTCCCGAAGGGCAGGAACCTTCCGCTCCAGGTCGCCCGTCTCAGGGCCGAGTTTTCCCCGACCGCTTGCCACCTGGCTTGGCAGAGACGGGCTGGGCACCACGTCCGCGACCGGCACCCTGCTGTTTGGCTGGTGTAGGCTGCTGCTTTGCCGACTTAGCAGGGGCGGAGGAAGACGCAGGCGGGCGCCCTCGGCGACGAGCGGGCTGAGGCTGAGCCACGGGCGGCTGGGTGGAGGCAGCAGCGGACCGCCGTGGCATGACATGTCTGATAGCCTCAGCCTGCTTCTGTGCAGCGGAGAACTGTTGGGCACAGCTCTCCACCGCGTCGCCGAAAAGGCCGACCGGAGACACGGGGGAATCCAGGAACCGATGTTTGTCGGTCTCCCTCATGTCTGCCAAGGTCAGCCAGAGGTGGCGTTGCTGGACTACCAGTGTAGACATCGCCTGGCCAACAGAACGCGCTGTCACCTTCGTTGCCCGGAGGGCAAGGTCAGTGGCAGCGCGCAGCTCCCCAAGCAGCTGTTGGTCAGGACCTTCCTGGGGCATCTGCGACAGCGCTTTTGCCTGATAGACCTGCAAAAGGGCCATCGCGTGCAGGGCAGAGGCAGCCTGCCCACAGGCACTGTAAGCTTTCTCAGTCAGACCGGCTGAGAAATCACAGGCCTGGGACGGGAGACGCGGCTCACCGCGCCCGTCAGCGGCCGTTGGACACAACTGCATCGCAACAGACCGCTCGACTGGCGGGAGCTTCGCGTACCCCCTGGCTTCCCCGCCGTCCAGGGAGGTGAAGGCGGACGAGGGACCAGGCCCTGTACGAGCCCCATACGGAGCTTGCCAAGACCTGGTCACCTCATCGTGTACTTCCGGGAAGAAAGGCATTGGGGCGGGACGCTGGATTTGACCAGCGCGACCCCCCCCAAGTACCAATCGTCCAACCGAGATGGGCCGGGACAGGGTGGAGGGTTCCACCCAAGCCCGACGCACAAGGCGGCCCGGGAGAGCACAGCCGTGAGCTCGGGATCCGATTCGGGCAACACTACCGTCCCGGCCGGCAGCGCGTCCGGATCTTCCCCCGAGGACTCAGGCTCACCTTCCGACGCAGCGGTCGACATCCGATCCGCCGCCAGCACACCAAAGGTAACGGCTGGACAGTCCGTAGAGGGCCCAGCGGAAACCAACGGTGGCACGATGGGTTGCGGTGCTGATGAGGCGGCAGGGGCCCGAGGAGCGTTTCCGCTCGGCGGGAAAGCCCTGACCGGAATCCTCAGGTCGCCCTCTCTATACAGCGCCGTACCGTCATTCCGGTTCCGGGGGCCGGAAAAAACGGTCGTACGCGGCATAGGAGAGGGGACCCCCGCTTCCTGAGACTTCAGGAAGGAGAGCCTCGACCTCAGCACCGCGATGGTCATGTTCCCGCAATGGGAACATGAACCATCCACAAAAGCTGCTTCAGCGTGCAGAATGCCCAAACACGAGATGCAACGATTGTGCCCATCAGCAGGGACCAGGGAACGACCGCATCCATTAACGCACAGACGAAATGACATACTGTCAGGGTTCGTCTGTAAAGCTCTTTTAGAAGGGGAAGTCAACTCACTCGTGCTGAAGCACCCAGGGAGCGACGCGATGTGTCAGGTACACCACTCCCTGACACACCGAGGAACCGGCCCAAATCGCTCACACACACACTCTTTGTGTTGCTGTGAAAACAGCAGTTTTAGAGCTTATAGCTCAGCTCCTCGGACACTCGCGACCTCGCTGAACGTGCCCTCTTCACCAGCACTAAAAGCTCGCTGTGATCCTCTTCTGAGGCAATGTTTTAGAATAAATAACAAACGAAGAAAAGAGTCTTCTAAATAGGACACCAGTGAATGGCTCCGAAGCGAAAGACAGAGTGCGATTGCATCCGCTTCCTATTTATGTACACCTGTCGGGGGCGGTGCGCATTATGCAAATATCGCACGCCAATTCCATTGGCTTGTTTTAGTTTACACGAAGATGATAGGGCTCTCTAAGCGATATCCCAATTCGTCGGTCACTACTGACGTACGTCGAACGTGACCGACTGAAAGGGAACTGGGTGCTTCTCAGACAGAAGGCTGCATCAGTGTTGCCAGTTTAGTGACTTTTCAGACCCCTTTAGTCTTTTTTTTCCAAAAAAGTGCCTAGCGACAAATCTAGTGACTTTTTGGACAAACCTTATCTAGCGTATGCTTGTTTTCTGTGTGTACGTTCATTCTATGAATGTCAAATGTCAGATTTTACAAGCTGAGGACTTCCAGAATCCACAGAGTGTTGACTGTGAGCATGAAGTCATTGTTCCAGAGATACCTTGCCTCTTGTCACCTGAAAATCTTGCTGCCCTACAGAAACAAGTGAAGCCCACCGCTGAGTCCAATCGTTTTGGTTGACATCTACTTACAAGCATGTGAATTAGCTTTAAATTTAATGTCATAATAGATATCCTTTTTTTGCCTTCAATGGGAAAATGAGAAAAATACAGATAAGCTTTAAGGAACACAATAAATGGTTTGTGGCTTCGACCACAAGAAATTGCATTTTTTTTTTTTTTTCCCGAAATCTACACCAAATACAAATTTCTATTATTTTGCCTTGCATGCATTTAAAAACCTTCAAAAGAGTAAAGTAAAAAGTGAGCATTGTAAAAAAAAATAAACATTGGTAAACACGAATCAGTGAAACTGCAGGTTTCTACAGTAGATAATTTCAGCAGATTTGCTACACTCTGTCGAAGCTTGCCCCATACAGTGTTTCGAAATTAGAATTAATGTTTTAGTTTATTTATACCCTTTTAAAATGGGAACTACAGTAGCATATTTACACCTGGATATCAATAATTCCATGATTTTTGACTCTTTCACTAGTTTAATCAAACCATTTGAGCTCATCTCTGGGGTCAGGTGGGATAAATGTAATGGAAGTCAACCCGAACACCAAAAAGAAAAGCAAAAAAATGGATTTTAACATTTGTAATTTGTGGCATACTAAAAGAAAAATAACTACAACATAACTAAATGCTCAACATACATTTGTTTCTACATACCTCTGTCACTCCTGTGGTTTTCTCTGTGTGACTTTGATAAGATCGTATATCTCAAGGCCCTCGCACAGTTGTTGCAGCATTGCGGTGTGTTTTTTTTTGTAATATGTAAAGCAAGAGCTCTGGCTAAACAAAAATAAATAAATAAAATAGTTTTGATGCTTTCACTTGTTTAATCGAACCATTTGGGCTCATCTCTGGGGTCAGGGGGATAAAATGTAATGGGAATCAACCTAAACGCCAAAAAGAAAAGCATTAAAATGGATTTTAATATTTGTAATTTGTGGCATACTAAATGAAAATAACTACAGTATAAATACATGCTAAAAACGGTATTTCTACATACTTTGTCATCATATCCTATGGCTGTGTCACTCCTGTGGTTTTCTCTGAGTGACTTTGATAAGATCGTATATCTCAAGGCCCTCGCGCAGTTGTTGCAGCATTGAGGTACGTTGTGTTGTAATATGTAAAGCAAGAGCTCTGGCAATAAATAAATAAATAAATAAAGACAAAAAAAGCTTCATATTTAAAAAAAAGCAGGGCATTCAAAATTCAAAAACAGATAATGCAAGTTATTTGTATAATTGAAATTAATTCCTTGTTTAAATAACTACATTTATGTTTAAGTCTGTCTATATAAATAGTTCCCATCAAACAGGTCTATAATTGCAAGAGTGCTTTTGCTCAATTTCATCTGCTTCAGTTGTACCATATTACAACCTCCATGGACCTCCACTTTATATTAAGTGGCCTTAAAGGGATAGTTCACCCAAAAATGAAAATTCTGTCAGTAATTACTCACGCTCATGTTGATACAACCATGTAAGTCTTTCTTTCATCTTCGGATCACAAATTAATATTTTTGTGATTAAATATGAGCGGTGGAATACTCCTCCATTGGCTTTAAGGGGGCCCAAACTTGTCCGTCCAGAAAGTCAGTGAAGAAAATGTTTAAATAGTCCATGCCACTACAGTGGCTCAACCGTACGTTTCTCAAGTGACAATAATACTTTCGTGCGAAAAAAACAAACAAAAGAACGACTTTATTCAACTATTCATTTTCTCTCTTGTAGGCCTCTGACGTTAGTTCACGAGAGCTCCATGACGCATGCGCGAGAACTAAACTGACTACGGTCTTCTTCTACTACTACTTGTTACTGGCTGCTCACTCCTTAGGAGTATTACCGCCACCTAGTGTTCAAGATGAAGTGCTGGCATAGCCGGAAGCGCTAAACTTTGATGACAGAGGGCAGCCCTGCCGGAGTCCAACAAGCACTGGGAACAGGTCTGACTTACTGCTGGCAATGCAAACCAAGCAACTGCTCTGGTCGTACAGTGACCGGACAGCCCTTAGCAGAGGGCCTCGGACTCCATACTCCCAGAGCACCCCCCACAGGGTGCCATGAGGGACACAGTCGAATGCCTTCTCCAAATCCACAAAGCACATGTGGACTGGTTGGGCAAACTCCCATGAACCCTCCAGCACCCTGAAGAGGGTATAGAGCTGGTCCAGTGTTCCACGACCCGGACGAAAACCTCATTGTTCCTCCTGGATCCGATGTTCGACTATCGGCCGAATTCTCCTCTCCAGTACCCTGGCATAGACTTTCCCAGGGAGGCTGAGGAGTGTGATCCCCCTGTAGTTGGAACACACCCTCCGATCCCCCTTCTTAAAAAGAAGGATCACCACCTCGGTCTGCCAGTCCAGGGGCACTGTCCCCAACCGCCACTTGATGCTGCAGAGGCGTGTCAACCAAGAAAGCCCCACAACATCCAGAGACTTAAGGTACTCAGGGCGGATCTCATCCACCACTGGTGCCTTGCCACCGGGGAGCTTCTGAACTACCTTGGTGACTTCATCTTGGGTGATGGACGAGTCCACCTCTGATCCATCAGCCTCTGCTTCCTCAGAGGAAGACGTGTCGGTGGGGTTAAGGAGATCCTCGAAGTATTCCTTCCACCGTCCGACGATGTCCCCAGTTGAGGTCAACAGCTGCCCACCTCCACTGTAAACAGTGTTAGCAGGGCACTGCTTCCCCCTCCTGAGGTGCCAGATGGTTTGCCAAAATCTACTCGAGGCTGACCGATAGTCATTCTCCATGGCCTCACCAAACTCTTCCCAGACCCGTGTTTTTGCCTCCACAACTATCCGGGCTGCAGTCCGCTTGGCCTGCCAGTACCCGTCAGCTGCCTCAGGAGTCCCACAAGCCAGCCAGGCTTGATAGGACTCCTTCTTCAGGCTGACGGCATCCCTAACTTCCGGTGTCCACCACCGGGTTCGGGGATTGCCACCACGACAGGCACCGGAGACCTTACGGCCACAGCTCCGAATGGCTGCGCCGACAAAGGAGGGCGGAGAACATGGTCCACTCAGACTCCATGTCTCCAACCTCCCTTGGGATCTGTTCGAAGCTCTGCCGGAGGTGGGAGTTGAAGATCTCTCTGACAGGGAACTCGGCCAAATGTTCCCAACAGCAACTCACAGTACATTTGGGTCTGCCGAGTCTGTCCAGCTTCCTCCCCCGCCATCGGATCCAACTCACCACCAGGTGGTGATCAGTTGACAGCTCCGCCCCTCTCTTCACCCGAGGGTTCAAGACATACGGCCGGAGGCCCGATGAAACAACCACAAAGTCGATCATCGACCTCCGGCCTAGGGTGTCCTGGTGCCACATGCACTGATGGACACCCTTATGCTTGAACATGGTGTTCGTTATGGACAAACCGTGACTAGCACAGAAGTCCAATAACAGAACACCACTCAAGTTCAGATCAGGGGAACCGTTCCTCCCAATCACGCCCCTCCAGGTGTCACTGTCATTGCCCATGTGAGCGCTGAAGTCTCCTAGTAGAATGACAGAGTCCCCAGTCAGAGCACTTTCCAGCACCCCTCCTAGAGACTCCAAAAAGGGCGGGTACTCTGAACTGCCATTTGGCCCGTAGGCACACACGACAGTGAGAGACCTATCCCTGACCTGAAGGCGCAGGGAAGCGACCCTCTCGTTCACCGGGGTGAACTCCAACACATGGCGGCTAAGCTGGGGGGCTATAAGCAAGCCCAGACCAGCCCGCCGCCTCTCACCGCGGGCAACTCCAGAGTAGTGGAGAGTCAAACCTCTCACAAGGAGTTGGGTTCCAGAGCCCAAACTGTGCGTGGAGGTGAGCCCGACTATCTCTAGTTGGTACCTCTCAACCTCCCGCACAAGCTAAACTCCTGGGATATTGATCTGGTCAGTTCAGTAGCAGAGGGGGTTGTTAATCAGTTTCAGCTGCTTTGGTGTTAATGAAATTAACAACAGGTGCACTAGATGGGCAACAATTAAATTACAATTAAATGACCCCCAAAACAGGAATGGTTTTACAGGTGGAGGCCACTGATATTTTTTTCCCTACTCATCTTTTCTGACTGTTTTTCACTAGTTTTGCATTTGGCTAGGGTCAGTGTCAATACTGGTAGCATGAGGCAATACCTGGACCCTACAGAGGTTGCACAGTCCAACTCCTCCAGGATGGCACATCAATATGTGCCATTGCCAGAAGGTTTGCTGTGTCTCCCAGCACAGTCTCAAGAGCATGGAGGAGATTCCAGGAGACATGCAGTTACTCTAGGAGAGCTGGACAGGGCTGTTGAAGGTCCTTAACCCATCAGCAGGACCGGTGTCTGCTCCATTGTGCAAGGAGGAACATGATGAGAGCACTGCCAGAGCCCTACAAAATGACCAGCAGGCCACTGGTGTGAATGTCTCTGACCAAACAATCAGAAACAGACTTCATGAGGGTGGCCAGAGGGCCCGACGTCCTCTAGTGGCCCTGTGCTCACTGCCTGGCACCGTGGAGCTCGATTGGCATTTGCCTTTGAACACCAGAATTGGCAGGTCCGCCACTGGCACCCTGTGCTTTTCACTGTGATTTTATTTATTTTTACAGTGAGGAGGATGTGATTTGTAGCAACACAGATAAACACCACAAAAGCATTTGAAATCTGTGTGTCACAAGATAACATGATTGAGAGATGTCTGAAGCTGTGGAAATGTCAAAAAACAGGAAGCCCTATCAATCCCTTGAAAATCACCTTCCTTGGAGAACCAGGAGTTGATACTGGAGCACTGAGGAAAGAATTTCTGTCGAGCGTGTAGTTTGCTTTAAATATGCATTTAGTAGATGTACAAATGTTTAAAATATTCCCACAATTTAATTATTCTACAAATACACTGTATGCATCTGTAATGATCACAGCTGTGTTGTGTTTTCAATGACCCTCTCTAGCCTAATGATATTTCATCTTTTTTTCTGGATGTAGCAATGGTTGCTGGCATTGAAAAACATCTCTTTGAAGGTGATGGGAAGAAAGGAAAAACACCCAGGTACTCCCTCAATGATCTGGATAATGAGCTGTTCAAGTATGTGTCTTACCTTTGGATTTTGGTTTTGCTTCTTATTCACACATTTTATTCTCAATCATTTACTCAATCTCATGGTTATTACAAACTTTTCTTTGTTCTACAGAAGCAAAACACAAAAGAAGATATGTTGAATGATGTTTCAGCTGTTTTTGTCCATATAATAAAAATCAGAAAACCCAATTGAATATTATATGCACAAAAACAGAGACATTCTTCAGAATATCTTTTTTTTTTTTTTTTTTTCTGTACAAGAAAGAAAAGTTTGGAATTGCCCAAGAGTAAATAAATGACAGATTTTTTTCTCTATTTGAAGTAACATACAGTACTTACAGACGTTTATACAAAAGGGATGAGATATCAGCACTGATCAAAATGGTCTTGTTGACAAAATTTCATTAGATTCAAGTTCTCTGTTAATTCTTGCCCATTTGTAAATTACAGTAGTCAACATTTGAAGTGGATAAAAAAACTTGGATCATCAAAGCTGTCCTAAGAAGAAGGTTTCTGGACAACTGTGATAAAAGGATTTGATCCACTTCAAATGTTGACTACTGCAGTTTGCTGGAATAACTGTTATCATGTTATAAATCCACTGACAGTTTTTCTCCAAAATTCAACTTGTTAATATTTATTAAAGGTAAAATTTTAATTGTAGATTGAAGATGCTGACCTGTCCACCTACACAAAAGAAATCCTGGACTGTGGCTACACTGGACTAATTGACCACAAGGGAAGCATATTAAGGTAAGTCAGCACTGAGAAAAAATTGCTTGTTCTTATTGTTCATTTACATCAGTATCAACTCTTAACATCAGTACAATGCATGATGTGTTCTAATATGGTACAGCTGAAGCAGATGAAATTGAGCAATAGTACTCTTGCAATTATAGACCTGTTTGATGGGAACTACAAACCTGATTCCAAAAAAGTTGGGACACTGTACAAACTGTAAATAAAAACAGAATGCAATGATGTGGAAGTTTCAAATGTCAATATTTTATTCAGAATACAACATAGATGACATATCAAATGTTTAAACTGAGAAAATGTATCATTTTAAGGGAAAAATAAGTTGATTTTAAATTTCATGGCATCAACACATCTCAAAAAAGTTGGGACAAGGACATATTTACCACTGTGTGGCATCCCCTCTTCTTTTTATAACAGTCTGCAAACGTCTGGGGACTGAGGAGACAAGTTGCTCAAGTTTAGTTTAATAGAAATGTTGTCCCATTCTTGTCTAATACAGACTTCTAGTTGCTCAACTGCCTTAGGTCTTCTTTGTCGCATATTCCTCTTTATGATGCGCCAAATGTTTTCTATGGGTGAAAGATCTGGACTGCAGGCTGGCCATTTCAGTACCCAGATCCTTCTTCTACGCAGCCATGATGTAATTGATGCAGTATGTGGTCTGGCATTGTCATGTTGGAAAATGCAAGGTCTTCCCTGAGAGAGACGATGTCTGGATGGGAGCATATGTTGTTCTAGAACTTGGATATACCTTTCAGCATTGATGGTGCCTTTCCAGATGTCTAAGCTGCCCATGCCACATGCACTCATGCAACCCCATACCATCAGAGATGCAGGCTTCTGAACTGAGCGCTGATAACAACTTGGGTTATCCTTGTCCTCTTTAGTCTGGATGACATGGCGTCCCAATTTTCCAAAAAGAACTTCAAATTTTGATTCGTCTGACCACATAACAGTTTTCCACTTTGCCACAGTCCATTTTAAATGAGCCTTGGCCCAGAGAAAACGCCTGCACTTCTGGATCATGTTTAGATATGGCTTCTTTTTTGACCTATAGAGTTTTAGCCGGCAACGGTGAATGGCACAGTGGATTGTGTTCACCGACAATGTTTTCTGGAAGTATTCCTGAGCCCATGTTGTGATTTCCATTGGAGTAACATTCCTGTATGTGATGCAGTGCCATCTAAGGTCCCGAAGATCACGGGTATCCAGTATGGTTTTCCTGCCTTGACCCTTACGCACAGAGATTATTCCAGATTCTCTGAATCTTTGAATGATATTATGCACTGTAGATGATGATAACTTCAAACTCTTTGCAATTTTTCTCTGAGAAACTCCTTTCTGATATTGCTCCACTATTTTTCACCGCAGCATTGGGGGAATTGGTGATCCTCTGCCCATCTTGACTTCTGAGAGACACTGCCACTCTGAGAGGCTCTTTTTATACCCAATCATGTTGCCAATTGACCTAATAAGTTGCAAATTGGTCCTCCAGCTGTTCCTTATATGTACATTTAACTTTTCCGGCCTCTTATTGCTACCTGTCCCAACTTTTTTAGAATGTGTAGATCTCATGAAATCCAAAATGAGCCAATATTTGGCATGACATTTCAAAATGTCTCACTTTCAACATTTGATATGTTATCTATATTCTATTGTGAATAAAATATAAGTTTATGAGATTTGTAAATTATTGCATTCCTTTGTTATTCACAATTTGTACAGTGTCCCAACTTTTTTTGGAATCGGGTTTGTATGTATGACTCTTTTTATATAGACAGACTTATACATAAATGTAGTTATTTAAACAAGGAATTAATTTCAATTATACAAATAACTTGTATTATCTTTTTTTGAATTTTGAAAGCCCTGCTTTTTTAAAAATATGAAGCTTTTTTTTTTTGGGGGGGGGGGGGGGGGGGGTCTTTATTTTTGTTTAGCCAGAGCTCTTGCTTTACATATTACAAAAAAAACACACCGCAATGCTGCAACAACTGTGCGAGGGCCTTGAGATATACGATCTTATCAAAGTCACACAGAGAAAACCACAGGAGTGACAGAGGTATGTAGAAACAAATGTATGTTGAGCATTTAGTTATATTGTAGTTCTTTTTCTTTAAGTATGCCACAAATTACAAATGTTAAAATCCATTTTTTTGCTTTTCTTTTTGGTGTTCGGGTTGACTTCCATTACATTTATCCCACCTGACCCCAGAGATGAGCTCAAATGGTTTGATTAAACTAGTGAAAGAGTCAAAAATCATGGAATTATTGATATCCAGGTGTAAATATGCTACTGTAGTTCCCATTTTAAAAGGGTATAAATAAACTAAAACATTAATTCTAATTTCAAAACACTGTATGGGGCAAGCTTTGACTGAGTCTAGCAAATTTGCTGAAATTGTCTACTGTGGAAACCTGCAGTTTCATTGATTCATGTATTCCAAATCATTATTTTTTACAATGTTCACTTTTTACTGTACTCTTTTGAATGTTTTTAAATGCATGCAAGGCAAAATAATATAAATTTGTATTTGGTGTAGATTTCTAAAAAGCCACAAACCAGTTATTGTGTTCCTTAAAGCTTATCTGTATTTTTCATGTTTTCTCATCCAAGGCAAAAATCATGTAATTAGTTCAGTTACTTTAATAAATCAAAATCAACTTAAATTTGAAACAAACCTGATAGCAGGATTTCTTTTTTATAGTTTTGTCAAACAGCACATCTCTATCTACACAGTTTAAATATTAACACTTTCATTCAAGACAACACATATAACATAGATTTACATTTATTCTAGTATCTAGGATATCTATTTATGACATTAAAACTAAATCTAAGTCACATGCTTGTTAGTAGATGTCATAACCAAAATGAATGGACTCAGTGGTGGGGTTCACTTGATTCTCTACAGATTTTCAGGTGACAAGACTCAAAGTCAACACTCTGTGGATTCTGGAAGTCCTCAGCTTGTAAAATCTGACATTTGGGGGAAAAAGACACCATTCATTGATTACAAGAACAATCACCTTACGAAGTATGTGTAGTGATTTCCAGGGCCCAGTTTATGGCCGGGCCCCTCTCTCTCCATAACAGTGGACAAAGGTTTGCTACATTTTGATTGGATCTTGGTGGACTAACACAAACAAACTGTCCAACACCATCAGATAAAGATGTAAGGACAACATCCAGACCTCTCTTAGAGGGTAAGAAGAAGACCTCTTGTACCAAGCCTGGGAAGGACAAGGCTTCTCATTGGTCCACAGGCAGTTACTGCCCTTCACCCATCTAAACACTACTTCCTAAGGTTGGCCAGAGACTGCCATAAAAATTCCTCGGGACCTTAGCAGAAATGGGTGAAACAAAGAGAGATCACAAAGATCCATCCAAATCCATTCAAAACTATGTTTGAAAACCTTAGAACTGATGCAAACTACACATCCATTTCACACTTATTCACAGAAATAAGTATTCTCAGTGACAGCCATTTGTAGTGCAACATGTGATGCAAATTCAACTGTTAATGTACAATTGAATGACAGTTCAATCTTTTTCCATCATGTTTAGTCTCTATTTGTTTAGAATATTGCCAAAGGTATTCTGGTGGTGGTTTGGAAAGTGAGAAATGCATTGGTAAACTTTAAAGACACTGTAAAGACTTCCAACTTTGTGCTTTATGCAAATGAGTTCCACAGGGGAGAGAAGGGTGGGCCACAGTTTGTGTGTCCCCTCTGATGCCAGCAGCCAATCACAGCACTCGAATGGAGAAGTGCCAAAATGCAATCTCCTCCTCATCGGAAAGGGATAAAGGTACCCTTTCAACAGACACTCCTTGTTCTGAGTCTGCCCGTCAAAGAGGAAAGACACAACAGATACACCGTTCTGGGTCCCAACTCTGTAAGGAGTGAGACATTAACAGATATTGTTCTGAGTCTGTCCTGCACGAGGATAGACACAACAGATACACCGTTCTGAGTCTGCCCTGTGAAGGGAGAAGACATAACAGATATACCGTTCTGAGCCTCTGGTCCATCCAGAAGAGACAACAACAGATCCCGTGATCTGAGCCTACAGCTTGTGAGGCAGCAACAGAGATGACTATGTTCTAAGCCTCCAGCTTGTGAGGAAAGAGACATCAACAAACACTACGTTCAGAGTTTCCATCCAGCGAGACAGTAACGACATCTGCAACAAGGTTAAGCTCAGGAGAGCAAACCTTCACTTCAAGGTACCTTCGTCTGCGTGGTCCAGATTGTTAAGGACCTTCTGCACCTACACCAGGGCCTCATCTGCGTGTTCCAGATTTTAGGACCCTTTGGTGCTCCAGGACATCAGCATCCCACAGAGCTTCGTGTTCAAGACTGTTGAAAGATTGAGATTCTGGCTCCTCTCCCCACTGCACTGTCGCCCAGCACAACCAGTGGAAGACGTCACCGTCATCGGACTCGACCAAGTGGAACGTAAATATCACTTAACCAAACCTCTTTCCAGAGACCTTGGCATTGTTGTATATTATCAGTATATCATTTCCTAATTTCCATTAGATGTAATATAGCTGATGTTAGTTAATAACAAATAATCTTTCGTTTATTTGTTTGGTGCATAATAAGGTTCTCCACCTTATTATTTTCAGAGTTTATCTTTCCATAAGATAGCGTAACTCTTCCATAGCCACACCCAACTTAATCACTTGTATTCTATGTAGCTTATGCACTTTATTCCTTTATCATTCATGGTATTCATTTAGTAGTTGTGTTAGTTATTCTTGTTTATCTTTTTGTTAATAAAATTTATTTTATTACACTTGTGTCTTCCTTGTGCTGATAATACAGAAAAGGTTCTACAAGTTAGCAATATCACCAATCTTTCAGATAAATCAGCTGACCACTTTACATTAATTCTAAATGAATGAAAGCCCCTGTTGGAAGTGTTCTCATACTGCCAAGGTAACAGACCTTGACTGGTGCCCTGAACTAGGGAAAAAGGGGGAAGTGGTCATCTGATGTACTCATAATCACACCTTAAGAGATGTGTGATCCAAAAATCACAACGTCAGCGGTGACGTGAGTACCAATCCCTATTTTACTTTGTGTCCTTTGATGGACAAAGTAAAAATCACTACATATGTTTTGTTTAACTTAAGCCATGCAAAATCAGGCTCTGATGCAGGTGCTTGCAGCATCCCAATATTCCAAATCTCATTGGGTGACAGATTTCCCTCCGTTCGCAGGGGATGATAGTTCCACATCTCTGTGAAATGCTGCAAATCTGTGTGTATTCTGGGGATGAAAACATATCCTACACAGAATAGGATTGCATAATTTTTATTTATTTAATTTCTTTTTAAGAAGAATATATTAAAGGGTTAGTTCACCCAAAATTTCTGTCATTATTTACTCAGCCTCATGCCGTTCCTCACCCGTAAGACCTTCGTTCATCTTTTGAAAATAAATTAAGATATTTTTGATGAAATCCCAAGGGTATCTGGTCCACACATAGGCAACGACATTGCACCTTTTGAGGTGCAGAAAGGTATTAAAAACATCGTTAAAACCATTGATGTGACTACAGTGGTTCAAACTTAATGTTACTAAGCAATGAAAATACTTTTTGTGCACAATAACAAAACAAAAATAACGACTTTATTCGACAAATTTGTCTGTCCTCTGTCATACTACTACACTATTTTCATTGCAGAGCTTCAGCGTTTATGTCTGAACGGCAGCCCAGTATTGGCCGGCTCCTGCTTCAGCATCACACGCATGCGTCGTGCTGATCACCTGACCAGAGCCGGCCAATACTGAGCTGCCGTTCAGATGTAAACACTGAAGCTCTGCAACGAAAATAGCGTATTTTCCTCACTTCATAATATTAAGGTTGAACCACTGTAGTCACATCGATGGTTTTAACGATGTCTTAAGTACCTTTCTGGACCTTGAAAGGTGCAATATCGTTGCTGCATATGCAGGGCTTGACATTTACACCCGCCAACCCGCCAAATGCGGTTAGATTTCAGCTGTGGCGGGTAAGACAGCCACTCCCACTAGCCACTTTGGCGGGTTGAATATAATTTCAGTTTACAGCCAAATGATCGTCGAAGATCGTCGTAGCACAAAATTTCAATCCAATCACACAATTCGTTATTTATGTGCAGTTAGTGAAGGTGGGATAGGCGGAATTGCCCTGAATGACACACAACAGAAGCGCTCTCTCGCGTGCGCGAGATCAGTTCTCCTCGCGCCTGAATAATCAAATACACGTGCACACAGATGTCTAAATGTCCATCGTGTGGAGTACCTCGCGTGAATACAGTCGGTTATGGCTTAAGTGGACGTAAACAGGTGGGTAATAACTGAATATGCGTCAGTTACGTCCATGCATTCAGCAGCCCAATTAAATAGGCCTACCTGTCTGTTAATATTAAACAACAAAAGATGTTAATTAAATGTAGACTATATGTTAAATAAACCTACTTTATCTGAAAAAGATTATTTTTAATTTACTATTGTTTTTGTAATTTGCTTCTTTGTTCTTTTATATAGCCTAACACAAATAACTTATCTCATATTAGCCCATGCTCATATTGTCCACCTCTTGCCCACCTGTACATACCAGCTGATATACAATGTAGTCTTGATTTCGGTGGTCAATCTGCATTTAAAAGTTTGAAAGGGTTTTACATCTTCTAAATCAAGTAAAATGACTCAAAATAAAGTAATTTAAGCATAACAAAGTCAACTTTAATCATATAAAATGTAACTTACCAACATCAAAATTTTGGCCAGTTAAAATGCTGAGTGGCTAGTAACTTTGAAAAACAACTAGCCACAGTGGCTGGTGAACAAAAAAGTTAATGTCAAGCCCTGTCCATATGTATCAGATACCCTCGGATATCTTAATTTGATATCTTAAATAACTTAAAAGTTTCAGATCTCAGAAGTACTTAACTTTATTGTCAAGCAACAAATTGAGAATGCCAGCTATTCATCTGAATCTTTCTTGGCTGGGGCACAGTTTTTATAAATTTTTCTTATCTCTTAAAACACACCAAAGTAGTATCATTGGCTGGTAATATCCACCCTTACAGTTTTCCCATATTCTCACTTACAGGGGCTCTCCTCCCTTTCTTTCCCATGTACTCCCCAACATTTCCACCACAGTCATTTCACCAATAAAATTGTAGGTGTTGCTTATGTAAGAGATAATTTTCTCAGTAAGGGTGACCGACTGTCAACTACTGTACATCTTTTGACTTAATTTCTCATGGGCCTTCTGTCAACTGATGGTCAACCCTTTTCCCATGAAACATTGAATCAAACCAGTCAATACCCCCCGGAGGCAAGAAGCCTTCACATTGAAGCTTGAAAACATTGTGAAATAATGTAATAGGCCCTCCAAAAAACAGGTTTAATGTGATTTTAGAAAAGTTAACCCTCTGGAGTCTGAGGCTGATTTGGGGCCTGGATAAGTTTTGACATGCCCTGACATTTGTGCTTTTTTCAGTTGTTCATATTAATGGAAAAAGTGGCATTACACTGTATTCAGCACAAACTAGGCTACAATAATATGTGAGAAACATGTATGTACATGTTTGTATTTTTGAAGGAATAATGTTTATGCGTGGTTATTGAAAAAAACAAAAAACTTAAGTCACTGAAATAAAGCCAAAAAATAAAAAATAATATTATATATGTGTTCACAAGACTTCTGAGTTTTTGCTTCAAAATTATGTAAAAATTATTCTACCTATTCTTTCATATAAAACAATAGAGAAATTTTAATTTTCTAAAACATCTTTGGTCAAGAAACACAGTATGCATGGAGGCGTGAATCATCACGAATAATGGGTCATTTACACCTGCGAAGACAAAAGAATCGCATAATAATGTGATTAGCGTATAATAATGCGATTATCGCATAATAATTCTCATATGTTTATGTCAATTTTCTATACAGAGGAGTAATATTATTCAATATTTATTGTCATTACTATGAGCGCTGGATACTGTTTTCAATTTATACTTGCAGCCAGAGGGCGCTCTGTACACCTTTAGTTCACAAATTAATCTAAAGAAGAACAACCATGTGACTCTCCAGGAACTGAACTAACAGAGGCTTCCAGAGATCGCTAACTGTCACGATCACGGTCGGCTCCTGTCAGTTTCTGGACTACACTTCCCACAGTCCTCCCTGCCAATCACATGCACTCACTCCACCAATCACCTGTTGCCACATACAGCCATGCACACTCCACACTAATCACCACACCCAGCTGATACGCATTACTTGGACTATAAAGGACTCATACACACACCACCTCACTGCGAAGTCTTGATTCCTTGTGACAATTCTGAGCGTTTCCTTGTATCCTGTCTGCCTGTGATTGATCTTGCCTGTTCCTGTTTATTGACCCGTTGCTGCCTGTCCTGACCCTTGCCTTGTATACTGTTCTGTGAATGATATCCGCCTGCCTCGATCTACTGCCTGTACCCTGACTACGATTCTGCCTAGCCCTTGCTGTTCCTGTTTGCCCCTGCTCAGACCCTGCCTGTACGACCACGCTTACTTTTGTAATAAAAGCTTGCATATGGATCTTACCATGAGTCCCGCCTCGTTACAGAAGACTTCGCCGCCACCACGATCCAGCAGCTTTCCCGGAGGACATTTGTACGGTATGGACATTGATCAATTGTTGTTGTGGAGTACGCAGGGTACACGATCACTGGAGGATTACATCACAGAATACCTGAACATTGCGTATTATTCAGATCTGCCTGACTGCGCACTCATTGACTTTTTTTGTGATGGAGTTAACCAGCCACTCAAAGAACAATTAGTTCACAATGGACCCCGTTCCACCCTCAGTAATTTTTTGGATTATGCTTTGTTGACTGTTGGCTCTCCGTTTACTGTGGGTGTCGCGGAAGAACGCGATTCCTCGTCTGGTTGTGTAATGGCGCCGCGCCAGATGACACTCACAAAATGGCGGTCACCACAAGAACAACATCCAGTCAAGTCAGCACTGATTACCTTGAGCCCAGTCACGTCTCCGCTGATCGCCCAGAGCCACGTCACGCCTTTGCAGATCGCCCAGAGCAACGTCACGTCTCCGCTGATCGCCCAGAGCAACGTCACGTCTCTAGATCAGTCAGAAAGCGGAGAGGATTGCGTTCCAGTGTGGCTGATCCACCGCTGATTTCAGCGCGAGCGGCTGGTATTCCCAAGCATCCACCAGCCGCTTCACTCTCAAGCCAGCCGGTCGCTACACTCTCAAGCCCGGTGGCCGCTTCGCTCTCTAGCCCGGTGGCCGCTTCGCTCTCAAGTCAGCCGGCCGCTTTGCTCTCAAGTCAGCCGGCCACTTCGTTCGCAAGCCAGCTGGACGCTTCGCACGTGAGCTCGCTGATTGCAACGTACTCAAATTCCCCGGTTGCAACGCTCTCAAATTCTTCGGTTGCAACGCATTCAAAGTCGCCGATGGCAACGCACTCAAATTCACCGGTTGCAACGCACTCAAGCGCCCTGGACGCGATGGACAAGATGGCTGCTTTGCCAATGCCTACGGGCAAGATGGCTGCCCCTTCGGTGCTCACGGAGGTAGGGGGCATTCCAGCCATTGAGTCCGCTCCAGAACCCGCTTCAGCCAGTGAGTCTGCTCCAGAAACCGCTCCAGTCGGTGAACCATCACCTCACTCTCTGAGAAGGAGGAGGAGGAGGAGGAAGAAGGCGTCCTCCTCTCCTCAAGACGCAGACGCCCTTCAAGAGGCCGCTGTGGGCCTGGAGACCACTCCAGAGGTCTCTCCTGCTCCGCCCAAGCGTCATGCTCTACCAGCACCACCTAAGCGTCTTGCCCTGCCGGCGCTTACTGTGCTCCTCGCCCTGCCGGCGCCACCTGAGCTCCTCGCCCTGCCGGCGCCACCTGAGCTCTTCGCCCTGCCAGCGCCGCCCAAGCTCTTCGCCCTGCCAGCGCCACTCAAGCGTCTTGCACTTCCGGCGCCGCCCAAACGCCTTGCCCTGCCGGAGCCACCCGAACTCCTTGCCCTTCAACCCGCTACGTACTCCGTTGATTTCCCCAAGAACTTTTTTGGGGGGGGGGCAGTATACCTAGGGGTGGGGAGCTTGTGGGTGGGGACCCTGCCCGGCCACTGCCGTCATCGGCCTTGGTTCTGTCATGGCCGCCCATGGACTGTAGCTCACTATGGCCATTAACGAACTCTGACCCGCCGTGGTCATACACGGACTCTGTCTCGCCGTGGCTGCCCAAGCCCCCTGATCTGCCGTGGCTACCCAAGCCACCTGACCTGCCATGGCTGCCCGAGCCACCTGACCTGCCGTGGCTACCCGAGCCACCTGACCTGCCGTGGCTGCCCGAGCCACCTGACCTGCCGTGGTTGCTTGAGCCATCGGACCCGCCGTGGCCACCAGAGACTCCTGACCCGCCATGGTTACCGGTGGTACCTGACCCACCGTGGCTGCCTGAATTCCTGGGGCTGCATTGGAGACCCTGTTCCCATCTGCCTACATCTCCAATGCACCCACCCCCCCTCCCTAGCTGTTCCTTTTACACCGCAAGGACGCGCCTTCCGGGAGGGGGGCATTATGTCACGATCACGGTCGGCTCCTGTCAGTTTCTGGACTACACTTCCCACAATCCTCCCTGCCAATCACATGCACTCACTCCACCAATCACCTGTTGCCACATACAGCCATGCACACTCCACACTAATCACCACACCCAGCTGATACGCATTACCTGGACTATAAAGGACTCATACACACACCTGCGAAGTCTTGATTCCTTGTGACAATTCTGAGCGTTTCCTTGTATCCTGTCTGCCTGTGATTGATCTTGCCTGTTCCTGTTTATTGACCCGTTGCTGCCTGTCCTGACCCTTGCCTTGTATACTGTTCTGTGAATGATATCCGCCTGCCTCGATCTACTGCCTGTACCCTGACTACGATTCTGCCTAGCCCTTGCTGTTCCTGTTTGCCCCTGCTCAGACCCTGCCTGTACGACCACGCTTACTTTTGTAATAAAAGCTTGCATATGGATCTTACCATGAGTCCCGCCTTGTTACAGCTAACTATGGCTATTCAAAACACTTTTCAAGACAATAAATTCACGATTGAGACGATGTATGCATGTATTGACTCAGAATTTGCCTCTGAATAGCGCTCCCTCCGTGGGCGTGGCCGCATTAGTGGATAATGAGCTGAATCACAGACTTCTGACATGGCTCTCTTTTCATACAGATTACATAAACAGAGAATATTTGTTTTTGATTTGACTTACACGATTTAAAACCTGACATTTCAATGTTTTTTTTTAGACATAAGTCCAATTTTTTTGTGATTACTATTCACTAAGTTACAGTTCATTTTCTGAGAACTATCAAATTGGACTTTGTTCAGAGGGGGACAAGAGATCACGCATCATGTTATTTTTCTTTATTTTGCAAAAAGCACAACATTTTGTTTTTACTCAGAGTGTACACAAATTAAAGAAGATATTCAACAGATTAAAATGGTGTATAACTCTTAATTGTATGTGCAACATTGATGGAGTATTTTGAGTCTCTTTCACACTGGTAAGAAAAAAAACACGGTGGTATCGCTGGCAATACCTCAGACCTCAGAGTGTTAAGTGATGTTTGTTAGGTACCAAGTGGAGCAGAGTAGTTATTACACATATCTGGCAAAGTTTTAAAGTGCCCCTATTATGGATTTTTGAAAATTACCTTTCATGTCGTGTGTAACATAGCTCTAAGTGAATGAAAACGTCCTGCAAAGTTTTAAATCTGAAAGTGTTATTGTCTCTCAAAAGTAAGAGTCGACTCTGAGTCAAATAAATGAGTCGTTTGTAAAACGAATCCCAAGCTGCTTCATTGTGACATCATAATGAAACATTAGCATATTGCCTGCTCACTTATCATGTAGAAATTTATTTTTTTTTCTTCAACGATACCACAGTAGTACAATCTTTTGTTGTGTTCCTGTCATTTTACTAATTTCTCAAATTTCAAGGTTTCTCAAACCTTGGGGAGTTTAATGCAGGATTCACAAAAGGCTTAAAATATGGATCAATGCCCAGTTTATTTGGACCAGCTTGCTCCTATGAATCTCAACCTGTAAGATTAATAATTATTTATATTTGACATTAGTTTACCTGATCACCTGGGGCATCTCCTAATCAACACCCGAGGGTCTACTGGCGACACTCAATAATATACCTGATCTTCTGGGGCGTCTCCTAATCGACACACAATAATATTTCGGTCAACATCTTGACCCTTTTAAACCTAGTGCTCCCTAACTTGCTGCACATCAATAACCAGACGGACTCCAGACCATGCCTTAAAATATGCTTTATTCACGACCGGAGGACCTTGTGTCAATCACAGAGAATCCCACCAGCAAGAAGAATACAACAGTTTATATAGGATAGGAGCATGGCAAAGCATTCTACAATATGATTGGTTCTGTTACTAGGTAAAGCAAGATGTGTCCAAATCATGTGTTTGTTAGTTTGTTGGTTACTCAATATGATGGGGCTATTATATTTAGATAGTTGTCTAGCTGTCCCTAAGTTCCCATTCAGTTGGTCATGTTCGACATACGTCGGACAGACTGACGAATAGGAATCTCGCTAGAGAGGCCAATCTACTTCGAGTGTAACTAAACGAGCCAATGCACATTGGCATGCAATCATATGCATCAGCTGCTCACCTCACAGCACGGGTATATAATGAGCAGCAGGTGCGTTGCATCTTCAGCTTTTCACTTCAGAGCTGAACTACATGGTAGTTCTTTTGAGTTCTTTTGGAAACTACTCTTCGTTTGGTGCAGGCGGGCAGCACTGCAGTGGGGCCGATCTCTCTTCTTTATTTTCTTTGTTTTGCCTTTTTTATTTGAACAAGCATGTGAAGCCATTTTCAGCTGTAAAAGCTGTTCTCACGGCTGGTAATGGTTGTTGTTGAGTGCTGAAAAGTTGTTTTGACAGCTGGTAAGAGAGCGGCTTCAAGGAGAGAGTGCACACGACAGGCTGCACTTTTCCCTGTCTGTGCTGCAGTGGTCATTCCCCTGTGTGCTTCGGCACTTAAAAGAGCGAAGTCCCTAAAAGAGCTTGCACGAGTAGTTTTGCGTTTTTTTAAAGACGTCGTACTACTTGTGTGTTTCTGGATGTGGTCGTTACCTGGCGCCTCGGGATGGTCACCAATGCTGTATCGCGTGTCTGGGCTTAAAGCATGCTGAGGCGGCGTTTGTGGATGAGTCATGCACCCATTATGGGAAGATGACCATCGCGGAGTTGCGGTCTAGACTCCAGTTCCTGCAAAGTGGCGGAGTCCCGGTGCTGCTGCCTCGTTCCAATCCTCCTCAGAGGGTTGCTTCGGGCAGCGGCGCTGGTGATCTGAGGATCACAGTGAGCGCGCTTCCTTCGGGGAACTAACCCTCTAGGAACCCTCACTCCTCCTCCAGTAGAGCTGCCGGGGAAATGCGGTGGACCACCCCAGAGGTGTGTACCATCCGTATCCTTTGGATCTCCCAAAGAAGACCGGATGTCGATCGCTGCATCGGAGGGTGGGCCTGACACTTCCGAGCTTGATGATTCGGCGCAGCTGCCTCCTTTGGGAGTGACAACTGTGCCCGATTCGGACCCGGAAATGATGGCTATGCTTTCCCGGGCCGCCAACATGGTTGGGCTCGTGTGGAATCATCCACCGTGTCCCGAACCCTCGAGGCTGGATGATTGGTATCTCAGGGTGGCAAGGGCTGGTTCTCAGCCCCCCACCCTGGGTCCTTTCTTCCCAGAGGTGCATGAAGAGCTCACTGGCACGTGGACTGCACCTTTTACTGCCCAAAACCGTGTCGGTGGGTCCTCCTCCCTCACCACCCTTGATGGGGGAGCGGCTAAGGGATATACACGCATACCCCCTGTGGAACAGGCCGTTGCTATGCAACTGTGCCCTATGTAGGGTCTGCACAGTCTCAAGGATGAGCAGGTCCCACCATAAACTGTGTTTAAGCCTCAATTCACGGAACTTTGGTTTGTAAATTTTACATCGATTCCGGCCCGGCAGACACTAATGGATCACGAGACTCTTTTTATGACTGTTTCGATAAGTCCCCTAACCTCTCCTCCGCGACTTCAAAGGGGGTGCAACACCACGGATCGGGTTTCTAGGGACCAGGTCCAAATTCCAAACGGTCATAAAAGGAAAATACACGCACACACCCACAGACCCACACACACACACGGCTCCCCTACATAGAGACTGTATGCACAAACATTATACCTACAAATATGAATGTATCTGCCATTGTAGTGCTCGCTGCATGTATGTGTTACTAGTGTAGAATTGTAGAATTGATTGTAGTAGGTTAGTTTCATGTGAAACTGTAGTAATAGAGTGTAAAGGGTATCTTCTTTATATGACGAGAGACACCTGTCGAGTTTCATTTCTCCGTAAAGCTGTGAATCCGAGCTATTCACTGATGTACGTTACATTTCTGTCAAATGCATCGTTCAATGTTTAATAACAATATGAAGAAAATGCACTGATTCAACATACCATAAATTTATTCGGGAGACAGGACAAAGGAATGTGGAAACCCGCCAAATTGCAATGCTAGCATTGGAGGACGTTATCAAGAAGGCGTTCTGGTCTGTTGTCTTTAAAACACCATGACACGCGTCTTTTGGTGGCACAAGTTTTCTGCACGAGTTCCTGCCGTCAAGACGGACTCTCTTCTTTATTTTCCGGTCATATTACAACAGTTAAACCTTCGTTTGAAACTTCGCCGAAACCACCTCCGGAAGAAGAAGCAACTATCAAACCGAGCGCTCCGAAACTCCAAGCACCCTGACTAACCTATGCAAGTATAACGTTTTTACGATTTTAAATACTGAGTTTCCTTGCTGGCTCTTAAAGGTGAACTGTTGCAATTTGACCTGCTTTGATCATCTCTTTCATTTCTGCCTTTCCTCCTACTTTGTATGTATTTGTATTTACTTGTGTCCATTTAGCCGTATAACCTGTGTATTACCCGTTTCGTATATTAAACTCATTATATCCATGCTTTTTGTTCACTTGCTCATTTTAGCAACAACCGAGTCACTTTAATGTTCTGATTCTAATATCCTTGCTCTATATTTGGAGGCTATGATAGAAAGTTAGTCTCCCGGCCCGAGAATAACATTTCTGTCGTGATAATCTGTGGATAATTTTCCGTTTCGGTGGACGAACTGATAGTTTTCCACATAATTATTAAACCAGAACTAATCATATATGTGATTGATTATAATTCGTTGTAGTTAATTCACCATATATGTTTAATTCCCCGTTGGGTCGATATATGAACGTCATAAAGCTTTCTGAATTATGATATTCATATTTCATCCATAAATTGATTATTAACTGTACATCGCTACACCTAACTCCACCTGGCGGGGGCCAAGGCACTGAAGGACCTGCATGAGGGTGGTCATGACCCGCAAGTTCTCCAAGAACTTCGTGCTGGGACGGAACTTGCACTTTGTGCGACGAAGGTCACGGCGCGGTCAGTGGGTCGTGCGATGTCCACACTAGTGGTCCAGGAACGCCATCTCTGGCTGTGTCTTGCGGACATGAGGGATACCGACAAAGTCAGGTTCCTTAATTCCCCCGTGTCCCAGAACAGCCTCTTCGGTGACGTGGTCAAGAACTTCACCCAGCAGTTCTCAGCTGTACAGAAGCAGTCTGAGGCCATCAGCCACATCCTGCCGAGGCGGTCAGCTGCTGAACCTCCGCCGCCCGCAGCACCTCAGCCTGCTTGATGCCAAGGGACCCCGCCCCCGCTCCTGCGCCCCAGCAGCAGCAGCGGCAGCCTTCATCTAAGCGGCGCCGTGGAGCCAGTCATGGTCGGGGTGCCCAGCCCCCCCCCCTTAAATTATAGCAATTTTTTTTTTTTTGCGTAAATTGCTATAATTTTTAGGAGTTCATATTAAGTTTTGGTGTTTGTTTTGGTAGCCTAGGCTAAATAGTTTACCAATTTACATAATGTTCTTGAAAACTATTATACCGAGCAGCAGCCTCCTATATTTATGATTAACAATCAAATGATTAATTAGTTAGAAACTAGTTGCTGTGAACACAGGTGCCATCATTTGTCTTTTTATGAATGACTTGTTTGTCATTGAGTCAGTGTAGCTGATGCAAAGTAGGCCCTTCGTTACCAAACACCAAGTAACTAAATTAGGATACAATTATGAGGCATTTGCAAACATTAAACTGTTGGTTACTTTAAAACTAACTGTAACAAAGTTCGGAAATAAGAAGGGAAGAGGACAGGGTCGGCAGGTGACTACTGGCTGTTTATTTAAAAAATAATCACAGAAATCAAAAGGTGTGCAGACCGGCACAAAACAGTCACAAAATAAACATTAATTTCACTCCGTCAAAGTCAGGCAGGATTCCAAGGAGTGTGACAGCCAGTAGTCCTTCTCTCGCAGGCTCCTGTTTCTCCTGGCGTTAAATACTCTCTCCACGCCAATTACTGAAACAAGAGACAGGTGTTTATTATTTGCGTCTAATCCACTCAGTCACCGCGCGTCTCCTCCCTCTCTCTCCCGTTGCAGATTCCGCTGAACCACGCCCCCTTGCCACATACCCCCACCGCCCAACTCAGGCCGGGGAGCCCTTTACTTGGGTAAACGCCTGCTGACACAGCTCCGTCCACTGGACCATATCTGGTGCCTCCTTTTTAGTAAGATCAGTCAAGGGGCTGGTGAGGTCCGAATAATTAGGCACAAACCTTCTATAATATCCCATCAGCCCCAAGAACTGTCTCACCTCCTTTTTGGTCTTAGGGCGCGGACAGGTCGCAACTGCTGCAGTCTTATCAATTTGGGGACACACCTGTCCATGCCCCAAGTGGAAGCCCAGATACTTTACTTCCACGCGCCCAATTGCACACTTCTTTGGGTTGGCCGTGAGCCCGGCCCCCCTCAGCGTCTTTAAGACCACCCTCAAATGCTGCATATGCCGCTGCCAGTCATTACTAAATATGATGATATCATCTAGATAGGCAGCCGCATATGCAGCATGGGGCCGTAAAACCCTGTCCATCAGCCGCTGAAAGGTAGCCGGTGCCCCGAACAGCCCGAACGGAAGTGTAACAAATTGGTGTAATCCAAACGGCGTTGTGAAAGCTGTTTTTTCTCGGGATAATGGAGACAAGGGGATCTGCCAATGACCCTTTGTTAAGTCCAGTGTCGAATAAAAACGAGCCGTACCAAGCCGGTCAAACAATTCGTTAACCCGTGGCATTGGATATGCGTCGAATTTCGACACAGCATTCACCTTGCGGTAATCCACACAGAACCGGACCGAGCCGTCCGTCTTAGGAACCAAAACTATCGGGCTCGCCCAGTTACTGTTGGATTCTTCTATTACCCCCATTTCAAGCATCGCACCTAATTCTTCCTGAACTACTTTTTTCTTGTGTTCAGGCAAGCGATACGGCCGGCTGCGAACCACCACACCCGGCTCTGTCTCGATATGGTGCTGAATAAGATTTGTACGGCCAGGTAGGGGAGAAAACACATCAGCAAACTCTGCCTGTAATTTGGTTAAATCAATGAGCTGGGAGGGCGAGAGGTGATCTCCCCCTGGGGCCAGTGCGAGAGATTGTTTTTTGATATTCGCCTCTGGCCCAAGATCATCCTCTCCACTAAT
Organism: Megalobrama amblycephala; assembly: GCF_018812025.1. Lineage (NCBI taxonomy): Eukaryota > Metazoa > Chordata > Actinopteri > Cypriniformes > Xenocyprididae > Megalobrama > Megalobrama amblycephala. The sequence goes on from NC_063058.1 coordinate 2,179,473, forward strand.
CA